>NC_135076.1:7905000-8250000 GCF_051107435.1 Chaetodon auriga | reverse complement strand
ATGCATTATTTCACTGGGTCGAAGGCCAGTTTATGATTTTATAATGTGTAATAAACGATCTTTGGACACACACCCAACTCAGTAATTGCTGAATAAACAGTTCCCTCTAGCGGCAATTATTTGTCACTACAGCTGTAGTCAGATAAGTAAATAGATTGTCCCTGAATATGAGAGTTGAAAATATTCGTCAACAGAGAGAAAATTAATTTGCAACAATCTGACAAAAATAGAATTAGGCCAACTGTCTAGTGACAGTGTTTACTCATAGGCAGACGTGAAGATCATAATCTAGATAACATAGTGTACTGGCATTATTGATTAATCTGCTATGTATTTTCTCAATTAAGTGATTATTTGTTTGGGTTGTTGTAAAACATCTGAAAAAAAAAAAGTGAAATACCCACTTCAATTCTCCAGAGCAAAAAGAGACATCGTCAAAATGCTTATTTTGTCCACCCAACATTTCAAAGGCCAACTGTTTACTGTAATGTATGTTTGCTTTAATAATAAGCAAAAAATAATGGTGGGTTATTAAAACAGTTGCCAAATTTTCTGCTTATGAGTTAATTAACATATAATTTCAGCTCTAATTTTACATATACTGCCACTTTAATAAACAACAATGCATCAGATTTTAAAAACCCCTCGTATTTTACATTTAACATCTTGCTATGTAAAGTAGGGTAACTGGGGGAAAAAAGCTGTCAAATCAATGGTAAAATGTACAATACTTCCTTCTGGATTGTAGAGGAGCATGAAGTGCCTAAAGTGGACAGAATCAAGTAATTTTGTGTCTTTCAGTTTGAGCTTCCTGCCAGTCTGCACTCCCCCTCCTCTCCTGTAGGTGGCGGTAAAGTACATCACAGCCAGGAAACTACGAACAAAGCGAAGCGAAGAAGAATCTCCTCCGCTCTGCTGAGAGGTGGTGGACTAGTTTGTTGTATTTGGGGAAACATTTAGCTCCTAAATTGTGTAATTATCCGCACTACAGCAGACACTGACAGACATGTACCGCTGCATGACAAGGTAAGAGACGTGACACCCTTGACATCCACGAATCCATCACCTTCCACTTGTTTCTCCATTGAAGTGCACTCAGACGTCTTCACGACCTTTGGCATACATTTCTTTTTGTGTAGCTAACGATTTATACGCCGTCAAAAAAGTTTGTCTGCAGCTTATTACGAACATATTTCACTCTGTTAGTGAGGTTTAATTTAGTTTAGTTTCATGCATTAGCGAAAACTGACACGCTATATATGAGGCTAACCTACAGCCTTCATGCGTTCATTTAGCTCAGTAACAGATCAGTTAGGTTCAAACTTGTAGTGGAAAATAAATGTAAAGATACAAAGTTAACACTCATCTCTGAGATGATGTTGATGCCGTCTAGCTGTTGCAGCCTCCAAAGCTGATGCCACCCTCTGTAGAGGAAAATCAGTGTGTTCAGGACTATTTACTGAAGTTTAAGTTAGACACACTGGAAGGACACTTCATGACAGGTTGAAGTCATGCATTTCAAATATATGTAACTGATGCATTAGTGTGAAAGTAATGTTTCACTGCAGTAGTTTAAACTGGTAATTTCGTCCATGTAGTTAAATCCAACAGTGCATCATATTTTAGAACCTGATTTCAGGATTTGTGCAGATTTATCCTAATACTGATAGGAGCGGTCCTCTTAGGAACTAACAGATATGCGCCAGTGGAAAATTACACTGTGGATAGATTCCCAGTCTGTCATGCAGACAGACACACCTTCAGGCACTTACAGAGCTTCCAAACTACCAAATCTTCTGGTCAAGGAACTGTGTCATCTCAAGAAAATCCCTGCCTGTACGTATGCCTCAGCTGATCAGGTCAGATTCCAGCCTGGGATCTTGTACCTGTGAGGTGACAGTGGTAACGTTAGTGCCGTGCCATCCCTGTCATTAATCAGTGGACAGGTGTTTAATCCTGCAGATGTAATGTGATCCTTGTGTATATGAGGATGTTGTATTATGCATAGCTGACTGCCGTACGCTGCTGCATCTGATTCATGGTTGTATTCCCACCTGTTTGTCTGTGCTTGTTACTTCCCTCTCTGTTCATAAAAGGAGTGTGTGTAGCGGAGGAAGAGTGTGTCCTGCCTTTGTACCTCCTCACACCCAGTCGCCTTCATGGACCATGAGAAACACAGCAGAGGAGAAACATCACAGGTGAGTACATCACTAGACATCCTGTGGTCTAAATATATGACCCATACTGCATTTTAAACTCTCATTTCTGCGTGTTGCCTGTTAGTCCACCCAGGTTTTGCTTTAACCGACGTTTATATCAGTGCCAACCCTGTTCACACACTGTGTCAATCTCGGCTGCAGGCTTTCTGAGCCGCGTTGGCAGTGTTCAGTCCGCTGGATGAGCTCTGCTGGCAGGAAGAGGAGAGCTCTGCGCAGTGCCTTCCCAGTGCTGGAGCAGCCCCTCCAGCCTATCCACCGACACGTGTATGAAGCTAATCTCCGAAACAGCAACGCCTGCCATAAGAAGTATGTTCTGCTCTGGTCATTGATTGAAATAGAGTTGTGATTGCACGGCATTCATCAGCTCTCTCACGCTGTAAGGTACGTGGAGTTGAGTGAGAAGGTAAGGAAAGGAGGCGGGGAAAACGCCATCACCAGACACACCCAGAGAAACAGGAAGCTGCTGGTTCGGGATCGGCTGCGCCTCCTGCTGGATGATGAGGACTTCCTGGAGCTGTCGCCTTTTGCTGGTTTGGGTCTACCATACGGGGACATCCCTTCAGCCGGCTGCCTGACTGGTCAGAAAAGCACTAGCTGCAATCCTGTATCTTTGGTACTAACTATAGACTGTATCATCTGACTAGTTTGACTACAGCCTCAGATTTGCTCCACTTTACTTCTTTTGTTTCATCCATTATGATGACGGAAATGTGACTCACACTGACTCATGTGCTACCCGTGTTTGTAAATGTATCCATCCAGGTATTGGCAGGATCAATGGCTTGTGGTGTGTGTTTATTGCCAACGACGCCACAGTGAAAGGCGGCACAGCGTATCCAATCACAGTGAAGAAGCAGCTACGGGCACAGGACGTAGCAATGCAGAACCGCCTGCCTTGTGTCTACCTCGTCGACTCTGGAGGAGCTTTTCTTCCACTGCAGGTTGACACGCACGCACACACACACACACATACACACACACACACTCACCTCCATAATAAGTGCTGCGGGTCTTTTCATGTGAATGTTACCTGAATCATACCGACTGCTATTTTAATCCCCAGTTCTGTGTGTGTGTCTAATTATCCAGTCAGAGATCTTTCCTGATAAGAACCAGGGAGGAAGGACGTTCTATAACGAAGCCATCATGTCTGCCATGAGGATCCCCCAGGTAAAGAAATATGAAGATGTACAGGTCTGCTCTGACAGGACAGAATGATCATGAAATGTGCTGAGAATGAATGAATTTGTTGCAATGAACATTAAACACATCTGACGCAGGGCTCGAGACTGCGACCAAAATGGTCGCATATGCGACCTTTTTTTCAGAGTTTTCGAGTAAGAATTTCATCTGGTCGCGTTCGTGCGAGCGCATCAGTTTTATTGCTCCGTGTTAGACATTGTGGCTGAAAGTCGTCCTTTTTTTCACTGGCTTAGTCAGCCGCCTCCACCTGCACTCTCTCCTGTTGAGACAGCGCCGTCGCGTGCACATAAGCCGTCGCGTACACGCACAGCGCACAGAACTTCAAGACACCAATACTAGCGTTTCGCTATTCTCAAAAATGAAGGGGTCTGTTGCTGATTTTTTTCCAAAAACTAAATAAGGAGAGAGAGGAGGAGACTGGTGGTTAGGTAGAGCCAGCAAAAGGTGCCGAATCAGACGACCTGTCGGGACCAATGCATCACCCGAAACACTGAGCCCCTCCCGACTTTTTTTCAGCGGATGGATGAGAGTAATCGCTCAACAGAAGAGAACGAAATGGTCATTAAGTTTAACACTGCCTATAACATAGCGAAAGATTCAAATCCCAGATCGCACTGATAAAAAAAAACGGGCTGAATGTGAACCCAACCTATGCCAATGACAAGGCATGTGCCCAGTTCATAGGAAAATCATGTGCTGGTGCGACCAACTGAGAAAGTTGGTCGCACCAGTGCTACCAGTGGAAAAGTTAGTGTAGAGCCCTGTGACGTGAGGCTCCGATACGGCTTTCTGGTGGATTTGGTCTTGGGTAGCCTGTTTTAAGGTTCCCCTTCTTCTGCAGTTTTGGTAGATTTGATGTACAAATACCCTCTCTGACTACATCAGATTAAATTCTTTAGGTCACAGAAAGCACTCATGCATACAACTTTGTGTCAATGAAAGGTGTCGGTGGTGTGCGGGTCGTGCACGGCGGGTGGAGCTTATATTCCCACAATGGCAGAAGAAACAGTGATGGTGCACCGGATAGGGACCATATTCCTGGGAGGGCCGCCATTGGTCAAGGCTGCTACGGGAGAGGAAGTGACGCCAGAGAACCTGGGAGGAGCCAGGCTTCACGCTGAGTACGTCCATAAATCAAAGCAGCCAAGTTTACACTGACTGAAGAAATAACATGAATAACAATGAGTTCACATCATCAAGTCTGTTTACTTATCCCCTGCTTTCAGGGTGAGTGGCTGTGTGGACCATTTCGCTTGGGAAGAAAAGGAGGCGTACGAATACACCAGAAACATCATATCCACCCTCAACTTCCAACTGCCGGAGGAAGAGGAGGAGGTTGAGGAGGAGCCGCTGTATCGTTCAGAGGAGCTTCTGGGGCTCGCTCCCAGAAGTTACGACTACAGTCTGGATGTTAAAATGGTACAGTACGCACACACACACAAGAAACATGAGAACGACTGCAGCCACGTAACGTTAGACAGAAAGAGTTTCAGACCTATAAATGATTCTCTGTCGTTGCTTTATGGACAAAGTTCGCTGTCGCTGAATCCAGAATTGATCACACGGTTCCTGTCATTGCTTCTGTCTGTCCAGGTGGTCAGTCGGCTGACGGACGGGAGCCGCTTCCAGGAGTTCAAAGCTCGCTATGGAACCACACTCATCACTGGCTTTGCAAAGATCCATGGGTAAAAGAGCAAACAAAAGCAACCTTGAGTATGTTTCCTGTCTGCATTCAGCACGTGTCGCACACCAGCACAGCAGTCACCCACCAAGCTGGGACGGCTTATTGTTTGAGAGTGCGCGTGGTCAGAGCAGACGTGAGTGTTTTCACATTGTTTCTGTGTGATGCTGATCGAGTGTCTGTCCCCTGTTAGCCACCTGGTGGGAATAGTGGCCAACAATGGAGAGCTGTCATACCAGGCCGCACTGAAAGGCAGCCATTTTGTCCAGTTGTGTGACCAGAGAGACGTCCCCCTCCTCTTCCTGCAGAATACAGCACCCACAGCAGCTCCAACACTCTCCACAGCACAGGTATTGAGTAAAACCCACTCACAGGCTGTCCAGTCTGTGTAAATGCAGATCAGATCAGAAATCTTCAAAACCACTTGTCTTGGATTCAGAATTCCAATATTTGTCTCTTGTCTTCTAGGCAGAGACGAACACTAACCGTCTGAAGGCTCAGGGTTCAATGATGTCAGCAGTAGCGTGCGCCTCCGTCCCCAAAATCACTGTGGTGATTGGCGGTTGCCATGGTGCTGACAGCTACGCCATGGTGAGAGACTCAGTATCTAAACCTTAAACACTTCTCAGACGTCGTCAAGTCAGAGTCGGTGAATTAGAAACCTGCTGACGAATGAACAGGTGTCTTTATTGATGACCGTAGCACTTTTTCTAGATGAGTGCATCTTTAAAACTGCAGACGTTCAAGGATTTTGTCTGCAGTTTCATAAACACATATTGTAAACTATAAATCTTCATCATCGTCAATCATGAAACCTCTTTATGATCTCCAGATCTCGGTGTCTGGGCTGGAAAGTGTCTCTGTATTCAGCTTGGAATGAAATGCAGCTACATTTTTGTTACATAAGCTATGAACTACAGCTAAGCGCTCCACTATTCTACAGTATAATCATACATTATACTCATGTAGGATTTAGGACACAGGGTCAATCCCACAATAATTTGAACCTGGTTGTCTCTAGTGTGGGCGGGCCTTTGACCCTAATTTCCTGTTCCTGTGGCCCAGCGCCAGAGCATCGATGACAGCTCCAGGCCACTCCAGCTCTCTGCTTCCCCCTGACAGCGAGCAGGACGAGGAGCAGATGAAGAAGCTGGAGGATGACCTGAACAGGAGGTTAGAGGAGGAGAGCTCAGCTTTCTTCTCCTCCGGCAGGCTCTGGGATGATGGAGTCATTCTGCCTCAGGACACAAGGAAGGTAAAACAACACAGTTTGGTTTCAGCTGTTAACTTGACCTTTCCCCTTTTCCCCTCTATGACGACTTTGTGCACACATCTGTGTGTGTTTGCAGGTTCTCAGAGACTGCCTGGACATCATCAAACAGCGGCAGTATCAACTGTCCACAGAGAAACTGCAGGCAACACTTTTACGTGTATAGAAGCTTCCGTCCATCTCCTCCTCACCTCCTCTGGACACCACAGACATCTGTGAGATTAAGCTGCTGCTGAGGGACTTGCACCAGAATAATCTGTCTGTATCTCATGCCAACACTTTTGCATACAGAGTGATCAGTGATTGTCGGTGATGAGAACTTGGAGCAGTTCTTTAAAGACTTCTGGAGCAGTGATTACTCACTCACTTTACATTTAACCTGTTTTATCACAGGTCATATTATATGTCATATATGGTCCTGCTGCTTCCCTGGTTATGTTAAGTTATGTTTTGATTATTCAGGCCATAAATTCAAAATTCATATAAAAACCAGATCAGTAAAAGTAAAAAAAAAAAAAAAAAAAAAGTAAAAATTTCATATTTTGAATAACACAAATCACCTGCAGTTTAAAGGTGTTAGCATGGACACTGCAGAGAAAGACCTGCCACAGATACGAAGATGATTTCATTTTTATGGCCATAAGGTGGAGGATACCTTCAAAGGTCCAATAAAATGTGGTCATTGCTTCCTTAAACCTGCATAAATTGACTGTTTTGACCACTGGGGGGCAGCACAAGAAGCCTGGCACCCAACATTAACATGAACAACATCTTATAGAAGGTGATGAACAGTATGACTGCTGTTTATACATAATAATTGAATGTTCGTCTTGCACATAACACAGAGATGTTTAGGAATGATTTATAATTCACACTGTTTCTCTCTGGTCAAAATATCTGGCGGATACAGGACTGAAATGTATCTTCACAGAAGTCGCTGCTCTTGTCGTTGTCATGTCAGAAACAGTCAGCAGTCAGGAGACGAAGGGTTAAAGTCTTCTCTCCATGGGAGTGTTCATGTGTAGCATTTCCTTAACTGTCAGAACAACTACACTGTATTATAATTACAACAAGTGATCACTGTAATGTAATTGTTTTTATTTGTATAAAAGGAGAAAAAAATGTAAATACCTTTTAAAGTATGTGATGCAAAAACATCGTTTGTATTTAACTGTAGTTCTTGCCAAGGATGATGTCACAGATCTGCTGGTGCTATTTTAATAATGAAGTCCAACACTTTCAATGCAGTGAATGTGAATGTTTGAACAAAAGCAAAAACAAACTGGATGAAGTAAAGTCAAGCTTCGGCTCACGTCTCTTTACACTCACACTGTTTTTTCCACCAGCTACAGGATACTGATCAGTCCTCCTTTTGAAGAAGGACATTGTAACATGACAATCAACAGACGCTGGTAACGGCAGCGAGCTTGAACCCAGAAAGTAATAATGAATGTATGGTACATTCATTCGTTTTACGCTGTGTTCCAAGGAAAAGAAAAATGAAAAAGGGAAAATTTCATGCTTAAATTCCAACTAAATTTCAAAGAATTGCATTAACCACTGATGAAATGCTTAATTGAGATTCACAGTGAGGCAACTAAACTAGTACTTAACAGAAATGAGTTGGTTATACATATTTTATGCTTTTGGCTTGAAGCTATAACATTCAATGTCAATCATTTTCATGCAACTCACTAGATTTGACGGAGTGAAGTGACTTTATGTGAGTGTCCTGTCCCTGTTATGGCTGTGATGGATTGAAAAAACTATTTGTAGTGCATTTCTGATAGAACGATCTGGTTGACTGGCAGAAGAGTGAACATGGTGTATTTTCTGACGTGTCTTGGCCGCGTCAGGATGAGGGTCAGGGTCATGGTTTGTACATGCCATGGAGGGTCACAGGGATGATGGTGTTGACCTCTGCCCTGGCCAGCTCTGTCAGTTTCCTGGCATCCAGCACCAGCAGGGAACCTGGTCGCTCTGCTCCCGGCTTCACCACGATGCTCAGCAGCACACCTGCAGCACAGAGACAGAGGAGGTCATATTTATGGCTCCAGCTACACTGAAGACATGGCAAGATGACAGAATGGTGCAGATCACAGTGTCATATATGCTTCATGTATATTTGTGTATGTGTAATAGTGTATTTATGTGTGTGTGCGTCCTACCATCGTCCTCCTCTGTAGCTCCAGGTGTCGGTACAAATAGCGGCTCTGATGGGTAACAGTCTTCCTCCTGCCACACCCAGGTCTCTTTGGTCTGTACGTTCAGCTTGATGATCTACAGCAGGTCAGTAACAAACAACCGACAGGCTTCATTAACATCAGCGTCCGTGTCAGCAAACGCTGGGTGATAAACGAGTTCGTACCCTGTCAGGGATGAAGTGGTTGAGTCCCAGGCCGTAGGTGAAGGAGTACTTCTTCCCACTACACAGAGAGTAGTTAATCTGTGGAAACTCAAAGGCTGAGAGAGAAAGAGAGGCACAAAGAGAAATATTATAAATGAAAGAGACCCAAAGGAAAATAAACACAAAAAAAACAGCTTGGCTGTAAGCCTTGGTTGAAAGTAACTGAGTACATTCACTCAAGTACTGTGCTTAAGTACACAGACTTGAGTATTTCCATTTTATATTCCTTAATACTTCTACTACATTTTGGAGGCCAATATTGTACTATTGAGTACAAAAGTACAATATTTGCACAATAAAGTACAATGCATTTCTCTCAGAACTTCAGTTACTAGTGACTCTGCAGCTTCAGACACAAAATATTGCGATGTATTTTTATAAATTCAGCCATCCAGTAATATATAAAGTCATCCTAATTTGCTCCCCCTTTACCAGCTACAATATTAAAGTGATGAATACATTGACGCATCAGTAATGGACCATTCTGCATAATGACTGCTTCTACTTTTGGTACTTTAAGTATATTTTAATGCTAATACCTCTATACCTTGTATTGGTATTCCTACTTCTTCCACAGTACGTTTTCGAGCAAGAATGAACCTTCAAGCTCAACTTAAAAGCATCATACTGATTCTGATTCATCACGGCTGCACAATGTCATTAGACAGGGGTGTGTGTGGCCATGTATCACTGTGTTGTGGGGGCAGAAATCTGTCACATTGTGGGGACTCGTGTGTGTGTGTGTGTGTGTGTGTGTTACCTTGTCTTGGTCCAGAAAAGAGGACTTCAGGTTCCAGCCAGATGGTGCCATCGCTACGAAGAACAGCAGTTGCGGTCGTGTAGGGCAGAGATACCAGATTCTTCCCCTGCTCTTCCTGAAAACACACACAAGCACGCAGATGGATATACACACGAACTGTCAGCACACTCTAGTGTGAGGGGTGTTTTATACACCCCTCACAGGAATGTAAGGAAAGTGTGGTTGCAATGACATTACTAACTTGCAGTGTGTATATTCGTGTGTGTGTGTGTGTGTGTGTGTGTGTGTGTGTGTGTGTGTGTGTGGACTCACCCTGTGTATGTCCACCGGCAGAACGTATCGTCTGACCTCGGGCTGAGGAGCTCTCATTGCTGCTTTCTTCACTTCCTCCCACTCCTGCTTCATGTTGGCCAGGTACAGGTAGTTATACACAAAGTCATGACTGTGGAAAGAGAGAGATGTCAGGATGAGACAATTATACCCATCATGCAACACTCACACAGACACGCACAGGGTCACACTCACCCTTTCCACGTGCAGAGGTCAACGACGATGAATCCCTGCTCCTCGTAGGTGTTGATATGGTGGAAGATGTTGAAGGCTGACGTTCTGAATTTGTGGCTGCTCAGATAACCTGCTGAGTCCCTAGTGGCCAAGTGGAACCACGTCTACAACACACACATACACACACGCATGTGTGAACAGAAATGTCCACGAAGATGAAGGCTCAGATTCAAAGGGGGGGCACATTGTAAAAGTAGTATAAAAATGCATTAAGACTCGATTTTAAAGCCTTTCTACGCAATAATGCGCTGTACATTATTACCAGTTATGGTGTTTATTCAGAGTGATAAGTGAATGCCAAATAAACAACTTTCTTACATTCTAATATGAAATAATACTAATAAATATCTGATCTTTGTAACTCCATGTAGCCTACATCCATACACAGATTACAAGTCAATAGGCTTCCAGACAGGGACATGTAAAAGGCCCCCAGCCCTCCTACACAGGAGCAAGAAGACTGACAGAGACACAAAACAGCTGCATCTATTGTGTTGAATTTTGTGTATCTTCATAGCTATTTTATATCACTTTGTAATCATTTTGTGTATCTTCGTAGTTGTTTTGCAGCTCTCTGTAGTCGTGTTTGATTGAATCTCCAACAAGAAATGTGAACAGTTACTTCATACAGAGGTCCTGGGTCTGTAATCAACCCGTGGCACTAACAAGCCAAGGACCCATCCCCCACTGAGGGCCATGCCTCATGCCTCTGCCTACCCCCATAGTATCATTGGTTTCAAAGCAGTCCATGTATGTGGCTCCTCTGACGCTCCAAGCCGACAGGAACTTGAGCAGGTTTATCTTCACTGGCTGCTCCACAAACACAAAATAGTTGTCTGTCATACCGAAACTATGGAAAGACAAGCAGACAGACAGGTGGATACATGAGCAGCAGCAAAACGGTGATTTTTTCTGGCTGGTTTGGACAAGCTTTGTCAAACAGGCACAGATGCAAAGCATAAGATTGAGTTGAATTCCTTGTGCTGTGTGTTCATTGTGAGAAATGAAAGAACCAGCTGGGTACCTGTGTATGTAGGAGGGCTTTAACCTCTCACTGCTGGGCAGCTGGACCACAACCTGGGATTTCTCTATGGGATCTGATTGGTCTGGAAACACACCGTCACAGTATGGGACATTAAAACAACAACAACGACAATAACAGTTGTGATTGTGTTGTAAAACATCAAACATGTTTAAAGAAATTTCAACTTTGTTCAGTTGAGAAAATGCAAAAAAAATCAATTAAATTCAGTTCGCTGACGGTTTAGATTTGGAACAAAACTCACCTCTCTGAGCAGGCGGGATTTTGACGATATTATAAGCCAGACTCATGTTTTTGCCAAAGCAGTTACCGATGTTATAGACTGTACCATCTGTCTCAATGTGGGGGTGAGCAGTCACCCCATTCACTGAGAGGTACTTACACAGGTCCACCTAATATAAATACACACACACAAAATACACAAGAGAAAGAATACAAGAAAAAGTCAGACTGGTGAAGAGTCACTGTAAAGGTGTATAAAGCATGTTTAAATGACATCATCACATTAATGCATAAATACATCATTACTGTAAAAAAATCTAACCATGGACATGGTTTGTATACACCAGAGGTATATTTTTCAGATACAACATTGTCACTGTAGCACAAAGCAAACAAACACTTTGTCCGAACTGAAATGGCAATCATTTACTCAAATTCCAATCTTACATTTTTGCATTTTAAAAAAAACAAAAAAAAACAAAAACAGGGACTTAAATGGAAAAACTGTATCAAGAAACTTGTCACATTCATTATCAGTGCAGTCAGCATGATGTAAACCAATCAGCTCTCACCTTCTTTAAAGTCTCCAGCGAATCAGGATCAACCTTAGTGATGTAATTAGTCTCTGTGACAGCGTAGAAGTCTTCGCCGATTGGATAGATGTTCACTACGCAGTTATCAGTCACCTCAATGCCTCTGAAGTAAGTAAAGAATCTGCACAGAGACAAGGAAGGCTGATGGTCAGCTGATCGTATGTCTGTTCTACACGCTTTCATATATTAAAGCACATGAATACTGTGGAACATTATCAATATCAATTCATCCAATGGAAGTTATTTTAGAAACTTATTTATTAATTGTTAATTATTTGGTCCATAAAAGGTCAAGAATTAGTTAAAAGTAATATGTATCACAAGTGACCAGAGCCCAGGTTAACATTTTTATACTGCTTGTAAACAGCAGTCAAAACCTCAGTTTAATACCCTTAAACTAAGAAAACTGGTAAAACTTTACATGTGAGGAAATGGAATGAGTCCATTTTTGGTACAATTCATCAATTATCAAAATAATTGCTGATTTACTTTCTGTCAGTTAACTAATTGATTGATTGACTAATCGTTTGAGCTCGTCAGAACAAAAATCTACCTGGTTTCAAAGTCCATTCCTTCATTTTCTCATCTAACTCACGTCAACACAGCGACTGGGTGTATTTCCCAAAATGTCCACGACTATATGACCATTTACATTAAGCACTGCACCGAAGAACAGAACATTTGACCAATCAGACCACGGCTAGACATCTGGATAATGCTGAGAAGCTCAGGGACTGGGCTGACCTGGAGAAGATGTTTTTGCAGGGGTCTGGGTAGGCTGCTGTTCCAAACTCAGTGATGACCACTCTGTTCTCCGTCATGGCACGAACATATGAGTCAGACCTGAGAAACCTGAGCAGAGAGATCACACACATCATGTGCCAGAGCACCACAAAGTCACAAGATACACCCTAAAACACATCACTGATTCTACTCATTGGGCAAAACTCCTTTTGAAAAGAAGTTGGCTGAAGCATTTTTGTGGCTTGTAGCTGCTGCGTCTCTGCGTCTGAGTTGTTTTTCTCTTGCAAAATTCCAGGATGAATCGGATGAACTGACTGTCAGCTCATTCCTCTGCTGCACAGAACTGCATGCCTGTCTGCACTAACACATTTCAGATGTCATAAAGGATCAGCATCTGGATTTGGATCTGCATCAAGAGTAATAATAGCAAGTGATAAACAATGTTTGCCAGATTTGTTTTTCATGTTCAAAAATGCACAGCGATGCTAAGACACCCATTAACAATTCCACAGTGCTTCAAAAGGGAGGAGAGATAAAGAACAGATAAGACAACATGTAGAAAAACAGACATAAAAAAAAGGCAGCGATTTGTATTCTTACTTCCTGTAGTAGGTCACCTGACCGCCCTTCAGGTCAAACTTGTGAATGAGCGCCTGTCCATCAAACAGGTGGTAGAAAGGTTCATCTCCCACCTCGAAAAGACCTGGACCCATCCTGAGGAGACTGCCACCCAGCCAGGATGGTATAACACCTGCAAACACACACACACACACACACACACACACACACACACACACACACACACACACACAAACACAGATATTTGATATGAGATTCCAAGCGTATTTCTGCAGATGTGTCTCAGTGCGGAGTGACGGACGTGCAGCTGAGCAGCTGAGCAGATTCATAAAGGCAAAAAGTACCAGTGATGTTAGCGGGTATGGGCTCATCCAGCTCCTCCACTGTCTCAAAGATCTTCTTGTAGCCTCCAGCTGGATGCTCCACTCTGCAGAGGAAAGTGAAAAACAAATTTCAAGGAACACTTCCATAACATGACCAGGTCAGAAAACTTTTAACTGTTTCTTCAAAGGCTGCTGTTGCTGTGTGGTTTGCTCTTCGCTGTTGAATCAGGACTTCCTCTAAACGCGATGATATATTCCACACAGTGACTGGGCTGCAAGTGATGCACATAATTACTTACCTGAAACTGAAAGTTCATTTGACCAAACAATCTCTCCATGAGGTCCATTTAGTAGCTGTTTTAAAGCATCTCACAACATCTTCCTCAGCACAGTCATTAAAACGAAAACAAAGTAATTCCTTTCAGTGTAAATTTGAACATCTATAATTTGGTGATATCTGCTGAGGAAGATGGTGTGATACCATCAAAAGCTCCAGAAGAGCAGCTACTTAATGGACCATGTGCTGAGATTGTTTGGTCAGCTGCCATTTCCTGGCTTGTTTCTGTACCGGTCAATTCTCTTTTGACCACTTTTTTTTCCTTCTCTCTGTGCATCTCTCTTCACATCTGTGTCTCGTTCTGCCCCTATTTCTTATCACGCGTTCATTTTTCAGTGTTTATTTCTTTCTTTCATTTTCTTTTAATCAGGTCTTATCTCACGGCTGCAGCAATCCCTTTTCTCTTTAATCCCAAACTGAGGAACTGAGTTTTGAGGAAAACTCTGCATCATCAACTCTTTTTCTCTTACAAGGAAAACAACAAACGTCACTGAGTTGCGTCTCCAAGCTGCTTCCTCCTCTTTCACTCCAGAGAAATCAACACATTTGAACCTTGAAAGGTACTTTTCAACAATATGTTTCATCTTGACGTTTTTTTTATCCTCAAACATGTGAAACCTTTAAAGAAGAGAAAGGGAAAGCTTTCCTCACCGGCTGACCATGCTGCTGTATGTTCTCCACACACGTACGCACAAGCGGCCTGTAGAAAGAGACTCCGGCTTGCATCTAAACCGCACACAGATTTCCTGTGGTGTGGGATGGAAACTGGGCCCCCTCCTCCCTCCTCTCTTTACCTCTCATCCACCCCTTTTTGTCATTTTCTCCACCCCTTTTCCATCCTGCCTTGCTTCCCCCAATCCCTCCTTTCCTCTGCATCTCCCTCTCTCTTCCTCCCTGTTTTTCCTCCATGTCTGTTGCTCCCCTGCTCCCACTTTTCTTCTGGCCTCTTCCTCCTCCTCCTCCTCCTCGTCTGGTCTTATCCAGAGCTGAACAAGCCAGCTTTGTCTCTGTCCTTTGAGCTGCCTGGCCCTTGGCTCCATGCAGAATGTTCTCCAGGCTCAGAAACAAGGCCTTTGTCAACCTGGGAACACAAACACTCACTCACCTACCAATGATGTGGGTCAAACTAATAGTCAGCTTTTAAAAGCAGTGTGTTGATTTTGTTGTCTGTACACAGGCATGGACGTAGAACGAATGCTGTCTAATTAGTTCCAGACAGCCTCAGCAAACTCTCCAAAACTATTTTAATTGGCTAGCTCTGAAGGGGGAGGAAGAGCAGCAGAAAAAAAGAGGGGGAGTGAATGATTAACCATGACTGCATTTTTTCCCTCAATCATTGAACATTGACTGCTGAATAGAAGGATGGAATGGTGAATTAAAATGAATGGTCATATTGATAAGGGTTAAAAGGAACAGTAATCTGTCTTCTAGACAGCAGCACCCCAAGATTCTCAGTGACCCCCTCTGGCCACCGCTGCTCCTAGTGTTCATCACGATGGGGACTAAAATGGAAGGATTCACCTCAGGATAGGAGTTAGAATTACTGATACAGAATTTGTCATTGTGTTGATTTTAGCCATCCTAGCAGTGATTGAAACACCTGAACAGCTGTTACATGGATTGCCAGGACCTTTGTGCAAACATGCATGGTCCCCAGAGGGTGAATCCTAATGACTTTGGCAATCTCCTGACTTTTCATGGAGTGCCTCCAAGAGTTGGACATTTGTGGTTTTGAATGAAATATTTAATCAAGCAGCCAATTCCGTGGCTTGCTTTGAAATTTTGTATAGACTTTCATGTTGCCCTGTGGGGAATATATGTAATTTCATTGACATATATTTTCTTCTGCATTTCAATGAGATGTGCTCAGCATCATGACCTATGATGTTATGTGCTAGTATTGTACACAATGAGAGATTTTTGTGTGAGGATGGCAACATGAAAAAAAAATAATGGCATCACCAAAATCAGTAGCCTTTCTCTGGGGAGGATGAATATTTGCTTTAACTTTACTGGCAATGTAGCCATGAAATATGCCTGTAGAGGCGGAAGGGTGATGTAAAGTTATTATGTTGACAATGTGAGCTGAGAGTGGTGCTATAGTAAAGCTAAATGAATGTCAAATGGAAAGAGTTTATCATCAGGGGATCGTGAACGTGCTCAGAACATTTCACAGTAACATGAAGACTGGATTTGGTGGAAGAAACTACAAATAAACCAAATGAATGAAATCAATGAAACCAAAGTTCATTAAAGATCCACTTAATTCTGCAGACCTAGAAGACTTACAATAAAGTCATTTTTACAGTGTTATTTAAACATATATGGGACAGTTTGGGTGTGTTAATCATTATTATTATTACTTTCAAATAAACAGATTAGATAATTAAACTTTAATTCAATTAACCTTTTGGAATTTCAATATATAGCCATGTCAGGCAACTATGGCAGTGAGTGTTAGCCTCAGACTAGTCACTTACAGCTCAAGTCTCAGGTGCTCTGGTTAAGAGTATTAACTTACTAAAAAGGTGGAAGGAATATAATTATTATTGTCAGAGTGCCAGCCTGATTACTTAATAACATACAGTGTTTGTACAGTATTTATGGCACGCTGCACACATCATTTCACACACGCAATCACAAAAAGAAACAGGACAAAGTCATATAAATAGAACAGCTGAACAGGTTTATTTCCCAGGACATTGCATAGCAAACGATGTAGAAGAAGAGTACAACTGTGCAGGTGTAGAACACACACTCCACCGTAAAAGTCAAAAACACTGCTGACGAGTGCACACATGGTCAGACATTCACACACACCATCTGATCTGAGGTATAGACAAACATATCGGGGTACAACTAATACTTCATATAACTCAAAAAAAGGGCAGCTTGATCTTTGGAGTCAAGCTTGTAACATTTCCTCAGACACTTGACATAAGATGGGTTCTGTATTGCATCTCAGTCACTTAAATACCTGTTAGCATCTACCACTGAAACTGATGGTGTCCAACACCAGCTAGCCTCATTATAAGCTATAGGTACAGCCACTAGCCAGTTGATGTGAAAACACTTTATGACGTTTTATGAGTGGTAGCAACTGTTTACCCAAGTATGACAAGTGTCTAGTGAAACCTTTATCTTTAGGAAGTCTAATATGCATTAAATATGTATAAATTAACCACTCTGATGATTGGCGGAAGCTTACTGGCCATTCACAATGCCTAAATTCAGTGCAAAACATTTCTGTTGCCAAAAACCTAAGCAGGGATGAGTTCAAGATGAGACACACAGACACAAGGAATAATGGAAACTGGGAAAAGACCAGGTCCATTTAAAAGGCCTCAGGTGCACGTAAAAAAAAGCTGAAAGAATCCTTCTGAAAAAAACCTAAAACATTACCGTAAAAACACAGCGCACACATGAAAGCAACAGAAAGAGAAAGAAAAGTCAGGGGCTCAAAGGTTTTAGAAAAAGAGACGTCTAAAGACAAAAGAGTATTTCAAATCAAACTTGAGACTGGATGCTATAAAATGTTTAGTAAAGTCTATAAATACATCTATGTCGAGAAACACTTTAAGCAAACACATTCTAGCACTGCTCCCAACGTCATCGCTCATATAAATAAACACATCTATAATCTAGTTATTCCCAAATGGACCAGTGATCTCAGAATTGCATATTTTTTTCTCCCAAAATGCACTCTGTAGCTTGTTTACACACACACACACGCACACATGGGTCAGTATCAGCTAGCAGTAGAGACGACAGGTGAGGGGGTAAATAAAATGAGTGAAGACAGAAAATCTGACTGATCCAAATGAAGACAGATACTAAAAAAACAAAAACAAACCCTGCGTCATAAACACTTTATATCTGAACACGGTACCTGTTTCAAGGAGCCACTGTCTGTCTGCCGACCTTCATCTTACTCAACACACATCAGTCATACACACATGAACACACACATTTACCACTGTACAAGTCTTCCAGCTGGCATCTAGCCTCATATTCACACATGAATGAGACAACAGGATTAACATATTTTCAAATGTAACGAGAAAAAGTTAATGGCTGCAGAGAGAAGTGACTTTTCCAAATCTCTCAGTATCAGTGCAGTAGTCGTGCAGCGAAATCTATGCAAGACTGTGACTTCTCTAATAGTGACACCTTATGGTTAGTTCAGTTCCTGATGCTGAAAGCTTTGGTCTTCTTGATGTTGAGGAGGGGGGGTTTAATCTTTGGTTTGTTGTTTTCCCGGTCTGAGGAGGGGAACCGACGGCTGTAGATGTCTGGGTACTGCTTCTCAAACTGAAGCAAAGACAGTGAAAGTCAGGACTGAGTGTCTTACATGACCACATGGCCACGACAGCCCACATCATACACACACAAACTGAGCACTGTGTAATAATACCCATTTCCGGCATTAGAAGAATGTTTTGTTACCTGCTTCAGTTTCTTGCGTCTGTCCTTCTCACTTATGTTTTGGTCTGTCAGCAGCACCTCCAGCAACTCCTCCATGGCTTTCTGGGAAGATGTCAGCTTCTGCTGTTCAAACTCAGCGCTGCTAATCTGATGGCAGAACGCGTAGATGGGTACAGGAACGCTAACTGGTTCGCTGGCATCAATGTTAGAAAAGGCGTCCATTGGAACCTGGGGACAGGAGAACAGCATCTGTATGTCTGTGTATGTGACAATAGACACAAAGCTTCATTCGAAAAAACCTCAACAGAAGCTTCTAATGGGAAAATATAACATTACGCATTTCGTACATCCACATTTTATAACACTTGAGTTTATTAAATCAACTCAAAATACTCATACAATCAACAGTTTGAGGATGCACCTGTGCTGTGCGCAGGTACTGTACATAGTCATTAATAGCGGTGAGCAGGTAGTCCGGGACAGAGAGGATGCTTTGTTCATGGTCCATTAGAAATGACACCAGTCTGGTAGCCAACAGCTCGTCCAGATCGCACTCTACAGCGCTGCCCAGGACACAGCCTGAAAACGTGTGAACCATCTGGAAGGAGAACCACAAAAAAAAACAGAGGGAGAGGTAAACAAAGACAAACAGTCACGTGCTTGTTAGCTCTAGAGGAAAGGTCATCACATCAGTTTAAGCCTCACCAGTGTTCGGGTACCGATGGCGGGGTGGAGCCGAGGCATGTCCACATTCTGACTGATGCGTGACATCATCCTCATGAGGAGCTGTAACTTCCTGCGCGAGGCAGGGGGAAGCAGGAGGGTGCAAAGCTGCAGGGCCTCCACAGCCACACGCTCACACTGAGGCTGGAGAAGGCCTACACACATGCACACATGGTCATACAGTAATGATGACAACACAGGTGAGCTCTGCAGTTCAAACAGCACAGAAAAAAAACAAACAGCAGCAGAATAACTCTGTGGCCACATTCATCCATCACTGCTACATCACATTCACTAGATTAAATATAAAGGAATGGATGGACTGATGGATGGATGGATGGATGACAAGATTAATCAACTACAGCTAGGATGCAAGATGAATCAGATGAGACTAATAAACATTCTATGGATTGTAATATGCTATTAAAAAGCACATGCATCCCATTTCACTGCCCTGATCCACGACAATATAATGTGCATGCATGGATATCCACTGGAACTGGTGTAGTGGTCAGACAAGATGGGACATCTCACTTCAAATGTATACGCTTTGCAATATGACCAGTTATATGCTCAAAATTTCAGGTAATTTTGGATAATGTTATCTACGTCTGTTAGTCTGGTGCACTGTTCATCTTACCATCCTCTGACAACCACATATTAACAAACACTAGCTTACCTGCAACAAAGTTGGTTACTTAGGTCATTGTATCAAATGTTAGTTGCTGATACAATTTGTTTCTGCGTTATCTGAGTTTATAACCAAGTTAACAGTGTTTTCTGGTCACAGCTAATATCAGATTAGCTGAACCCTGTAGATGGCGAAGTTCCAGGAGATATCATGCACACAGTATATGTTGTCTGGTTCAATGGCTTGATTTACAGCACTATTATAACATGGTGTGGTCAGAGGCTTGTTTTTTTGTTAAGCTTGTTAAAAGATACAGCATCAATACCTTTAGGAATCATCAGATAGTGTATCTAAATTCTCAAGTTCTTTCAATGCCTCTGTCACCACAGCCATTACTATTGAAGATTTCATTTTTTTTTTATCTTTGATATTCTCTCTGTCCATTTTAGCAGGTCCCGTTTGAAAATTGTTTTGCCTAAATCAAAGAAAATGTGGTAAAGTACAGAGTAAAAATCAAGAGCAGCGGAGAGGAAATAAAACAGAATGTACCAAAAACAAGCAACTTCTAATGAGCTGCATACCCTAACCCATCTAAAACTAATGTAAAACTGAACAAGCTGTAGATGAGCTCTATGGTCCACCAAAAAGTGAAGTCATCATCTAGACTTCACCCTTTGAGTTCAACAGGAGTTCACACTTTGCATACCAGTCGTGATTAGATAGAGTTAGTTTGATTAGACACTGATAGACATGCAGACACACAGACAGGTAGAGGGGAGAGGCTCTTACTGTGCTCACATTTGGGTTGAGGGGGCGGGGATTTGCTGGTGGGCGCACAGACAGGCGGTTTGAACAGTGAAACAGGACGAGACAGCTTTGACACGTCTAGAGAGCTGAGGCAGCGCCGGACGACAGCGGGTGCATGGAGCGTCTGAAGATTAGAGGTACTGGAGGCGGCTCTGGGTCCACTGGGTCCTGTAGCAGCATGAGACCCTTGTACTTTGGTCATAGCAGATGAAGAGAAAGAGGAGAGAGGATGATGGGAGGACAACGAGGGAGGACGTGAAGCCAAGGAAGGGTGGTACTGTTCTGCAGGAGCGTTCACGTTGAGGCAGCTGGCTGCTCGGCCCTGCCACTTGGTCTCCATGACATCTTCCTCCCGGGTCTCTACGACAATGTCCAGACAGCTGCCTATGCTGCGTGGCCGCAGTGGGCGTGACCTCAGAGAACCTGACAGTCCTGCTGTAGAAACTACAGACGGTCTGTTTCTGGTTGTGTGTCGGGCAGCACTTTCGCATGGAACAGGGGCTGCTTTGGATACAGATGTAAAGTCCCTGCAACTGTGCAGTGATGTGATGGCAGGGCTGTCATCCTGGCTCCTGCTGCTATAGGCGCAGGATGCCAGGCTGTCATTGGACAGGAACAGCTGTTGCCGGGTGAGAGGGGCAGAGTCATCTAGGACAGTTTCCAGTGAGCAACTCCTGGTTTGAGGCTTCATGGAACCGATTGTACTCAGACTCATGCAGCTGCCTCCTAACTGACCGTCACCTGTACTGCCAACGCCTCCTTTCAGAGCTGCCAGGCGTGACTGAAGCTTCCCACCAAGCACCTCTGTCATCGGTGACTCTGTCTCATCACATGTCCCCTGTCTGAGCAGCGACAGCAGGAGACACTCAGTGGAGCGGAAAGATGCCTTGGCTGGAGGAGGGGCTGTGGGGAGGTCAGGCTTCTTGCGTTTCCCGAGCTGGTGTACTGTGGGTGCTGCAACGTACCCACAAAACACTGAGAGCAGAAGCAGAGACAGAGAGGGCCAAGTGGTGCAGGCAGAGGGTCAGCGCAAGCAGACAGTGAAGGGGAGGGAGAGGGTTTAGTTACTTCAAACTTTTACTGTACAAACAGGACCATCAGCTAGTCAGAGACAACACATAACAGGCATACACACAGAGAGCACAGCTGCTCAGACTGCTGTTAGGTCTCCACAAACAGAAGTGACGACAACCAAAACCTCTGTTAGCATTCAAAAGGCACTGTTAGAGGTCAAAGCACGCACACACTGACTGAGACGGCATGTCAACATGATTGAGCACAAGATCTGTTTGAGCATCATTTCCCTGTAACACTAGAACTGAGCCTTTTAAAAGCAACTCGTTTACCCGCTGTCTCAGGGTCAGGAGTAACAGAAAACAGCCTAATAAAATTAGGCCACAGTACTTACCCAGGATGTTGATAAATAGTTCATACAGTTCGTATGTGAGTAATGGCTGCGGGAGGCTATAGAAGTAATCTGACACAGTTTTGAAGACATCTCTCTCAAAGCCGGGATAGGATGGCTGTGCGCTGTCGTACTTCGGCCCTGGAAATAAACAGCAGGTTACTGTAGCTTTCATGGAAGTGAAGACTATTTGAAAGCTTTTACTCCTCTAACTACATTCATAATCCCAGCAAACCTACGTATGAGGTGGAATTCTCTAACTCCACATAGAATTCTAAACGTCTAAACAACAAAGGCACAAAAAAGGTGTTTATTTTACTCAATGTGACACATGATCCAATTACAATGAACGGTGGTGAGACTGCTGAGAATATGTAGTACAGAAGGTAAGTCAATAATTAATTTATATACCAAGCTTAAGAAGTCAAAATGTAGGTCCAAACTTTCATTTAAAAACAAAACTTAACAAACAAAACGCTCAATTCTTTGCAATGATCATGCAGGACAAAGGTGCCCCTAGCTTGCTGTTACTCACAGTTGGCCAGGCTCTTCATGGCAGACAAAACCCAGTGTGGAAGGTCATCTAGAGAGATGATGAACAGGTTGGACTGGTTGTCAGTTACAGTATATTGTGAATGCCAAGAATTTAAGTCCTGTGGTCGAGTACAGCTCTTTTAAAGTGAGTAGTATCCAGTGAAAGATGTGTTCAGTTATGGGGGCTGAATACAGAAAACTAAATTGAATACCACTACAGTGTATGACGATTTTTGTGCTTGCTTGTGATGTGTAAGTTTTTTTTTTTTTTGTTGGTGAATAAACCTACTGGTCTTGTCGTCCATTGTCACAACTCCATGCTTGTTGACTTTGGTCATGTTATGGATGATGTTCTGTGGGTTTACACAACGCTGGTCTAAAACGCCATCAAGGGATGCGACACCCAGAATCCTCTGCAGGCTGCAACACAACACACAATGTTTAGTTACGCACGCACACACACACACACACACACACACACAAAAATCTGTCTCACTTTCTGGCCTTTAACCTTTGCTGAAGTCTCACACATTAGATTATTTCTCCTTATTTATTCTACAGGTTATGTAAATAAATGGAAACGTGCATTCAGACAAATTTGCAATTTCAGTCAAGTAATGACAATCCATGTTGTAGACGTCTATGACACAAAAAGTAAAGCGTTTTTTTTTTTTCAGCTCAATGTGTGTGTGTGTGTGTTTATACTGGGTCAGAGTGATGTCTTTCCAGATCTCCTGTTCATCCTCCACAGTCAGCTCTCGTCGCAGCACCTGCTGCTCTCCCATTGGCTTATCATCCCCTGCTTGGAGGGCAGGATCTACGTTTTCCTAGAAGGCCCGAAGAGAGCATGACTCACCATCACACAGTGGATTATGTTTTCACATTTAGACCATACCTCAAAGCTACAGCTGTAAACTGACATTTTGTCTTGAAAGCAGCTGATTGGTGATGGATTTACATTAGTATACATCTAATTTTTAGGATTAATTTGTATGTAACATAGACACAATAATTTATGTCCATCTTTGCTCACCTGTGCCTCCTCCTTTTCACGCTTCTTCACACTCTTAAACCTAAAGAGACCGTCCTTGTCCCTGAATGAAGGCCTTTTCTTAATGGAGCTTGGGGCCGAGGCTGGAGCAGGACAGGGGATGGGCTTCAGAGGAGAAGTCGAGGGGAATCTGAGGGAAAAGACAGGACATGGACTGTGTCACTGTGTTTGTGTACGCACAACTACCATCAAACTTTCCACATATTTTACAGACTTTAAAATGCCTTGAAAAGCAAGTTTCTCCGCCTACTTGTACAGCACTGTGTTGTCCTCCAGGTCCTCCGTGCCCCAGCGACCCTTCACATCTTCGATCACGTGGTTTTTCAAAAATTTCTTCAGGAGCTGCACCGTCTGCTGCCTGGTGACGTCGGGGCCAAAATTGCTGTTGCTACGGAGCAGCTGGTGGAGCCAATCCACGGCGGCAGAGGCGGTGAAGCAGGAGGCGTAGTGCCGGAAGTTCTGCCGGTGTTTCCTGAGAGGCATACCAGCCCGAAACAAACGAGTCACCTCATTCCACTGAAAGAGAGCAGCCACACAGACACAGAGTTAGGTACAGAGTTTTGGTCAAGGTCATCCAGGAGCCACAGGTCAAAGATCACCGTAAAGTTTGCCCCACAACTGTGGATGACCTGCTGGAATGTCGACCATCAGACTATTTAACACCTCCATGCAACTTAAGAGTACATGGGGTTGAATCTCAGTTGTGAACCACTGATGAAAAAAAAATGGATCAATAACGAAAATGAGTTTTAGTTTCAGCTCAAGAAGCAAGACACATGTGACCCATATGCTGTCATCCCTGCCTCAGCTCACACTGACTGAGTTACTGTCCAGCATCAAGTTGTCTGACTTTAATTGGTAAAGGGTGAAGCTAGATCAAATAAATCAATTAGAATTTCTTAAAACTATATACCAAAAAAAGAGGGCAACTTAATTCACTGACTGGGCTTTGGGTGAGGATTTGACAAGTTAGTTTTAACAGAGCTGAAACAATGAAAACATTAAATCTGTTCGCAGACTGACAGACCATTATTTAGTACTACCACCAAATTTGTGAGTTAAAGTAGACAAAGTAGCTATAAGGTTTATGATAGTTAAGATGATACTATCGGGTTTTGGACTGTTGGTAATACAAAACATGTTATAGACTAAAAGATTAAAAGACTGAGAGGATCGTTGTGTAAAGTTGATTCACTATAACGACAATAGTTGTAAGTTGCAGCCATAGTTTCTAAATCATTTAAGTCTTGAGAAAAAGCCACGTTGTAGACAAGAGGACAGTTTATCTCGATTAACGTCGGTTCGCAGCCCCACAGTTAAGTGTGGCGTTTATTTTAAAACAGCTAAGGGTGACAACGCCGCCACTGACCACAAGTTTTCGCAAGAACAAAGCTAACTAGCTGAGCTAGCTATCACGACTACCTCTTGCAAGCCAATATCAGCCAAAGTTAACTCACCAGTTTCGTGGCTCGGTACGGTCCAGGAGTGATAACATGAGAACTCATATTTATTAGAAAAAGATAGCGCTAAAGTTTCCACCTCAGCAGATATGACAAGCAAAAATATCCATAACTCGACGAGGGATTTAGGGCAGTTTAACTACCAGCTTACGTGTGGTTGCATTGACGAGACGCTCCGTCTGTTCAAAATTCCGAGCCGTGTTCTTCTGACACGGGATTGGACGGCAGGCAGGTCACGTGACCAGTCTCGAACTGAGAAGGGTGGAGAATCAAAACAAATTGAAGGCTGCACATTTTAACTGTAAAAACATCTGATTTACGGTGTCAAGACGTGAGGGTTTTTTTTTAATACTGACCACGATCACGTTCTCCGCCACCGCACATTTAAAACCGAACTGTGTGACGCTGTTTGCTGCGCAGGAACAGTGAAGGAACTGTAGTGTCAGCAATGCAAATGTGGAGTCAACTATTGTATTCACTGTCTCACACTCACTTGGAATTAACATTAGCATTTCTTAACAGGCCTTGTGAGGGGATCATCAGTTAAAGGCAGAGAGAGAGAGAGAGAGAGAGAGAGTGGTGGGGGGTCAGACAGAGACAGTGGAGGTTAGGGACTTTTCAAAGGGTTAGATGTTAGGAGGATGGAGTTAGCCCAAGACACTGGTATACACATGCTAATGTATGCAGCCAGTACTAACAATAAATCCATCTTTCTGCTTTAAAAATCTCCTCCACACATGTTCAAACATTTCTGTCTGATATGGTTTTTCCACAAAGTTCAATTACTTTGTTAAAAATTGTCAAAATGACATGTCCTTCTTCCTCACTGAACAATCTAGAATATATGAATATGTAAATAAGATAGATAGATAGATAGATAGATAGATAGATAGATAGATAGATAGATAGATACTTTACTCATCCCCAAGGGAAATTCAGAACATGTTCATCTCAAAAGTTTTGTAACGGCTGCCCCCAGCTGGTCATCATGGGAACTTACTGTTTGGACATCTCCAGCTACTCCTTGTATGTTCAATTATTTTGAGAGAGCAAAACTGAATCCTGTGTACACAGTTATAATCTCATTATATCTTTTACAGTGCGGATTGTATTAATTTATCAATCTTTTGTTATTGTGATATCCTTTTGCTTTTGAAAAATGTTTTTGTAATAGAAGTTATCATGTTTAGAAAGTCTCCTTAGACCACTCAACTAAGCTGGCAACACATTATTAGTAATGTGATCTCCACCCCCCTTAGTATAACAGACAAAATCAAAAACAATACTACCTGTAGGCAATAAAAAGATACAAAATCAAATCAACTATAGAGGCTATGTATATTATATATAACAGATTCTAAAAATATTGCCATGCTCAGTTTTACAGTGCATTTTGAATTGCACATTAGCAAAATGTGAATGATAAAATACACTAAGTAAAAGTGGCAGTATCACAGAAATACTCTACTATATTATTAAAATCTTTTACTTAAGTAAATGTACAAAAGTATGAGCACTGAGATATACTTAAAGTACCAAAACTGAATCACATAATTGTGGTAGAGTAGATCGTAGAAGATGTCACTCTGTATGTTAGTGAAGTAGCAGTACAAATTCTATGTGCAGGTTAAGTTTCAATGTTAGTTTTCATTGTGGGACATGAGTTGTCATTCAGTTGTCCTCGAGGATACATTTTCATCGGTATTTGCATCTGTTTGTAAAGACTTGTCTCATTAGGGGCACCCATGTGTCTGCTCAAAATACTGCCGTGACCCGGATTCGAACCGGGGTTGCTGCGGCCACAACGCAGAGTACTAACCACTATACGATCACGGCGAGCTGTCTATTGGACATTGTAGTGGCTGATTTGACAGATAGCCTTCACTGATCGAACAGCAAACACCCTTTCTTTTGTGGTAGATGATTAAAAAGGATCAAACATTAATTAACGCTTTAAACTCAGGCACAAAATGAAGTTACTATTTCAAACGCTCTGAATTCAAACCGATGGAGGATTAATGTGCACATTGAAGCAAAGACCGTATGCACAGACAAACGTTGGACCCCAATCTGGTTGAGAGGAGAGAAGGAAACCACTCATGCATTTTACTCTACAGACATTTCGAATAGTCAGATTTGCTTCTTCTCAGCATTTCTTTCGGCGTAGGTAGAATTAGGTGAAAATAATTGAGCGGATAAATGTGTCATTTGGCTGTAGTATTTGGCTGTATTTAAAAAATATGGTTAGAGTGATACAGCCTTGTTTTTCCTCTCTCTGACGATGGGCGCGGTTAACGGCGGTTTAAAAAATCTAGTCGATCTCTGATTGGTCGGTAGTAGTGTATTCATACGGTTTCGATCCATTCTCTTCGCCCATTGGACAAGACGTAGTCAACCCTCGACTGTCATTGGATGTTTAAACAACTGGACTGAATTTCAAACCACATCGTCTTTCAGTATGTTGTGGAAGGAAACGTGTTTAACGTTTGCTAGTGTAGGTGAACAACTGCTGATTTTACTAGTTATAGCAGTGCGCGTGGATTACTAGACCGCTTACTAACTACGTAACATGTAGCTATCGGTTAAGATACTGCTGTTTTTTTTTACTCAAAATGTCAGAAACGTTAACGTCAACACGGAAAGGATTTCTGGACTTCAGTCCAGTGAGGAGAGACGACGGCAACAAAGAGAATAATGTTCCCGTTTTGAGTCTGATCCAGTTTTCAAAGGCTCCTTTTTTGACCTTCGGAACAGTAAAGTTGGGAACCTCCAAGTCGGCTGTTTTGCGAATTGAAAACCCGACAGAGGAGGCCGAAGCGGAGGTTACTGTAGAGAAGATCCCGTCAAGTAAAGGCTTCTCTGTGGACTCAACCAACTTCACGATTCAGGTAGGTTTTCCAAGCGAACGGCTTTTCTCTGCACAGAGCTAGTTAAGTAAGCTGCTGTCATACTCAGCAGCTTTATTACCCCAAACACATCTCTGAATGTACTCCTAATGCTTTTAGTTTGGATCTTCTTGCATCCCTTGTGCCTTGTGTTTGCAGCCTGCAGGCTCATTCACTTTGACGGTGACATGGACACCAGCAGAGGAAGGTGGGATCAGAGAGCTCCTCATCATCGGTGCCAATGGGGTCCTCAAGCACCAGGCTGTGATGCTGGGCAGAGCAGAGGCACCAAAAAAGAAGAAGGTCAGTATCCTCAGCTGCACACAGCCGCACTCAAATACACGTGGAGCTGCAACGATTAATCTGCAACTGGTTTGATCAGTGATTGCATTGCTGTCATTATTTTAAGTAAAACACCCAAAAAATGCTGTTGTGTTCTAAGTGTAGTAAATGTGAAAAGGTGCTGTTTTTTTCCTTGTTTTAATTGTTATAGTGAATTTGGACAATTCTTCGGATGACCTTGGTTTCTAGGAAATTATGATGGGTATTTTTTAACTGCTTTCTGATGTTGTATAGTCAAAGTTTTGATTTTGCCAGAGAGAAAGTTTGATCATACTGTTCTCATTCAAACATTACCAACTTTAACGACTCATTTACATGTTTTTCTTTTCAGAAGAGCTTATGGGACACAATCAAAAACAAAAGAGAGGGTGAAAAAATGGCTGGGCCCATGAGAAAGAAAACAGATCATCCACTGAAGATGGCAGCCAATAAAACCTTCCAAGTGTCCCGAAAGCCACAGTACAAACTGGGAAAGCCTCGCAGCCCGCTTGCTTCTCTCAACGATGGCAGAGCTGTCAAAGCAAGGTCCCGCTCCAAGCACAGTCCCATTAACGATTACCCTCAGAAATCAGAGGAGCATAAGGCCTTGAATTCTACCCAGAGCCAGCGGTCTGTGGCCTTGTGTGACCAGGAGAAGACCCGTCATGTTCAGAGGAACTCTCCTCTTGTCCTCCTTGTTCCAGCCGGAAACCTGATGGACTCTGGCAACGCCTCTGCTAGCCCAGATGCTCTGATGGGCAAACTCGAAAATAAAGATCTTACCAAACTGCTCAACACGACGCTGTCACCTATCGGGACACCGGAGAAGTTTAAGAAGCTCATGCCTCACATTCAGTCAGATAACCCACTTTCTGCTCCTGTGAAGTCTGTGGCCGAGGCAGATGATGCTGACTGTGTGTTGTCTGGAGCACCAGTTCTGTCCCTGAAAGATGCTCTGGCCCTCATCGACTCTGATCTGAGCCACATTAACAACAGTCCTGGAGACATTAGTTCGAGCTGTAGCTTTACAGATTCACTGGAGTCTAAGAGTGGGAATCATGGCTGTGGACCTGGCAGAAATGTCCTCAGAGCATTACCCGATAGCCCACAGGGGTCTGAGTCCAGTGAGCCAAGGCTTACTTTCTTTGTCAGCAAAACTGTCGTGAGTGAGGTTTGTGTTTCAGAGGCCGATAAGGCAACAGAAAGGGTCAAAAAGGCCTCTTTTACCTCTGCCACAGTGACCAAGAGTAAAGCACCAGTGGAGGCAAACAGTTCGAGTGGGAGGAAAATAAAGAAGTCAAGGCGGAAGCTCTTAGAGAAAACACTCGAGCTGTCTGACAGCAGCAGCAGTCAGTTTGACTCTGGACCAGGAACTCCAATCCTTCCTGTGATAGTCCAAGACACAGGAACCAAGGGACGGCTGAGCTCTGAGGCTGCCGGATGTGAAGCCCAGGAATTTACCTCCCCCAGCTTGACTCGGCTCGACGGCTCACCTGCACCCATCACCTTCCCCGTCACCTCCCCTCCATCTCTGGTTCCTGCTCGCTTCTCTTTCTCAGTCACCTCCCCTCCTCCTGCAATCGCTGCTCCCATGACTTTTACCGTCACCTCTCCGTCACCCTTGGGCTCGTCTTCTCCTCTTCACTTCAACCTCACGTCAAATCCTAAAGTGTACGAGCTGTCTCCCAGCGTTTCCAGATCCCCGTCCATTCAGGAAGAGTCCTTCCCCATTCACATGGCGGTGAAGAGCAAGAAAAGGAAGAGTGAGGAGTATTTGAAAAGTGACGGCAAGATTGAGGATGCTGGGAAAACGGAGCGTGTCAAAAGGAGCAAAGTGGTCGCTGCAAAAACTGAGCCCTCAGGATCGCTCCAGGAGAGGAGAAGAGCATCACACAGGCAACAGCCAAGACCAGCAGGTGAGGCGATTTACGTAAACATCTCCTAACTGATGGTTGCAGGCAGTTGCATCCTGGAGTCAGATATACAGACTTTCTGTAAATGAACGTTAATGGAATCTGTGCATTCATCCATGGAAGTCAATGAAATGGAACTTTAGTGGTAAATATCTCCCTTATTTCTGGACCCTCTGTATGTGCTATATGGCCAATATGTTTTTTTTCCTCCAAGGCTCGGTGCGCTCCATGACCACATCGTCTCTAAAGTCGGCACGCTCTGTGGTTCCTGTCCAGGCAAAGCAGTCGAGCTCCACCTCCACCTCCAGAGGTATGCAGTCTTCTGAGGGTTCAAATATACGAGATGCTGCTAATGTCAGATTTCTTTTTACCAAATTGGCAACTTACTTTGTGGTGAAATTCAAAGTGATTTTTTTCTTTCTGTCTTCACAGGTGCCCGGTCTCTGAAGTCATCTGCTGCTCCAGCTGTGAAGACGGCAAAAGTCATTGCTGTAGCCCAGTCAAAGCTGACCTTTATTAAGCCAGTGCAAACAGGTACTTGATGGCAGAACACTGTAAAATGAGTGAACATTAATTATGCGTGTTTATTTTCAAACCTCATTTTCTGCACCTGCTCTTTTCTTCCAGCCATACCGAGACACCCGATGCCATTTGCGGCCAAGAACATGTTCTATGATGAGAGGTGGATTGAGAAGCAGGAGCGGGGATTCACGTGGTGGATCAACTACGTCCTCACCCCAGATGACTTTAAAGTCAACACTGAAGTCGCTAATGGTAGCATCCATTTAGACATTCAGCAGGCTCTCACTGCTCAGTCATGATGTGAAGAAAGTCTGTATTTATGAGGCAGGAGATCAGTTGTTGAGTCTGAGTACATTATGGCTTAAACCTGGTAATTACTGCAGTGGAATCAGTCGCTAAGCTGCAGACCTCAAAAGTCTGAAAAGGTCTTTCATCGCCTCTCTTGTTTGCTTCTCGTACAGTGAACGCTGTGTCCATTGCCATGGGCAGCAATGACAAGTTCAGTGTGCCTAACGCTCCCACCAAAGAGGAGATGTCCTTCAGCACCTACACAGCCCGACGGAAGCTCAACCGCCTCCGTCGCTCTGCCTGCCAGCTGTTCACATCTGAGGCCATGGTCAAGGCTATTCAGAGGCTGGAGCTGGAGGTGGAGGCCAAGAGGCTGCGCGTCCGGAAAGACCGCCATCTTTGGAAGGACATTGGTAAATGAACATTACAGTACGAAACCTGCATGGAGGTGCTTTCAGATGCTCTGAAGTTCCTCTCAGTCACTGCTGAAATAAGCCTGAAAGTGACGATATTTTCTTGTTTTTGTCAACCTTTAGGTGAACGCCGAAAAGTCCTCAACTGGCTTCTTTCGTACAATCCGCTGTGGTTACGGATTGGGCTTGAGGTATTCTGATAAAAGAGTGTTTTCTAACACTTTTTAACATTTGTCTTACCAAACGGCTTGCATACTAAACACAGTGCTGTTGACTCTCAGACAATCTATGGCGAGCTGATCTCACTGGAGAGCAACAGCGACGCCTTGGGTCTGGCCATGTTCGTCCTCCAGCGGCTGCTCTGGAACCCAGACATCGCCGCTGAGTTCAGACACGCCAAAGTGCCTCATCTTTACAAAGACGGTAATTGAAGAGTGTCTGTGCCTGAACTGGAGACTGTGGCGAGTTACTGTCAGGGCTGCAAGAATGTCAGGGATATAATGAGGTGGAGGCCTTTCTTGGAAGCTACTTGTATATATTAGAATCCAAAGTAATTGAAGGGATATTGAGTGGGTTATCAGCTCAGGTTGTATTTCCCATTTCCCACACAAGCGGAAACATAAACCTCTTATGGCATATCATAGGCAGACAGAAACGCAGCCCTTATGATTCAACTTGAAATTTAATAACCTGGGAATGAGTCGAACTTTAATTAAATGACTCCTTTTCTTTTTTTTCACTGACATAAACAAAACTTTCTCATTTCCTGCTGACAATCCAACAGCTATGACAATTTCATTTTATCTCCAAAATGAGAGCATGTAGACTATCTGTCATATGGTTTATTAGTGGGTGTGTGTGATGCTAAAAATCATCTTAATATGAAGGCTTGCTAGCTACAGGCAGAATGCACTATATGCAGTGGGCTGCAGCTCTGTTCATCTTTCATGAAATGGCAATTCTCATCCACAAGACACAGAATTGCCTGAAAGTTAGAGCTCCACCCTAAGATTTATTTTGTTATCTGCCGATTATTTGGTTGTTAAGCGATCATTCATTTTGTCCATTAATGTCAGAAAAATGTGAAGTGTCCATCACAATTTCCCAGAGTCCGAGGTGACACCAGATCAACAGGCGTAAATCCTAAAGATATTTTATTTACAGTCATATACAGCAGCAAAGCCTCACATTAGAGGAGATGGACAAGAATGTAAAATAAATGTAGAAAAATAAACCACTGATGTTCTGAAATTCTTCCTGGAATACACTGCAAAGTTTCTGACCTCCCAGAAATCCACCTTTGCTGTAGATCTTAAGATCATGTTCAAGTATTTTCCAGTTTTCTGTTTGGAATTCTTTGAATCCCACTTGCAAGTTAAAAAAAGCAGACTTGAGGATTGTTATTGTGCTCCTTTATTGGAGAGTTAAAATGTGAATAGTGTAGCATATTGTATGTGTGAACATCTCCTTACCTTTTCTGGCTTAGGCCACGAGGAGGCGCTGTCTCGCTTCACTCTGAAGAAGCTGCTCCTGCTGGTGTGCTTCCTGGACAAAGCCAAAGAGTCCCGGCTGATCGAGCACAACCCCTGTCTGTTCTGCTTGGACGCAGAGTTCAAGGTAGGCCAAGGCCTTCGCATGTCGACACCAAACATTCAGTGCACAAAAACCAACAGGGAATCACTGCCTCATTAAAGGTACAGCCGTACTGAATAAGTCAAATCATACATCCGTTAAATGAAAAAATGCAAACTTCAGCGTTGGTCTTTTATATCATCTGCTGTCTGTGACCTGATGCTGAAAATATTGCTCATTTCATATGATGATTAAGATGTAAATGCTATTAAAGGCAGATGAATGGGGACATTGGGTTTAGAGAAATTAAGGACCACCGTTGCTCCATTGGGTTTAACTGTGTGTGGCAAATGTCTGTGTGCCGTGCTGTCAGCTTCAGTTGTCAACAGTCGGCCAGATTATGGAGTCTGGCAGAGTGTAATGAGATGAGCGTCAGGGGCGTCATAGTGTTAACAGGGTTTATTTTACCTACCTTGACCTACCGCTCAAATAATTTTGGAGCTGACATCAACGCTTTCACACCTGTAGTTTGGTTCATTTTGACACACTTGTTACAATTGTTACCAAATGAGCCAGAGTATCCTTGTCAAGCAGGTCGTTTGGTTCAATTGACGGCTTTTATCAGATCTTTTTGGATTCCGTTAACCTTTTCACACTGTATGCTTTTTCTCTCTCTCTCTCTACAGACGAGTAAAGACCTGCTCCTGGCCTTCTCCAGGGACTTCCTGAGTGGAGAGGGCATCCTCCCCCGGCACCTGGGCTACCTCGGGTTACCCGTCTCCCACGTGCAGACGCCCCTGGACGAGTTCAACTTCGCTGTGAAGAATTTGGCAGTTGACTTGAAATGCGGCATTCGTCTAGTGTGAGTGAGACATGAATTTTAATGCGGTGCTCTGATCCCCGCTGGGTATTCGTTTTTCTCAGAGATCAGACTCGGCTGCACAGCAGGATCCCTGCAGCTGGAGGGATGTAGTGTTGCGGACTGTTCAGCACAGCAGCTTCAGTCCGGGGATTTCCTCTCTGGGATTCTCACTGAAGAATACTCTCTGACGGCCCTGCCCATGTAACACTGCTGCTGTCTGATCACAGTTCAGCCTCGTGCGTGTCTGTTGAAGTTTATTCTTTCCTTCCTTTAATGCACAGATACAGGTTGAAAAATGCAATGGAATAGACCGAGCAGATACCTGTAGAGCAAGAATGTTCACCAGTGACTAGACTGGCTTTCTGTGACTTACTTCAGGCTTTGTCTTCGGTCTTTCTCTAGTTTTAGGAGGTGTGAGTGTGAAAGGGCCTCACACGGCGATTTAAGGTGAAAGAGTTGATGTTGGAACATAGACAGGTAGAAGGCAGACTTACAGGTGAAATATAGTCCAAAACAGACAAGGATGTGGTTCTGTTTGTACTACACTGGGTGTCTGTGTACTTGCATGTTTGTTGGGGGGTTATGAATTTTGGGCTGCACACGACGCAGCCATGGAAAGTGCACAACTGTAGTGAGGGGATATGACAGCATAGGTGCCCTCAGACAATCAATCAATTATACGTCAATACACACCTCCAACATTCACCCATAGAAACTTCAGTGAGGCTCAAGCTTCCTGTCCTCAGCATAGGAAGACATTTTGAAACAGCTGAACATTATATAGTTCAGATTATGTCACATGTGCGTACCTGTGTACCACATATGTGCACCCATAACTATGATGATGCATATTATGGTCTTATGTCAGACCATTATTTTTCATTGATTCTACAAGGTGCCGGCTCATTGGTGGAGGGAAAAAGCAACAAGCATGTAACACCATGTAGGGTTCTTGTGCATCATCTTTATGAAGTCTGTTTTTCATGTGGGGTTTGCTTCCAGGCGTGTGATGGAGCTCCTCATCCAGGACTGGAGTTTATCATCAAAGCTCCGTCTGCCAGCCATCAGCCGCCTGCAGAAGGTCCACAACGTCGACGTGGCTTTGCAAGTGCTCAAAAGCAAAGGGGTCGACCTCAAGGATGAGCACGGTAATTCAGATTTTTCTCCCTGAGCAAACAGCAGACCGGGGAGACGCTCAGACTGAAAGAGTGTCTGCCCTCCACAAAATGAGATTCAGTGTTTGTTTGTTTTTTTTCATCTTCTCTATGATGTTTTCTTTCACAGAAGCGTTACATATTCATTGTGTTTTCATACTGGGCTGTATTTTCCACCACTGTGGCGCTTTTGTGGACATTGTTCATTTATTACATCTGTCACTTGAGCATGAACACCTGCCATTTCAATGCACAACTTTTGTGTTTGATCACAGACATCTGCTGCACAGCGACATAATTGGATTGCTTTGCCCTTTATAACGCTGTGTTGGATGTGTGTGAACTTTATGTGACAGTATGATCCTTTGTGCCTGTGCACTTCTGCACAAGTGAGCGTGTGTCAGAGTGACTAGGCAGTCCAGGATGAAGGGTACTGTTTCCAGACATAAAAGAAATGAGTAAACACACTAACTTTTCCTGCTTTATCAAATACAAATGCATCACAACAAACAAGACGTAATGGGGTGATGACCTCAAAATTCCTTTGTCTTCAATTGTCCAAAGGCCAAAGATATCCCATTTATAATGACAGATTTGAGAAGGTGGAACCAGCAAATGTTTGGCATTTTACTCTTTTAGCTGTCTGTCAGTTGGCTCATTGATGCAAGTGGTTGTTTCAGTGCTAGCTGCAAGTAATGATTATTTATCTTGTCAATTCATCTCTTCCAGTTTACTGTTTATTGGAAAAAAGTCAGAATTTAGAAATTATGACCAAAGAGACATTTTCAAATAATTGATTGTCCTGATCAAAGGGTCAAACCCAAAGATATTTGACTTTCAGTGGTATGGAACAGAAAATCCTGACGCCCTTGCTTGTGGTTCAAAGGTATGTAAGAGTTGTGTCTTTATTTTCAGGCTCCACCATTGACTCCAGAGACATTGTGGATGGACACAGAGAGAAGACACTGAGCCTCTTATGGAAGATCATCTTTGCATTTCAGGTGTGTATCTGACTTTGTTTGTTCTTGGCAGTTTACAAGTCTCGTCGGAGTTTATTGAGATGCTGTTATCCTATAATCTGTTAAGGTGGAGGTGATTTTGGACATGGATCAGCTGAGGGAGGAAATTGGCTTCCTGAAGAGAACCCTGAGGACCAAACGGAGGCTGGCGTCTCTGAGGGCCGATCGGGGCCTTCGGTCCAGTCCTGCAAAGGCCAGGGTGCCGTATGAACACAGCAGCGCTAAGATCACCCTGCTGATGGACTGGGTCCGAGCTGTGTGTGACTTCTACAATCTGAAGGTTAATTTCAGATTTCATTATTTATCAGTCATGACTTTATAGTCAAAACTACAGTTCATCAATCATCAGGGTCGCTGGGGTTCATCCTGTGGGGAACATGAATGTCTATATCAAATTTCATAGCATCGTCTATCCCAAAGTTGTTGAGACATTACACACCGAACCAAAAAACGTCTCTCAGACTAAACATAAGTCTACAATAATTCACGCTCAACAACTTGTCTAGGTTGCACTGACCATCAATGAAAGGATACGAGAGACCTTCTCTCTGTTCGCACCTCGTATTCACTGTAAATCTGACATGACAGCAACACAGCATAACCTTTTGATCTCCATCTAAACCAGGCACACAAAACAATAGTTTCACTGTTGTCAAGCTGTTTTTATAGCCTAAATTACTTTCACAGTCTCAAAAGTCCTCCTTTAAGAGAACAGCAGCTGAGTAGCTTTGTCTGTCTGTGCAGGTGGAGAACTTCACTGTGGCGTTCTCGGATGGCCGCGTCCTCTGCTACCTTATCCATCACTACCACCCCGGGCTCCTGCCAGAGGAGGCTGTCAGTCAGAGCACAACTCAGAATGTCGAGTGCTCACTGAGGGGCCGCCTGGAGCTCAACTGCTCAGCCAGCGACTCCGACAACTCCTTTGAGTCCTTGCCAACAGGCCTGAATGGTACTTGTCAGTTGTGTGCTGTCTTCAGTGCAATTGTCTGTTTGGATGCACTTTTTTTTTCAAATCTGTGGATGTTTATACATCATTTGCACAGCATACAGACATCTGCGGTGCATTAGAGTGTGGAAAATGGGGAATTTGATCAATACGTCTGAGGCATTTAGGGAAAAAATGACTATTGACACAGGAATAAATGAGTGTTGTCTGTTGTTCATACAGTCTTTGTATAGGTTAGGGATCTTTAGCCAAACTCCAATGCATTATGTTTTGCACATTAACTGGATTTCTGTGTGCTTCCAAGGAGGATAATATGTTTTTAAACTGGTCTGCATGATTTAGAAAGGAGATTATATGAGATTAAGCAGACAGTCAGTGACTTGTGACGTTCTGTTTTATTTCTGCGAGCAGGCCCAGATTCTCTGTCAGTGGAGTTTAAAGAGCTACTGGAGAATGAGAAAAACAACTTCAGGCAAGTCAACTCTGCTGTGTCTTTCCTGGGTGGAGTTCCTGCCATGATCAACCCAGCTGACATGTCCAACACCATCCCCAGTGAGAAGGTGAGATCAGATAAGGTTTGCTCTATCATCTGCAGCTTTTTTTTCCCCCCAAGAGGCAAATACAGATTAGTTGGTCAGGGATTAAACACCTCACTCTTTTTAATCTTGTTGCCTGAAGATTTTATCCCAGTAAATTACATCTTCACTGTGTAGTCTTATCTGGCATCACCTTTCACTGCAAAGTCAAATCTGAGACCACGTCCAGTAGCGTTTTTTTGTATCCATCTTACCCTTCATCCACATCTGCTTATTCCCAGGTTGTGATGTCTTACCTGTCCTTCCTGTGTGCTCGTCTCCTGGACCTGCGGAATGAAACCAGAGCAGCTCGGGTCATACAGGGCGCCTGGAGGAAGTACAGGCTAAACAAGGATCTACAGCTCTACAAGGTTGGTTTAGTGTTTGGTTCAGCTGAATAGTTTTATTTATCCAATCTATTCTATCCTATTGCTGCTACCTGTTCTGGATGTCTATAAAGAAAAAATATGAGTAAGTGCCATATTGTGATAGATGCCTGGCTTAGAAGCAAATATCAAAAATAATCGTTCATCAGGTTTAGTTATCATGTTTCTTGATCTTGTTTGGACACAGGAAAGAAATGTGGCTGCTGTGAAAATCCAGTTAGTTGTGAGGAGTTTTCTCCAGAGGCGCAGAGCTAAGAGGCAGAATCGAGCGGTCGTTATCATCCAGTCGATCTGGAGGGGTTACGCAGCCCGAAACAGGCTGAGGCTGCAAAAAGAGGCTCAGCTTCGGGCTCTGCAGCATGAAGCAGCAGCTGTCATCCAGGTGGGTGTTTATCACTTGTGAAAATGAAAAGGGCTGCTCACAAAATATAGATAACCACTTTGTACATGATAAACCATGTAGAGTTGTTGAGTGAAGATTCATTCTGACCATTTCACACTGTCCAGTTTGTGACAGCCAGAACACTTCAGCCTTCTTGTGTAATTGCTCCTTGAATAGACAGCTCCTGTCTTGTTCTTACAGGCTCAGTGGAGGAGGTTTTCGGCCATGCGGGCTTACCAACGCCTCAGATACTACGCCATTGTTATCCAAGCACAGTGGCGAATGAGGCAGGCAGCCTGTGCTTATGGAAGAATCTGCTGGGCAGCAACAGTCATTCAGAAGCACTTGCGAGCATGTGCTCTTGCAAGAAGAGATCGGGAACATTATCTCTCCCTTCGAACTGCAGTGGTGAAAATACAGAGAGGGTACAGAAGATGGAAAATCCACAAAACTGAAAAGGAAAATCATGCTGCCAAAGTGATACAAGCAGTGTTTAAGAAATGGTATGAGGCAAAAATGGCTGAAAGAAGTGCTGCCGCTGTGAGGATTCAGTCTTGGTATCGAATGCAGAGGTGTCTCCATCAATATAGTAAGATCAAGACGAGCGCTGTGCTCATTCAAGCCCAATACCGAGGTCATGCACAGAGGCGCTGCTTTCAGATGTTGAAGCTGCAGCACCACTCGGCTGTCGTCATTCAGAGTGCCTTCAGAGGGCGTGCTGTCAGAAAACAGGTGGCAAAGATGAGGCGTGCGGCAGTCATAATCCAGCGTTGGTTCAGGGCCTCTGTGGAAAGAGACGTGGAAAGGCAAATATTTGTGAGGATAAGATGCGCTGCTATTACCATACAAGCAGCTTATCGTGGAAAAGTGGCTCGGGAATCCCTGAAAAAACAGCACAAAGCAGCAGCAGCGATCCAGGCGGCTTTTAGGAAGTATGCTGCCCAAAGGCGCTACCTTCTCTTGAGAAAAGCTGCAGCTGTGATACAGCAAAAGTACAGAGCCACAGTTTTGGCTCTTAAGACAAAGAAGGATTATGATGCTCTTAGGAATGCTGCACTCACCATACAAGCCAAATGGAGAGGCAGAGCTGACAGGAAGATGATAGAGAAACGGCATCAGTGTGCAACACTGATACAGGCTTACTACCGTCGGCACAAAGCGCACACTGAGTACAGGTCCAAGAAGGAAGCTGCTGTAGGCATACAGCGTCACTACAGAGCTTATGTGGCTGGAAAGGAGATGAGGGAAACATACCTGCAATTGAGAGCAGCCTGTGTTTTTCTCCAGGCTGGATTCAGAGGCATGAGGGTTAGGACAGAGCAGAAGAAAAAGCACCGGGCAGCGACTGTCATTCAGGCCTCAGTCAGGATGTTTTTATGTAGGAAGCAATATTTTCTCCTCCAAAGTGCAGCGATTATCATCCAAAGCCGATACAGGGCTCTTGTGGTCTGCAGGGCACAGCAAATTGAATACAGAGGGCTTAAGCAGGCTGCCATAAAGATACAGGCTGTCTACCGGGGATTTAGAGTGAGAAAAGCCCTAAAAAAGAGGCACAGTGCTGCCAGAGCAATACAGGCTCAATTCAGGATGCACAGAATGCGTATGGCTTACCTTGCCACCAAGTGTGCTGCCATCATTATTCAGGAACGTTACAGGGCCAAAATGCTCAGGGATCAAGAGATGCAGAGGTACAGAACAATGAAATCTGCAGCTGCAGTCATCCGGGCGGCATATCGTGGCTACAAGGCCAGGAAGAAGATTGCCCAGATGCACCAAGCTGCCACAGTCATTCAGAGAAAGTTTCTGACCGTTCAGGAGAGGAAGAGGTTCCTAGCTATCAAGGCTGCAGCTTTGGTTTGTCAACAGATGTACAGAGCAGCGAGTCTGGCAAGAAAAGACCGTTTGGACTATCTGGCAAAGCAAAGGGCAGTCATTTGTCTGCAGGCAGCCTACAGAGGATATGAGGTCAGAAAGGAGTTGCGTAACCAGCATGCGGCAGCTGTGACAATTCAGTCTTACTTCCGAATGTACCAGCAGAGGACCTACTACAAGAAGCTCCACTGGGCTGTCAGTGCATTGCAAGCACGCTACAGAGCCAACAAGAAAATGAGAGAGGACATGCAAGTCCTGAGCGTCAAGAGAAGAGCCACTGTTGTGTTACAGACTGCCTTCCGTGGAATGAAATCCAGGCAAATCATCAAACAAAGACATCAGGCTGCCAGTGTTATCCAGAGAGCTTACAGATCCCACTGTGAACACAAGCACTATCTGATCTTCAAATCCTCTGTCCTCACCATTCAGCGGCGATATCGGGCCACTGTAGCAGCCAAGGACCAAAAGAAACAATACCAGCAAATACGCAGAGCAGCAGTCGTCCTTCAGGCAGCATACAGAGGGCAGCGGGTCAGGAAGGAGGTCGCGCAGCAACATCAGGCTGCCACTGTGATCCAGTCTGCATTCAGAAGGCACAGAGAGGAAGTAAGATTCTGGGCCATGCGCTTCTCCGCCATTATCATCCAGAGATACTATCGCTCCTGTGTTCTTCAGAGAAAAGAAAGGGAAAACTTTCTGAAAGCGAGACATTCTGCCATCATCCTTCAGGCAGCTTTCAGAGGTCATCGAGTGAGAACCAACATTGCCAAGATGCACAGGGCAGCTACTGTCATTCAAGCAAACTTCAAGAGGCATAAGCAGCAGTCAGCCTTCAAGAGGCAGTGCTGGGCAGCCTGTGTTTTGCAGCAGAGGTTCAGAGCTCAGAGACAGAGAAACATTGAGATAAAACATTATCAAGAGGTTAGGAAAGCTGTCATTGATCTGCAGGCTGCCTTCCGTGGAATGAAATCCAGAAGAATGGTCAAACAAAGGCATCAAGCAGCCAGTGTTGTGCAGAGAGCTTACAGAACACACTGTGAGCATAAACGGTATCTGACCTTGAAATCCTCCGTCCTCACCATCCAGCGCAGATATCGGGCCACTGAAGCAGCAAAGAAGCAAATGCAAGAATACAAAACAATGCGCAGCGCAGCAGTCGTCCTTCAGGCAGCATACAGAGGGCAGCGGGTCAGAGAGGAGGTTGCTCGTTGGCATCAAGCTGCCACTGTGATCCAGTCTGCATTCAGAAGGCACAGAGAGGAAGTCAGATTCCAGGCCATGCGTCTATCTGCCATTATCATCCAGAGATATTATCGCTCTTATATTCTTCAAAGACAAGACAGAGGAAACTTTCTAGAACTGAGACATTCTGCTATTGTCCTTCAGGCAGCATACAGAGGGAAGCAGGTCAGAGGGAAGATTTCTCGTTGGCATCAGGCTGCCACTGTGATCCAGTCTGCATTCAGAAGGCACAGAGAGGAAGTGAGATTCCAGGCTATGCGTCTATCTGCCATTATCATCCAGAGATACTATCGCTCCTGTGTTGTTCAGAGAAAAGAAAGGGAAAACTTCCTGAAAGTGAGACATTCTGCCATCCTTCTTCAGGCAGCTTTCAGAGGTCATCGTGTGAGAACCAACATTGCCAAGATGCACAGGGCAGCTACTGTCATTCAAGCAAACTTCAAGAGGCATAAGCAGCAGTCAGCCTTCAGGAGGCAGTGCTGGGCAGCCTGTGTTTTGCAGCAGAGGTTCAGAGCTCAGAGGCAGAGAAACATTGAGATAAAACATTATCAACAGCACAGAAAAGCCGCTGTTGTGTTACAGGCTGCCTTCCGTGGAATGAAATCTAGAAGAATGGTCAAACAAAGGCATCAAGCAGCCAGTGTTATCCAGAGAGCTTACAGAACACACTGTGAGCATAAGCGGTATCTGACCTTGAAATCCTCCGTCCTCACCATCCAGCGCAGATATCGGGCCACTGAAGCAGCAAAGAAACAAATGCAAGAATACAAAACAATGCGCAGAGCAGCAGTCGTCCTTCAGGCAGCATACAGAGGGAAGCAGGTCAGAGAGAAGATTGCTCATTGGCATCAAGCTGCCACTGTGATCCAGTCTGCATTCAGAAGGCACAGAGAGGAAGTCAAATTCCAGGCCATGCACCTGTCCGCCATTATCATCCAGAGATACTATCGCTCCTGTGTTCTTCAGAGACAAGACAGAGGAAAGTTCCTGAAAAAGAAACAATCGGCCATCCTTCTTCAGGCAGCTTTCAGAGGTCATCATGTAAGAACCAACATTGCAAAGATGCACAGGGCAGCTACTGTCATTCAAGCAAACTTCAAGAGGCATCAGCAGCAGTCAGCCTTCAGGAGGCAGTGCTGGGCAGCCTGTGTCTTGCAGCAGAGGTTCAGAGCTCAGAGACAGAGACACATTGAGATAAAACATTATCAAGAGGTTAGGAAAGCTGTCATTGATCTGCAGGCTGCCTTCCGTGGAATGAAATCCAGAAGAATGGTCAAACAAAGGCATCAAGCAGCCAGTGTTGTGCAGAGAGCTTACAGAGCCTACTGCAAACGCAAGCAGTATCTGAAATTGAAATCATCCGTCCTTGCCATTCAGCAAAAGTATCGTGCTACTGTAGCAGCTAAAGCACAAAGAACACAATACCTGGAGATGCGCAGTGCAGCCATCATCATTCAAGCAGCATACAGAGGGCAGTGGGTCAGGAAAGAGGTCACTCAGCAACATCAGGCTGCTACTGTGATCCAGTCTGCATTCAGAAGGCACAGAGAGGAAGTCAAATTCCAGGCCATGCGTCTGTCCACCATTATCATCCAGAGATACTATCGCTCCTGTGTTCTTCACAGACAAGACAGAGAAAAGTTCCTGAAAATGAAACAATCCGCCATCGTCCTTCAGGCAGCTTTCAGAGGCTGGTGTGTCAGGAGGGATATAAGCCGGCAAAATCAGGCTGCCATTGTGATCCAGTCGCAGTGGAGATGCTCAATGCACAGCCGTATCTTCCAAAGGAAGAGGGAGGCAGCTCGGAGACTTCAGCGGAGGGTTCGGGCAGTGCAGCTCGGCAGGTCGGAGAGGAATAACTACATCCGAATGAGGCGAGCTGCTATCACACTTCAGGCACACTGCCGAGATTGGATTGCAAGGCGACAGGTAACGGGGTTCATTTAAAGTTCATAGTTTGAATGTATTTTTTCTTGCCTTCCAGGCAGCTTTTAGTTTGCATTCATTAACCTTGTAGAAACTTGAAAATGGCTTAAAACAAGTGATCCATTGCAGCAAACATTACGTCTGTTAACAAGTGGTAGCTTGACATGGTGGATACACAAAATTGAAGTGAATATACTGAAATTAAAGGAATCCACTGCCTAGCTGGAAAGGAACATGATTAAAACGTGAGTTACAGGCTAAAACAGGCTAAAACGGGTAAACCACCTTTGCATGCCATTGTATTTCAGGTACTAGAGGCAGCCATGGCAGAGAGGCGGCTCCGGTTTACATCGGCAGTCTTCCACCATCTCAGAGCCATAAAGATCCAACGAGCTCTGAGAGCCCACTGGGCTTTGGAGTCGGCCAAAAGACAAATCCATTCTGTCATCACCATACAGGTACAGCGACAACTAGCCCACAGCGCCATTTTTTTTTTAAAAACACTGAATCACTTTACTGATCCGAAAAATTTGATTAAATCAATCACAGCACAATGTTTTATTGCCTTGCTTTGTGTTTTTTTTCTAGCGATGGGTGAGAGCGAGGCAGCAGAGGAGACAGTATCTGGAGGACAGGAGGAAGGTGGTTATAGCCCAGAGAGTGGTCAGGCGCTGCTTAGCTCGTCGCCACAAAGCTGCGTCCATCATCCAGCAGGCTGTCCGGAAATTCCTCCTTTTGAGGCGCCAGAAGAGGGTTGAGAAAGGCATTGTCAGAGCTCAGGTACAACAGTCAGTGGTGAATTTGAGTCAGATGACGTGCACTCTTAAATGAAGGTTCACAGCTTTTCAAACAATAGTCAGGTGCCCATATGAACACTGACCCAGGTTTTGTTTTTGTAATATAGTCACTGTAATGTAACATTATTTTCATTGTGCTGTTTCTATTCATTACTGTTATTGCCACAATTTAGTGGTAAAAATCGAATCATTCTTTTTCCCCTACATCTCCCCCCGCTCTCCCTCCAGGCTCTGTGGAGAGGACACCGCTCCCGCAGACTGAATGACAATCCCAAGGTGGTGAAGTTGAGACACCGCTTACGCGAAGTGTCCACTGACGTCCAGGAGGAGGACAAACTGTGCAACAAGACGTCGTCTGCTCTGGACTACCTCCTTCGATACAAACACTTCTCCTACATTCTAGAGGCCCTGAAAAACCTGGGTAAGGCTTGGTGAAACAACTATCAATCCTCCTGCTGCAAAAACTCGTTTAGGCACAAAGTTACTTTTAAGTGATTTGTTTTCAGTCGATGAAGGATAGCAGTGCTTATTCTTTTCTCCCACCCACATTTTGATTAATGCTGAGTTAAAATGACACTATATCAGCCTAATTATAGCCCAATCTGGCAGATTTTTAGCTATAAAAATAGCGAAACAAAAGAGAAATGTTAATGTTGGTGGTGCAAGGGGCAACTGTGACAGAGGAAAGGTCACCTTCAAGTCTTCTGTCTTCAAGGCGATGATTGGTCGGGGAGCAGCATGTAGTTTATTTAATTTATGACTAATCACCAAATCTGATGCAATGACCAAAAATATTGTTTAGTCTGAACCCATCATAAATCTTTATGATATAGTAATCTGTTCCTGATCTGACATGAAAGTGTCATTTTTTGATTGTATGATCTGAAATATGATGTACACAGAATCTAATGTGTGTAATCTGAAATGCAAAGTGTATGAGTGCTAACAGAAGGCCTTTGTGTGTGTGCGTGCGTGCGTGCGTGCGTGCGTGCGTGCGTGCGTGTGTGTGTGTGTGTGTGCGCACATACAGAGACTGCCACCAGGCTGTCCCCAGAGTGCTGTGAGCGGCTGGTGGAGAGCGGAGCCACCAATGTCATCTTCACACTCATCCGCTGCTGCAACAGGAGCGTCCCCTGCATGGACGTCATCACCTTCTCCATCCAGATCCTCCTCAACCTCTCCAAGGTACAAAGCCAGACTCTCGTGCTCGGGGTGTCACACATGAAGATGATGGGAAATGTAGTGATCAGTCGATGGCTGATCTGACAGAGCACACACTTTTTATATCGATATATTTTAGCATTTAGATGCAGTATTAGGTCCCTGTAATTTTAATGGGTAACAACGCCCTCTAAGAGGGGTTTTATGACTGGAGCCAGCTGCTTCCCCCTGCTTTATGCTAAGCTAATCTAATTGTCTCCTGGCTGTACCTTCATGTTTAGCATACAGACACGAGACAATTATCAACCTTCTCATCTAAGCCAATAAATGTGTTCCCAAAATGTCAGACTATCCCTTTAGCAACATATTAATCAGTTTGCTAAGTTCATGTTTCAGTAGTAATGCTGCACACAGTGCTGAAAGACAAGTAATGACCACATCGCCTGTCTGACACAAGACTGAAGTTCACCTTAATGTCAGAGCTGAGCTGAGCTGAGGATGGACAGAGAAGGTCAGAGCGTTTCCTCATCACCTCTGATCTCTCACTTCCTCACAGACTGTGACTTCCTTTACAGATAATTAACGGCTCAGTTTCTCTTCTGCGAAACCGAGTTCAGACTGAGGGCCAATGTCTTTCTGACTCTTTTTGGTTTAGTGGTTCCTCTTCCTACACTTTAGTGTGGATAAGTTGTGGATAATACTGCAACATTCTGCAAAGTCTGTATTTTTATTCATGACCAGATAAAGGAACTGAAAGATAATAAGTAAAAATGACACAACAACACAAAATCAGGGTGCGAGACATCCATTAAATATTCACATCTCAGGGAAAATGATTCGATAATTTCTATAAGAAAATGACTACAAGCTTAAAACAAAGAATGGAAGATAACTGGATTTACATTACATCCATCATGTGTCCACCTAATAGTAGTTTTTAAAACTAAGATGTTGCGTTTCTGCAATGAGGACAGTCACCCAGCAGGAGAGGAGATCAGAGTGTTTTGCAAAATATGGTAGATAATTAGTGGTGGTGTTTTTACTTTATGGACATGGCAGATTCACACAGTTAGAGACACCACCGACCTCTGCAAGTATTAAAAATTGCTAGAGGTCCCCAGGTAATGTTAGTCTTATGTGAATTCATCTTTGCTGTCCCTGAGTTTGTGCATCCCATCATCCGTTTGTCAGTGAATGTATTTGTTGATTTTTCACTTTGCTTTGTGGTCTCTGATGCTCGGCTTTCAAAATGATCAGTTGGAGTGTGAAAAACTGCTTTCCTGTCTTTCATTTTAATTTACTTTGAACAGTGAAGAACGATGGCAGTGCACACTGACATGAAGCTCTGCTTCCCAAATTAGTTATGCTTCATGTTGCATTCTTGAATTCATCAGACTTGGCAGCAGCATCAGGATTGTCTTTGGGGAATATTGCTTTATAAGATTTTTTGCTCAGGCGTTCTTGGTCACCAACAAAATGACATTAATTACTGGCTGGGAAAGAACTGTACAGGCATCCTGATCTGAGCTTGTAGAGCTTTCTATCTGGGAAACATACCAAGAGCCTGCAAACATGTTAGTGGCTCTGTGAGGCTTAGCATTTAGCTCAAGGATTGCTGTGCATAAAATCAGTAGGCTAACATGCTCACACTGACAGTGTTTACATTTGGGTGTATAGCAGGTGTAGTGATGATACTTTTACCATCTCAATTAAGCATGTTAGTATGTTAACATTGCCAATTAGTACTCAACACAAAGTCCAGCTGAAGAAGCAGTGAATTGAGTTTAGTTGATGCATGTTTCTACCTTCTTCCCTCTGATTTCTTTCTCTCCCTCTCCTCCACGCCCTCCCTCTTGGTTTCCTCCCCCAGTACCACAAGACTATTGAGGCAGTGTATTCGGTGGAACACTCAGTGGAAACGCTGCTGGACCTGCTGCAGAGATACCGGGAGAAGGCGGGTGACAAAGTGGCAGAAAAGGGAGGCAGCATCTTCACCAAGGCCTGCTTCCTTCTTGCTCTGCTCCTGCAAGACAAGCACCGTGCTGTGGTCTGTAGTTACTATAACGCACAGATATCTGAAATAAAATTCCAGTAAAATTAAAACTCAAATTCTAATTTACAGGAAAGACAGCTAGTTTTGAAAATATAATGCAAACTTCTTATTATCTTTTAGGAGGTCATGAAGCTACCAAAGCTCTTGGATAAGATACGCAGTATTTACCGCCTGACTGCTCGCAAACACAAGATGGATGCAGAAAGAACTGTTATCAAACAGAAGATGAATGCGTCATTGAATGGGAGCTTCTTCATTCAAGCAACGCCACGCAAGTCCCACCCTGTTCCAAAGTATGTACCATATGTATCCTTTTTCCCAGGACTGCAAGTGCCTGAGATGTACACTTAGTATGTGTTTGCAGGGGTAACTGATATTATGTTTTTGTTTTGCAGGTTTGCACCAGATTGGGTTCTCAGAAAGGACAAGCTAAAAGATATTGTGGATCCTCTCAGGGCCATCCAAATGGTGGCAAACACCCTCTCTATCACATTGTAAATAGCAAAGCTTTTAGATCTTTGTGTGTCATCTCATTTTTTCCCCTTCGGAAGACATTGTTCTTATGTGTTGTTTTAAGTATTTTTTTTACCAACACACTTCCACATTTTAATGTACATATTAAAATGATTTGTTACTTAAACAAAGGCTTGTTTCATGTATCTTTCCAATGTGGTTACATCACTTTCCGTGGCTCAGAAACGATGTGCCTGTGTGTGTGTGTGTGTGTGTGTAACACCACTAAATGTAATGAGTATGCAAACACTCATAATGTCAATGCTAAGTGCGCTGTTTTAAGTGGGTAATATAAAATTTTCAAAAATTGACTTGGTGATGGTACTACATAAAAAGTGAAGGGGTCGCTGAGTTGTTGCAGTTCATCCCTCAGGATGAACTCAAAACTACAAATGTTAACCTCATGGTGGAGCTGGAGGTCAGGCCATCAAAGTCATTAAAGTCATTAGGATTTACCATCAAGGTACCACTAAATATCCACATGAAATGTACCAATTATGTTGAGGCATCTCAGCTGTCCGGTCCATTCACCATTGATGCACGTTCTGTAAGGTTCTCCCTCCATGGTGTGATACGTCTCACACATGTATTCACCTCTTTCACTGTGACTTATAATGACCGTTCATGGTGTTCTTGATGTCTCCTTCTGGCAGAGGTGGTGGACTCTCAGCCTGCAGGCTCTGAAAATCTGGGCAATGACAGCACAGGTTTAGTTGAGTCACTTGATATTGCTTCATATAAATGTGAAAAATCAACACTAGTTGACCAAAGCGCTGAACAATTCATGGTTAAAAATTCCTATCAGTCAGAGAGAGGCTGTTCCACTGTCGATTGACCATGGCAGTGAAGTGGCAATCTCCCTTTAACTTCAATCTAGGTTGTGAAACAACCAACAATTTAAGGTGGCAGGACCTCAGGGTCTTAGATGAAGCTGAATGAGAAATCTTTGAAGTGCTCTGAAAAACTGGAGGTTTGGTGGTTCTATAATATTAGATCTTATAGGCTGTTATCTGTTTGGAGCTCTTGGTTGACCACTCATCACAGCATCAGAGTGTATGCATCTTCTCTAAATATCACCTCAGTTGGTCTGGAGATGTTTTGTGTGTGTCTTCTTTCACTTACTTAATAACTGAGAATCTCAACAGAATAGTTCTACAGTTGGAGAAATGTAACATTTGGGGAAATGTAATTTCTGTACAGTGAGTATGAATTTACCACCAGCAGCTGGCTCACTTGACATCATGCAAAGATGAGAAACAGGGAATTAAGGCAGATTAAACAAGTCTCAGCAAGACAGAGAATAAGTGCATATACACTGACTTACCTTTATTTTAGATGTGTGTGGTCACCTTGTTCTGTTGTAGTGGAATTCATTTAAGAAAACAAAATAAAATGTTTAAAAAACAAAACATGGAAACTAGAACATCTACAAGTCCAAGACAACTTGGAGCACGCTTATCTGCTGATAAAGCTCATCTGATATGATTGAAAGCTCCAGAACAGCTACTACATAGACCTTGGGGTGAGACTGTTCTGTTAAATACATCATGTGTTTTCTGATAAGTTTTCTGAGGTGGACCTCAGCCCAAACAAAGTTAGCCATGAATCATGAATAAACGAGATGATTCCTTGTATTGAATTATGTGTATATAATTTGTTTGAAATTGGGACATTCTAATAAATCAAATAAACAAAGTATTTTGCAGTATTGGTTAGACTGGGAATTTAAATTTGCTCAGCATTAAAAAAAAAAAAAACTTTAATACTAGATCAATTTAGCTTTGTGCTGAAACAAAAAACTTTAAGCTCTGCTCATAATGTGGTAAACTGCATATGAGGAGGCAGAAAACAGGCTGAGAGATCATGTATGTTTGTAATAAAAGTTCCCCAGTTGACAACATTAAAGTGGAGATGAAGGATGAGCGTGTGACTAATTACACGTCCACCCTTTTGCTCTCTATATAAGCGCTGACTAAAGGCAGGCAGGAGAATCACATCACCATTGCACCTCTGATGCATCACCTCTGAACCAACATGTATTCTCTGCTACACCTGAACTCAATTATCTCATCATGAGTGACACATTTATGCTCTCTAGATTGTAAAGTAATGTTGTGCTGTCTAACGGCTGCTCCCTCAAAGGTTGGCGCTCTCAAGAAGTACCTTCCCTGCCGTGAACAAATCTATGAATCATAGTAATTTCATTGAAATGAATTTGTTTCATTTAAATAGTCATCACTTTTAAATGCCGATGTGACTGGACCTTAAATCGTCCCACAACCCACAAGCTCTAAAAATATATGAGCCCAGATAAGACACAAGTTTACAAGTTCAGGTATTAGATTGTGGCACCGTTCTAAAGGTTTCACAAATATTGAGACACCTTTGGGGTGAGGGCTGTGGAAGATGTTTAAATCTCATATTAGTTTGGATAAAAAATAAAAACTTTAAAAAATATAATAAACAAATAAAAATAAAATAAAAAATAACTTCAATAATAAATATAAATCAGTAATTCTTTCAGGAAAACAGTTTTTACCCTCAAGATAATATCATCCACTGTACATTTGTATCTACTGTAGAAGGCTGAGATACTAGAAATGAACTGAAGACATAGTAAATATACATTAAATGTATATTTACTATGTCTTGAAACATAGTAAATGAATTTTGCTGTTGCCAATTCTGTACCTTTCTAACTGCAAAATATATTTCCTTGCAAGTCAGTCTTTAGTCAGATCCCTCCAAAAAAGTGTATGATGAATAAATATATTGATCTTCTACACAGCAGGATAACACAACCTGATGAGCAGCCAGAGTAGTTTCTCTGCATCAGTTCAACCATCATTTCCTCTTATTTCACCATTTAAACAGAAGCTTCTGGAACATTTCCGAACAGCAGCAGAGAGAAAGGGGGATGGGGTATAAATCCACAAAGACAATTTAGCTTTTCTGCCTCTTTTCCTGTTTTTCCAATTACTTAATGCTATTTAAATACACCAGAGCTGACACACACACACACACACACACACACACACACACACACACACACACACACACACACACACACATTAATGGTCCTCAGCAATGGAGAGGCTCCTGAAATACGTCGTGCAGTAATTGTATTTGATAAATCATAAAGGGAGCCCATCAGAGGAAAGCTAGCTGTAATAAAATGATAAAATAGACAATTATGAAAAAAATCCCTGGCCTTTAATTTCCTAAACACACTCTGGAGAGAGGCCGTTTAAGCCGGAGCGACTTGACGAGATGCTCAACACGTTATTTTGCTCCTCTGTGACACTTTGAATTCCACCACAGGCGTCTGAAATGGTTGAAACGTTCGTGGAACAGATCCTCGCTCAGCAGTGAGCTCCTCCTTTGAGGTAATAATACTGTGTTTCTGGTAGATCGACTCACCGTTCACTTAGAGGGACAGAAGAGAGGGTAGACAACTGAATGAAAACATTTCATGGAAAATGCTTTGAATCCATGCTGATTACTTTTTAACCCCTTATTTTTAATGTCAAGCGTTAGCAGTGCGTGTACGCAAACCTGAGTCCAGTCTGTCCTTGTGTCTTTCTCTGTGCAATGCACACACACACACTAATGTTGCCTCTCTGTCTCCCTGTAGGTGATGCTGAATGGTGTAACATCGAGGCAGTGGAGCACAAGCGGTGGAGAGTCAATGAGAGCTTGCCGTCAGTAGCGTGAGCCATTTCCAGGTGAAGCAAACTGAATGAAAGTGAATCAAGCCGAGCTGATCTGAACTGGAATAACCTGAACTGAGAGCTGTTCCAGTAGAATGATGGAGGCTTTGTCAAGCAGTTATTTAAGTTGATAAATTAAATTTCTATATTGCTTGGTACTTAAAGACAAAACATATACGTGTTTTCTCACAAATGTGATCCATGAGCGGAGAAAAGCATTCATTTCTTGTAAGTTTGATTAAAGTTGTTACAGATGACAGCACTGAACTGAGGACAGACAGGTGATTGATGTGTAACTGTTGTCCAGTCTACCTCTTTCCTCTGGTTAATCATTTACGTGTTTGTCCAGCCAGCTAATGTCACTTCCAGTTAACTAAAGCTTTTACTGGCAAGATGGCAGGGTCATCACACTATCAAAACACCCACACACTCTTTCAGTACCAATGGGTATACCTTTGGTACACCTGATCTCAAGTTCAGTGCTATGTGATGAACATGGACTTTTTGCCATAGCCACGTTTGAATGCATTATTATATTTCCTCATGATATTTCACCATCCACCGTGCAGGAGATCATGGATAGATTTCGTTAATGGCAGGAATGACTTTAAAATCTCCATTAGAAGTAAAAGTCCTGCATTTAAAACCATACCTATGTAAAACTAAATAAATATTATCAGGGTCCGGCCCCGTCTGCAGGCTCACAGGATAAATCTGAGGGGATGGGACATGATGAACACAAGGAAAACTGCGCGTGCCTCACAGCAAGGAGGTCTCTGGTTCGATCCCCGGGTTGGGCAGGGCCTTTCTGTGTGAAGTTTGCATGTTCTTCCCATGCATGCGTGGGTTCTCTCCGGGCACTCCGGCTTCCTCCCACAGACCAAAAACATGCTCATTAGGTTAATTGGTGACTCTAAATTGTCCATAGGTGTGAGTGTGAGTGTGTGAGTTGTCTGTCTGTGTGTCTGTCTATGTTGCCCTGCAATCGGCTGGCAACCGGTTCAGGGTGTACCCCGCCTCTCGCCCATTGCTAGCTGGGATAGGCTCCAGCCCCCCACAACCCCGAAAGGGATACGCGGGTATAGAAGATGAATGAATGAATGAATATATATATATATATATATACATACACACACACACACACACACACATGGAAATACTCAAGTAAAGTGTCAGTACCTTCAAAATCTACTTAAGAACAGTACTTGATTAAATGTGCTTAGTTATTGCTATATACTGTATGTAGTGTCTGCTATACTGAATAAATTATTCCTTAAGTATTCAAAAACATGTATGTTTTATTAAATACATGAAAATAAATCCTCAAAAAGCCACTGCCGTGCTAAATTTTCACAGCATTGCAGGCCTGAAACTACAACGTAACAATGAGTGTCTGAGGTACTTTACCAAATACTTAAAGGGGAAATATGTAGATGTTTTGTGTCAGTATCTGATTGTAGGAGAACAAAAACACAGAGAGTGAACACTTCTGTTTTATTGAATCTATCACAGTTGACAGCGTTGAAGTAGACACAGAAGATCAGTTTGTAACTGTACTTAATAAGCGGTCGTACTGTGTACTGCTGTTATTCATTACATGTTTGCAGCCATCTTAGGTCAGCTGCACTTGGAGTTAATTAAAACCTCTACAGGCAAGTGGGCAGTTGCATCACACCATCAACACATCTCGAACGCATGCTATGTATCCCATCATGTCTTGTTCTTCCGACACACCTGAACTGGACTTCATCGCCATGGGTTGAATAGAGCTTATCGGCATGTCTATAGTAGAAGGCAATATTATGTTTGCTCATGGTTTCTTCAGTCACGGTGCAGGGCTCTGTAGAGAAATCAGATAAATTGTTATTATTATTCTTAAAGTCAGGAATTAATGTACAGCGTACCCCATATGTGATAATTGCTGGTCTTGGTGCTTGAGAAGTAAATACATCATCCCAAATGTAATGAGTAACATATTCGGTATAATACTCAACATATAGAGCATTACAGTTGAGCAAAACAGATGACTAAAATCGCCTTTATTTCATACCCTTTTTAGGTTGATTACAAACCTACGTAAAATGTAAAGAAATGCAGATACTGCACTCTACTTTTAAACAATCTTCAGAGGAAAACACAGTATCTACTAACAAAATGTGCGGTTTCACCCGTCTTATCCTATTAAAAGATGACTGGAAGGGCTCTGCAAGAGGAAGCATAAATAAGTATTTAAATGTAATCTATATGTGTGATTTAAAGGTAGGTTACTCAAAACCAAATGATATTAATTTCACCCAAAAGCTGAGACTCTTACCACTGCTCTGCTGAGCTAAGGACCTTTTTTCAAGGACAGATAGCAGCGAGGCAAAAATCAGTAAATTTAGCTTTAGCTTTAGCTAAGGCTAACCGAGGTTATCTCCTCAGCTTCCTTTGATTTCATATATCTTTAACAGACAAGATGTTTGTCTCTCCTGGATGATTTTACAGGCTGCCTCATGGAAATCTATTTGCTATGATTTATTAGGCAAAGCAGACACCAAAAAGTCAGATTTCTGTCTTGTCTTAATATTAAATTATATTATACATTAAATTTTTATCAAATATGTACTTCCTGCATTTTGGCTTTTTAGGGCGGAGTTGTGCTCTATTGTCAGCAATATTTAATGACTAATGTGTAATGATTCTGTATAATTAATAAATCATGTTAATAATTAAGCAGCTATATGCTATAGTAGAAACCCAAATCAGTAATTCTTGATGTGAAATCCTCACAGAATGCAATAAGAAAAACGTAAAGGGAATTGTAACTTACTCAGACATCTCATCTGTCCAATCCATTCACCATTGTTGCAGGTTTTGTAAGGCTGACCCTCCATAACGTAGTAATTCTGACAGATGTATTCAACCCTTTCATTATGTCTGTACTGTAATCGAAGACTTTCCTTGGTGTCTCCATCTGTCAGGGTTGGTGGTCTCTCACAGCCTGAAGGTTCTAAAACAATGACAGACACAGTACACTTTTGATGTTATTGGAACACAATTATGACATTTTCCCAGAGAGATCTTTGAAACTGATCAGCAGTCACATAGTATTTTGCAGTCATGCCTTGTGGCCTTTAAAGTAAACGTAAACAACCACAAAAAACAAAACAAAACAGCAAAACCCCTAAATCCTCCCTTCACGAAGGCTATAATATTCAGGTCTTTTTCAGATCTGTTTTAGAAAGGTGTTAATTCAATGCTATGCTAAAGTTGAATTAATGTTAATACTTGAGAAAATGTCTTAAGTTATGCTCCTTATGAAACTTGAAACACTAAAAAGTGCTAAGCATAACTGTTATATTCTAGGGGGCAGGCTAGCAGGGTCGACATAGCAAATGAAGCTCTCTCAGATCTCAGTGCACGGTGGGAAACATCTGAAAGTTGGGTCTTGAATCACCTTTTCTCTCTCTAGATAACAAACAAGAGGACAAGGAAAGAACTGTTTTACCTCCACATGTCGGGAAGGGATCACTCCACTGTCCGCCTGCTGAACATTCAATCTCTTTCTTCCCTCGAACAACTTCTCCACGCTGGCGGCAAGAAAACGTTAACTTTTCTCCTTTACGTAGTCGATTGTTTCGTACACGTGGGGTGTACTGTACGTTTTGTGGAACATCTCTGATTATGCATTTTTCTGTTTTGAAGAAGAGAATATGAGGTTTATACAGCATAAACAGGTGCATGTGAGACTTAAAATCTGACTTTTTGGTTTCATCAACCCAAATCGGATGTAAATGATTTGCCAGCCTGCAGCTTTAATGTTTTGGTTGACTCTCACTGCTCTACAGCATTTTCATCATCAGCAGGCAGCTGTTTTCACTGAAAAAGCTCCAAAAATGAACAACCACCTCTGTGTCTCTCATCTCTAGGGAACCATAAAGTATTTGGATTTTGTCTAGATCTAATTATCATCACTTTTTGTTATTTTCTGTGAGTGGTACTGTGCTCCTCTATTCTCTGTCTCTCTACTGTGAGTTAGCGTTTGCCTCAAAAGCAAATGAAAAGGTAGGTAATGTAAGTGTAAATGGGAATAACTTCTAATGAAAGTGAACATACCAGTACACGTTGGAAAGGGTGCATTCCACTGTCCAGTCTGTAAACATTCAATTTCTTCAGACCCATCCAGAGTATATTCATCATGGCATTGAAACTGTAATTTATGTCCAGTCTTCACTGTTTTATCTGCTGCTGGTAGTCCAGCTACACTGAGATGATGATGCATCACTGGAACTTCACAAGTGATGTCTGGAAGACATGAAACAGATAATATCTAATGAAAAACTTAAGTGGATGTAGGTTTCTGTCCCACAGGGGCCACTCTTAACATGCTCTACAAGTAATGCAAATGCATGTACATGTACTACATATTGCCCTTATATAAAGACACAGAAGAGCAGATGGAGATATTACTTACCAAGGATTAAATCTAGATGTCGATGTTTTGATTAAAAACACTATAGTAAATATTTTTACATTAATAAGGGACCATATGACTGGTCTTATGTGAAATGAGTCATAGTGATGAACACAGTGAGAATTATCACTGCACCCCTCAGCTCTGTGGAGCTTTATAGCCTCTTTTAGCCCATTGCTTTGATATTCTGGTCTCAACTTTACTGTTGTGATTCAGCATCTCTGTTTTTCTCCATTACAGCTCCAAAAACCCACTGTGCACTACCTGCTCAGCACCAAAAATCTAACAGACAGAGTTAGAGATGGTGAACACAGCAGAGCATTTAGCAGCTAAGGAGACAAATGCATTGGTGGAGAGCAAAACAGAGCTAAACATGACTCCAAATGAATAATTATGTTGCTCTGTGTACAACTCTCTGCTAACGATACTATATCACTATTACTATATCAGCTTAACTGGTGATCATCAGTGTCAGTGTTCTGTTCATGCCCACTGCAATTCAAGTGTAAATGGGTGTATCACATCAGCTTTGTCAACAAATGCCCCACAGTAAAATTGAAAAACACTTCTTATATGGGTGTTTCATACGCTGTCACTTTGATCTTTACCTGCGCAAGAAGGGAATGGATTATTCCACTGTCCATCTTCACCACATATCAGCACCGAACTGCCCTCCAGATATTTCTCAGGATCATCACAGCTGAATGTGATTATGTGATTAGGAACTATGGGATCGTTATTTTCTGGTAAACCTTTCACTGTGATGCCTGCATCTACAGAAGGGGCATCACAGCTAGAAGCTGGAAGTAAACACAAACAGTCAGCTCACTGGAAGGAAAAAAATAGCTGAACAAGGCAACATTTTAATGTATAAAAGCACCCATTTCATCAGTCAACATCGCAAAATAGGTTTGCAAGACAGGAAACAGCCCATCACCACTGAAATTTGTTTTATGTTCATTTGACACCAATTTTGTAATGCATGTTTTTATGCAGATGACACAATTTCATATACCGCTTGCTCTTCACTTTATTGATCCATTGCAAACCTACAGTTCATTTTTTATGCATTTCAAAGACCTTTCATCCAACATAAGCTTGTGTTAAATGTTTCTAAAACAAAATTTAGACTGTGCTCTGAATTCTGCCATCTGTTCATAGCCTTCTGGCAACAGGTTCTCCAAATTACACAAGAAAATGCATTGTTGGTCCATGAGCTCAGCAATGATACATTTTCTGATGCTATCAAGGGGGGTTGTTTCAAAAATAAAAATGTTTTCTGATCTTGTACTCTTATACTTAAGGTTTAGCTCCATTTAGGTACAAACCCAACTTGGTTAGGGTTGGAGAAACACTTTCGTGTGCGATTCTCTCTCGAAAAACACATTTTGATCGCAATGAGGTAACTTGTTTCAATTAATAGCAAACAAGTAAGTTCAATTCAGAGTTGAACTGTGATGGAAATATTATGGAAATGTGACTAAGTCAATCTAGTTAAATGACTGTGAAGCTTGTTCAAAGCTTTGAAGCGATTAAAACTGCTGTCACATTAAAGAACATAATGTGGCCTGTGTTTGAAAGGTACTTATGTTTACCCCATCCAAAAACGCTAACACGGAAGCGAATTTCTAAAAAATAGAAGCAACTGCAACTTACAACAGTGCAAATGGATGACTGCCATCTAGCTTCATGCTAAATAACAGCAACAGTCATTTAGTTGATGGAATATTAGAACAGAAAGCCAATCAACTTACAGTAGCACGTTCCCTGATGGACTGCCAGCCAGCCCTCGGTCGAACATACATATTTAGGGGTTTGACTTGATGTGTAACCAGGTTCACAGGTGAAAAATATCACGTCTCCTCCTTGGTAATTAACCTTTTTGGTCTGTTCCGACACAACGGCATGAGGAACATGTGGGAGCTTCGAGCATGCTAACAAACAACAAGACAACATGGGAAAAGAAGGGGAGATTAAACACACTGGCTGTGTTCGGAATCGCATACTTAATGCATGAACTACTCATAATGCATGTGACGTCAAATTGAGTATGCAGTGCGTTTCAGCTGCACACTATGTTACTTTTGTCTACGTGTGAAATGACTGGATGAATAATAGATTATCAAGAGTTTTTGAGTATGTGGCATGAGCTAACAGTACATACTGAAACACCACAACATGAACATGAATGCAAGGCAGACGGTTCTAGCACCACACTATAGTTTTCTTTGTTTTTTTTGTGTTTACAGTTTTCATATGCTGTTTCATCACTAAATTCACCCTTAAGATTTTCATTGTGTTTTTGGAGTTGAGGAGATTTAAAATAGCATCTGTGGGGGTAGCTCAGCAGCCTCCTCTTCTGGTTGTGGGTAAATTATACCGATGGCAGCTGCTAACATTGCCCCGTCCATCTTTCATCTTAAAATAGCACTAGAAAATATTACAGTAAGTGGAGGAGGTAATACTGATTTACATTTGTGCTAAACAATTTTCATTCGATAGTAGCTCAAACTGGTAATGTTGTGATTGATATAGTCATGTGATCAGAGAAGATGTGTTGCTTGCATATACTTCCGTGTGAACATGGCATGTGTGTGAACATGGCATACTTATACTTAATCTTTTCTTTAGCAGGCAGGATGCAGTACATACTGATGGAGTATGTAGTGGACAGTACCTTAGTCTGCCATTTCAAACACAGCAATATCTCATCACTTGAGTGCTGCATGTATAGTACTGTAAAAAGAAGGGGCGGGTGTGGGGTTGGCTCACCCAAACTTCTTTTCAGCTGCTGGCCACATAACACATGTGACTACGAAAACTGAACAATGACCACAACACTGAACCATTTAACAATAAACTGCACATGAACAGCTTATCAATCACTTGATCCTCATCAAATTCACAATTTCTGACAATGTACAGGCTACCTTCTTATGTCAGTAGTGTTGGGGAGGGGAGCTGGCATATGCCCCTGACCAGCGATGGAAATGAACCATCTGTCCACAAGCCACAGTGACTGGCCACTCCCTTATAATATTGCTGCTCTTTTTGCCAGCCCATAGTAAAACCAGTGAAAGCAGAGGCCTAAGATCTGTCCTTCAGTGTTGTAGAAATCCTTCCTGTTTTATTGTCCACTCTTGCAATTTTGACTTGAAAATATACAAACCAATTCCTCACACAAATTAAGACATACATACTATTCAACACAGACATCACCCTCTGACATGGCTTTATGGGTTAGACCTCTCATTCTAGCGGGTCCGTGAACTGGCGTCATTGTTGGAGTCAAATTCTAACTGAGGATATAATTTTCAAAAAAATAATGAAATTTCTGTTTCAACATTTAGTATGTTGTTTTTGTGCTAGTTTCAATTAAATATGGTAGTTACAGTGTTTTGCAAATCGTCACAGTCTTACGCGTTACACAGTGTTCCAACTTTTTGGAAATGTGGTTGTATGTGTGAGAAATTCTTCAAGGTTCAGATGTGTTGTGATTGCACAATAAAGGGTTGCTTAATGAAATGCAGTGTAGAACAGCATGTGCCCGAAGTGCAGGCCTTCTATGGATGCAGTGGTTACTAAATGTCCTCTTTTATTTCAGTACATGGCTCCACAAAGATGAGATGATGTATCAATCATTCAACATCTCTTACACCTGAACTGCAACAACAATAGTCTCTCAGTCAATGCTGAAAGAGTACAACAGACAGCCAATCAACTTACAGTAGCATGTTCCCCGACTGACTGCCAGCCAGCCATCTCCTGTGCACACGTATTTGGAGCTTTGGCTTGATGTGTACCCAGGTTCACAGGTGAAATATATCACGTCTCCTCCTTGATAATCAGGTTTTGTGGTCTCTTCTGACACAAAGGCATGAGGGACATCTGGGAGCCTCGAACACACTGAGAGACAAAAACATGGCAGCATGAGAAAAATCCTTGTCTTACATTGTCCTATCAATTGTTTGCCTCATATACAGATAGATAAAGAGCTAAACACAGAACACGATTACAGAATTAAAGGATGTCCACCACACTGAAGGACTCCCCAAATACGTCTAAAAAGCATGTGAGCAATGTTTCAATTGCATGATTTTCATCAGGTTTACCATTTTTGATACAGTACAGCTTCTTACACATGTTGTGTACATCCGACTGTTTGTTAACAAAACCAAATTATATGTTTAATGGTGGGAAACATTCATAACATCTATTATCACACAAATTTTAAGCCAAATTTCGAAATTCCACAAAAAAAGAAAAAACAAAGAAAATGCAAAATATGCATATTCCCATAAACTGCTTTGGAGCGAATAAACTGGGCTACACAAAGTGTAGTTTTGTCAGTTTTGTTTAATACATTAAAATTTTTTTGAAAAAGGCAAAAACTAAATTGACAGAGGTTTAGTGTTGCAAAAATCTTTTACTTTTTATAATTCACGAATATCATTTTTGAGTTATATGGAAACATCAGAATAGAACTACTTATACTTATATATCTATCTATATCTATCTATCTATCTATCTATCTATCTATCTATCTATACACACACACACACACACACACACACACACGCACACGTATATATATATAGTATATATATATATATATATACTGTTTACACTAATTCTTCTGTAATAAGGAAATACCACAAATCAAAGCCTGCATTTTACATGAGAGTCTTTCTCTTCTCTTTGCATACAGTATCCTGTTCAGCCCAAACATGGTCTGTATCTCCACAAAGCTAAATCACAACACCAAAGTAATTAAAAACTCTCACTTACCATCCTGTGATAGACAGACTTCCGCATTTGCCCACAGCTGGAGAAACACAAGGATTACAGACAATCGCATTTTCCCTTAACAGATGTTTTCTGTGCAGATTTGGTGTTTCTTTGTCCACTTGAGTCCTCAGGGAGCAAAGAGGTTCACGACATGGACCGCTCAGTGGGACTGTGCAACAAATGTCGTATTGCAACACACCAACATGCACTGTTCCCGATACTGGAAATGACAGAGGTGCTCAGATACACTAATCCTTTGCACAATCACATTCAAATTACATAATCTCATATTTGTTCAGTATCCTATCAGTCCAATCCATAAAGGTGTAATATGTTCTCAGGCAGTAATTGAAAGGTTTCAATTCATTTACAATCTACAATCAATCAGAAGGCTTTGATACTAGAGACTGGGGTTCTCGTCTTGTGCTCCACATGGTGTTCAGTCTGCTAAAACACAGCTGAAACCCTGGTTCAACCTGAAAATTTCAATCATACCATGCTTCAGAATCAGAATCAGAATGGGCTTTATTGGCCAAGTCTGTGTGCACATACAAGGAATCTGAAACATTGCACTCATTGTAGTTGCGTAGAAAAAGGACATACAGTGTTGATCTGTTCAATATTCAAACGATGTGTAACTGTACTGCAATTGTAACCAAAACCTGATGGGTTTCTGCATTCCTCTGTGCCATAGAGGTCCATTATTGTCTCAAAATTATTCAAAATGCATCAGCTAGCCACAGCTTTGCACAGGCTGACATGTTCCTTCATTATGGTCAACATGGGCACTATACTTAAGTCAATCCCACACACACAGTCCTGTTTTCATACTCATAACACTAACTTGTGCATCAAATCCACGGCTGAAAATAGTCCCTCAGAAATGTCAAAAACTACTGAATGGTCCACTAAAACATTTTTGTCATTTTTGGTCGTTTCAGCAAAAATATATCACCAGCCTTATCCTTTAACCAAGACCACAATCTTTCCCTAACCATACCAAAGAGGTCCCTTAACATACCATAAACATGTTAATCATTGCTTTTGGATATTGTGAAAACAAATAAAATATGTAGATGAACATTTTGCTGATATATTCAGAAAGAACATTTTGCATTGGCAGTTTCCTAAAACTTTTCTCTTCATGCTGACAAAACAGTGTAATCTATCTTTAATTATGTTTCATTCAAACTATACTTTCAAAACATATTTGTGAGAACAGTCTTGTATTTTAGGGTGTGGCATTAATTACTGAGACAGTCTATAAGATTTTTCTCTGGAGGATTCTGATTCTGGAGGCAGAAAATTGACAAAGTTAAAATACATGTTTATTAAAATGATCAAACATAGCATTAGTCAGCACAGCAGGTAAAGACACGGGATGAGTACTTTTTACTTTGGTTAATCAGTTACATGTTTGTCCAGCCAGCTCATGCTTATCACATCCAGCTGACTAAAAACCTCTACAGGCAAGTGGGCAGTTGCATCACACCATCAACACATCTCTGACGCATGTTATGTATCCCATCAGGTCTTGTTCTTCCGACACACCTGAACTGGATTTCATCGTCATGGGTTGAATAGAGCTTATCGTCACGTCTATAGTAGAAGGCAATATTATGTTTTCTCATGGCTTCTTCAGTCACGGTGCAGGGCTCTGTAGAGAAATCAGATAAATTGTTATTATTATTCTTAAAGTCAGGAATTAATGTACAGCGTACCCCATATGTGATAATTGCTGGTCTTGGTGCGTGAAAAGTAAATACATCATCCCAAATGTAATGAGTAACATATTCGGTATAATACTCAACATATAGAGCATTACAGTTGAGCAAAACAGATGACTAAAATCGCCTTTATTTGATACCTTTTTTAGGTTGATTACAAACCTACGTAAAATGTAAAGAAATGCAGATACTGCACTCTACTTTTAAACAATCTTCAGAGGAAAACACAGTATCTACTAACAAAATGTGCTGTTTCACCCGTCTTATCCTATTAAAAGATGACTGGAATCATTTGTATTTTTATTTAAAGTATACTGAAATCAAGCTACAATTTAAATGTAATCTAAATTTGTGATTTAAAGGTAGATTACTCAAAACTAAATCATGTGAATTTTACCCAAAAGCTGAGATGGCAGTTAGCCGACTATTACTGCTGCTCTGCTGAGCTTTTTTCAAGTACAGATAGCCATGAGGCAAAAATCAGGAAGTAAATTTAGCTTTAGCTTTAGCTAAGGCTAACCGAGGTTATCTCCTCAGCTTCCTTTGATTTCATATATCTTTAACAGACAAGATGTTTGTCTCTCCTTGATGATTTTACAGGCTGCCTCATGGAAATCTGCTTTCTATATTTTAGTCACATAATGTAATAAGAAAAACATAAAGTGAATTGTAACTTACTCAGACATCTCATATGTCCAATCCATTCACCATTGTTGCAGGTTTTGTAAGGCCGACCCTCCATAATGTAATAATTCTGACAGATGTATTCAACCCTGGCATTATGTCTGTACCGGAATTGAAGACTTTCCTTGGTGTCTCCATCTGTCAGGGGTGGTGGTCTCTCACAGCCCAAAGGTTCTAAAACAATGTGGGCAATGACAGACACAGTACATTTTTGATGTTATTGTGGTGCATTTATGATGATTTTCATCTAGATTGACAGATCTTAGACTCAACTGATCAGCAAGTGGTATTTTGTAGTCATGTGTTTTGTGGCTAGTAGTAAATGTAAACAACCACAAACAACAACAACAAATGGCTTACTTCTAGAAAAGCTCTTAAAGTCATTTCTTATATTCTGTAAATACAGTATGTACGTGTGTGTGTGTGTGTGTGTGTGTGTGTGTATGTGTGTGTGTATTTATGCTGTCAGTTTATTAGGTACACCTAGCTTACTACTACTTGCTAATGCAGTCAAATACACAGCCCGTCCTCACCAGAAAAACAGCTGTATAGGTCTTCTTTTTACGATATATCTGTTTGGTGGCGACCTTTTAGTGGCCACAGTTAATAAGACTGGGGTGAAGGAGGACGTGAGGTACAAAGGCATAAAGGCAAAAGAGCAAGAACGTCTGCATATGGAGGAAGGTGGGGTGGATGAATGGGTAAAACAAACACAGGACTTTCACCCAGGACAACGCCGGAAGTCAGTGTTGACTTATTTTAGCTTACACAGTGTACCTAATTACGAAACATTATTTACAGTAACACAGTTCAGCCCAAACCATACTCTTTTCCTAAACCTAACTGAGCAGTTTGGTGCCTAAATCTAGCTGTATAGTTTTGGTGCCTAAACCTAACCAAAGTGAGATCCTTTCACAATGTTGACGGCAAACGTCTGGTACGCCTGTCAGTGGTACTCTCCAACAGTCGTATGTTGTCCTGAGAGTCATTGGGAATCAACCTATTTAGGCGTTTAGGTATGAGAATGTGGTGCAAATACAACAGTTCTACAATAACTCCTACCTTCATGAAGGCTGTAATATGCAGGTCTTGCTCAGATCCCTTTTAGAAAGTTGGGATTTCAACCTTATGTTTTATATTGACTTAATGTTAAATACAGTGAAAATGTCCTTAGTCATTTTAATGAAACAAATGAAGCATAACTACAACATTCTAGGGCAGGCTGGCAGGGTCAACATAGACAACGAACAAGGGAACAAGAAAAGAACTGTTTTACCTCCACATGTTGGGAAGGGATCACTCCACTGTCCGCTTGCTGAACATTCAATCTCTTTCTTCCCTCGAACAACTTCTCCATGCCAGCGGCAAGAAAACGTTAACTTTTCTCCTTTACGTAGTTGACTGTTTCGCACACGTGGGGTGTACTGTACGTTTTGTGGAACACCTCTGATTATGCATTTTTCTGTTTTGAAGGAGAGAATCTGAGGTTTATACAGCATAAACAGTTGCATGTGAGACTTAAAATCTGATTTTTTGGGTTTCATCAACCCAAATCTGATGAAAATCTAAGTCCAAATCTCTGGAAGTTTATTTTACTCGACTTTCTGTGATGTAAATGTATGTAAATTTTATATACATTTGAATAAAACACAGACTAGACACTGTTACCAAGTAGCTAGTTAGCATAGTAGAACATTTAGCAGTTTAAAGCCAAATACTTTTCGTATGAGTTAGTGAGGACCAAAACAGAGCTAAAAGGAGAGTGGATAGTGGATTTTCATTTTTCGGGTGGCCAGAAGCACAACTGCAAATGAATGCTAGTGTTGCTCTATATCTGCTGCATACATAAATTGGCAAGTCTTTGCTAAGAAGTTCACCAAATGAACGTTGTTTCTGCTTCCTCCAAGTGGCCAAAAAATCAATAATGGCAGGTTTAATTATGGCTAAAAATACAGACTCTTCATGGGGAAAAAGCACATATGATGAAAAAGCCTTTAATAAGTTCAGCCTTGTCAAACTTTGAGTTTAATATGACCTTTGACATATCGGATAAACTCACAAAATGCAAATAAATGAAAGTGAACATACCAGTACACGTTGGAAAGGGGGCACTCCACTGTCCAGTCTGTAAACATTCAATTTCTTCAGACCCATCCAGTGTATATTCATCATGGCATTGAAACTGTAATTTATGTCCAGTCTTCACTGTTTTATCTGCTGCTGGTAGTCCAGCTACACTGAGATGATGATGCATCACTGGAACTTCACAAGTGATGTCTGGAGCAAATAAAACAGATAATATCTAATGAAAAACTTAAGTGGATGTAGGTTTCTGTCACACAAGGGCCATCCTTATAATGTATGCAGTAATTTGAATTCATTGTAACATGTTCTACTATTAAAAAGGATCACGTCAATGTTGTGTGCATAATTGACTTTTTATCTTAAAGGGTTTACCTTCACAAGAGGGGAATGGATTATCCCACTGTCCATCTTTGCCACATATCAGCAATGAAGTGCCATTCAGGCGTTTCCAAGGGTCATTGCAGCTGAATTTGAGGAAGCGGTCAGGAAGTATAGGATCTTCATTTTCTGGCAAACCTTGTACTGTTACTTGAACATCTGCAGGCGGGGGGTCACAGCTCAAAGCTGCGTTAGGACAACAGTCAGATCAATGATGGAAAAAAGGCAAGAATTTCACATATAAATAAACTTATTTTATCATCCAAAATCCCAGAGTGGGGTTTCACCAGAGAGCAAAACCTCCCTGAAATTCAGTTTTAGTTATATCCTCATTGTCACTTAACATAGGAACAGGGGACTAGATAATGCAACAACCAAGGGATGGCAGATGGGTTAAAATACTACAGTACCAATGAGTCTCTGCCACCGTTCCCATGGAGATGAAGGCAGTCAGAGGCACAATCATTGTTGTAGAAAATTCAACAACAAATTGATCAAAATATGCCACCATGGTTGCTGAATTAATCCAAATCCAGTTGTTTTAAGATGCAGATTGTATAGTCTGTTTTCCGGGTGCTGTTAGTGGAACTGGGTTGGATGTTTCTGGCCAAAATGGACATTAGGTGTCATAGTTAACCTCTACCCCAAAGTTTTAATGTACAAAAACTTTCCAGTGCAGCTTTAAAGTTGATAGCAGCAAGCGATACTTACGCTCACATATTGGCACATGATTGGTCCATTTTTCCAGCAAACAAGTTCTGGTGTCTTCCTTACTCACCATTTGATACCTGTAACGAACAGGACGATAAAGCTTACCATTCTGAGATGAAAACACCTGATTACAGCACTATCAGAAAGCAATATGCCAAGTTGATATCTCTTTTTGTGTTTTGTACTTTCAGGTGTCAGTGACACACCACAACCCACCCTATTTAGCAGTTGTAAGCAGTATATGTGCTATAATATAGACACATTGGGACGTTTGTTCATGTTTATTAAGGTATTATAAAACAAATAGTACCAATCTCTTGGGAATTGTTATGATTATTAAAGATTATTGCTTTACTCTTCCTGTAAAACTGGTGCACCAGGTGACAGTATATCACAATATATGTAATTCAACATATCTGTAACTGTGTCACCATGGTAACCCACACCAACCAACCTCACCTGTCCTGGCTTTTGCAATAATCTATCATCCAGCAGCAATCGTTCTGATAAGGTAATCACATAATGCATCCTTGATATGCATGCATTAAGAAGATATATAAGAAGAAATGTGAGTCACAGACAAACTCGTTGTGGATCTCCCATAATCCTTAAATTACTGCAAAAGGTAAGCAACTATTACTCCAACGGGTTTTTAATGTGTAGCGTCTAGCCATTGTTGTTGTCGTCAATGCTGACTCGTATTGTGGGATATTCGTGCCAGTGTAGTGTCCAGTGTTTGTATACTGAAGTATTCACCTCAAGTACTACTAATTCATACTATGGATTCATCCATTCATTCATCTTCTATACCCGCGTATCCCTTTCGGGGTTGCGGGGGGCTGGAGCCTATCCCAGCTAGCAATGGACGAGAGGCGGGGTACACCCTGAACCGGTCGCCAGCCGATCGCAGGGCACTATGGATTCAGACATACTAAAAAATCTCATGTACTGTTTGATCATACTCAATAGTATGTTAGTATGGACTTTCGGATGGGCCCCAAGTGTCTATATCAGGGGTTGGCAATCTTTTTTATATGAAGTGCCATATTTAAATCTTCTTGTTAATCGGTTGACATGAATTATGACATCCCATCGAGATTTAACTCTCAAACACATCTCTTCAATTCATACAGGCAACATGTATAGCAACATGTTTTAGTCCCTTATTTAGTGTGTTAAGTGTTGCAATGGCAGTAAATGTAAATAAGGGAGAATTAATTGTAACAAACAAATATGAGCACTTTACAAGAATGCTGCCATCCTTATGAAAACATCATCTTAGAAGATGAAAAAAAGAAAAAAAAAAAAAGACCGGGACAAAGAGCCCCACATATGCAAAGCCATATGTGTTAAACCATTACTTTAGCTTTCTTAGCTAGTGGGCCTGCCATCATCAAAGAGTCAGTGCTACGTTTTTCCCCACTGCATTCTGCAAAGAAAGCACTGAGTGCTAGCCAATCACAAGCAGAGTAGGGCCAGTCTTCACAAAACGATGATGAGGAATGACAAGCTGCACCTGCCAATGTGAAAGAGGGGCTTTGGCATGCACTTCAACATTTCAAAAACACTCCATGCACATTCATTGCTAATGGCACGCTAGCCAATGGTTAAACTGCTGCGTGCTGATGGTGGTAAGTATGTCTAAGGTTGCTGACCCCTGGTCTATATACTGCTTACAGTGGCTGTGTTGCCATTATTTAAATCAATCATTCAAGATCCACATACCCTTCATTACAAAAGTATTTGATCCTTGTTCCAAAAACAAACTCTTCCCCGTGGATAATTTGATAATAGCCATTGGGAGTGTCATCAGGAAGTTCACATGGCTTTACTGAAAAGAATGAAAGAGAATATTCATCAAACAAACAATTTCTACTAGTTTTTGATTTTATTCTTCAATGGATTTTAGTTAAAAGGACAAGCAAACTGACACTATGTTGTGCAGCAGCCATGTTATTGGTTTGTTATTTTGAAGAGGCAGATTGATGTTAGCAATGTAATGCATCTTTTTCCAGCTCTTTCAGTGCCATAATCTGATTAATTGGCTAGATAATTAGTTATACAAGTAATTACAAGCATCCAGTAGTCCATCAAACTTCTCTGGAGCTTTTTAAAAACACATTCTCGTTCACTCAACTGTCTAACGGAAGTATAAAATTTCAATAAGTATTTTAAAAATATAATGAATTGCAGGCGTTGAAAGATTTGTTGTAACCTGATTACTGCAACCACCAAACATGCAACAAAGTGAAGAGTAAAAAAGAAAGCCATTTCACTCACAGTAGCATGCTCCCCGATGGACTGCCAACCAGCCTGTGTTTGTACATACATATCTGATAGTTGGACCTGATATATAACCAGTTTCACAAGTGAAATGTATCACATGTCCTTCACGGTACTCAGCTTTTTTGGTCTCTTCTGACACATGGGCATGATGAACATCTGGGAGCTCTGAACAAGTTACTAACAAACAGCAGCATGAGAGGAAAAGAGGTCACTGGACAAGTCGTCTCAACAGCTGTGAGCAGTTTTCAGAGTCATCAAAACATGTGAATAATAGAAGTTTGAGACTATACTGTAATACTCAAGACGACCATCCCATACATATACACTAATCATGCTGTAATAAGGCAAGAGCACAAATCAAAGCTTACAATTAAAACAGAAGTCTTTCAGTTTTTCCTCTCTTTGTGAGCCCACTCCCTTTACTTAACAGTTGTCTGCTCTTTCAGAGAGTGAACATTAAAAAAAGTCTGTCTTACCATTCTGGGATAAAGAAACTTGCACGTTCCCCCACAGTTGAAGGAACAAAACGATTAAGGGCAATCGCATTTCGACAAGCAGCTGCGCAGAGAGTCTAACTGAGGCCAACTCCTTTGAAAAACTCTTTTATTCTGTGCAGTTCCTGCGTGTTTGTCTCAGGGTGCACCACGGGTCACAGCATGGACTGCCCAGTGGGATTGCACAAGGCTGCAGGAACACAACATGACACATGGGAACACACACACAGCACGCCCTGTTCACATATGCAGTACTGAAAACATTTAGGAAAAATCACATCAAATTTGACCTGACAGGATGGCCGTGGGAAGACTTACTGCAAACGTACAAAAATATAACAAACCATATATATCTATTAGACACCAGCAACAAAGCAAAGATAAATTATTTATCTTAAATGCAGCACATACAGACTCATTTGCGACTGTCTTGAGCAGACTTTGGATGAAAGCAGAATTTAAATGTCTGACATGTTTGTAGCTGCTAATGATTAAACGCTTTCTGTCGAGTATTGATCACCACCTTCGATGTGGCATGAGCGCTGCTGCAAATACAGAACAAAGTCCACTGTAAAAATCATTCAGTGGAGAGATGATGACGTTAGCTTAAATGATACAGAGAGAGCAAAACTGTTTATTTGCATTACAATGATTCATGCTTCATACATCAAATGAACAATGCTGCTCGAGAAATTTCGCCGTTGAAACCTTCAAAACATGAGTCACTATCACCTGTAGTTCTCAGTGTGAGGACATTGTGTTGACTTACTGTACATTAATCCTGTAGCTGCTACATGCTCAACCCCTAGTCTTACCTAACATAACCTACATTTGATTCTAATTTTAAGCAAGTATTAACCTTGAAAACCGAAAATAGGATAATAAGTTTCAAAAGCCAGATATAATCTTTTCCAATACAAACATGAGCAGAGTGAAATAATGCAGTTTAGTTAAACTCTGTCCTGTACGTAAGCTAGTTAAGCCCTGCTAACTGCATTAAATCAAACACACTGCTTATAAGTCTACAGTTTACAGCACCAAACTGAAGACAGTCAGATTCATCTAAATGTAGATAAACCTGCCAGACAGTTTGAAGTTTGCTGAGTCATTGTCTGCTTCTGAATCTTTGCTGAAAGCGTTGCTTTTTCGTAATTCTGCAATTTGCTGGTATAATTACATTATAACAATATATATATTATAAATTGCATAATCTGTGTATTTATTTTTTCTTAAAGATTTTTAAAGATATGCAAGAGAAATTATGGTTGACACCTGTACTGTGTTTAGCTAATTTGTCACTCTGGACATGAAAAGATTGGATTAATGAATAAAGATTCCACTTTATATTAAGTGGGATCTTTATGTCTTCACACTGCTCTCACAAAAAGAAAAACATCTGTAGAGATTGGTCTGTATTGTGCTTCTGCTGTAATTTCTTGTACTCATATTTAGACAAAGGCTATTCCTTTGCCTTCCGAGATTTTTCATAAATGCACTTTCCCATCTCTGAAAACAAGTGTCTTAAGAAGCAGGCCATGCTATTGAGAGGCGACTGACAGAAAAGTTTTCCTGGCATGCTTTGAAAGCCTGAAACCTCTTTTGAAACTTTGTTTGTTTGTAGGAATCAAGCCATATGTGAATTGACTGGTTCTGTGCTTGTAAGAAAGCTCCGCACAAACAAGCTACACTTTTCAAAACTTTTTCTGCAATTCTGCACCATCATACTGCAGCAAACCCTAACACATACATACAGCAAACAAAGCCTTTTTCTTTCTCCTCTTTTATTCAATATGACAAAGCTTCATAATTTCAGGTCACATTATCACACAAATTACTGATTCACTCATTTCCACTGATTATATGGATCAGGAATAAGCATTATGTATGAGACGCTACATCACTATGAATAATACACAGAGAAAATGCAGTTTTCTTTCTTTGATATCGTTGAAAAGTCCTCTTTTTTGGCTTCTTTATTGAGACTTCCTTGGCCCTCGGACAAAATCAGCATCACTGTTCCTGAGAGGGAGCTGTATGAGAAAATGTCTGTGGTCAGTATCACATCTCAGCATGCAGTGGGTATAAAGCAAACATCCACTTCTATAACTGGTTGAGTTTTTGCAATAAAACAAAGCAACTTTGACCCAATCTGAGCTGACAAATATAAGGGAAATGTGTCTTTGTCTTGTGTGATTCTTTGGAGGATAATATTAAGCAGGCATATTTTATTTTTTCATGTTTTTTACTCATGGTGTTGTGAGGTCCATATGCTGTACTTTAAGGCAAAGCACCAGGTGTTGTGGTGTGTGAACACTATGATTTTCCTCGTGAGATGTTACATATTAAAAAAAGCAGTGATTTACTGAAACATACATCTGTCAACTGTCAATATAGCTCTCATTTCTCACCCCATGGTACATCTGCATGGTACCACTTTTCATCTGCAGTCTCTCTGCAGTCCTCATAACATCTCATTTAAAATCCAAAAGGATTTCAGTTTGTACTACGTAACAGAGCTGTCTTAAACAGTCCTGATGACCTTTCCTGTAACCTTTCAGTCACTACTGTTGCTGTACCTGTATTAAAAATACAAATTGTGCTACTCTGAAGTGTGTAAAATGGTGAAATCTAACATACCCTGACCAGTTTATATATTTTCATGAATGTAATCTATATCTTGTCTGGAAAAACTCTTTTTCTCTATAATGTGACATACATGCTGAAAGAGTTATGGGTTGCTGTAATCATTCTTTTGAGCTCTGAAGAGATGTCGATGCTGTAAGAAATGGGGACAAAATCAATAATATAATAATATATTCAGAAAATCTGCCAGTGTTATGGCCTGTACTGTATGAAATTCCCTCATTGTGGGGAAACGTCCTGTTAGCTGCATTGGCAGAAATAAATCTACCTAGGATAAAGATTACTTGATTTAGCTAACTAAGACTGTTGGAGCCTATTTAGCTTTGGCTTATCTTTGGAATGTACTTGTTCACATGATGAGGGCAGTGGATTTTGATCGCCACCTTTTACACTGCAGTTGTACTATGAAGGGACTCTCTATGTTCAGTGTGGAGATGGGGAATGATTACAATGACTCACGACTCTGTCAACCTACATATTATATCGCATTAAGATGGACTTTCAATTTCCACCCCATGTGTGTTACATTGATAATGTATGACAGCGCCCTCCAAATATCTTTCTTGATCTGCGATAAAGTTCATTGTCTGCTTCTCATTGTTGAGCCTGTCACAGTATGCTGAAAATACAAAAAAAAAAAAAAAACCTGTCCAAACCTGTCTCACAGGAAAGAAGTTTGATATACAAATTTGTTCTGGTTAAGCTGTGGTGTCAAATGAAATCCCTGTTTGAATTATGTGCACCAGAAAGGATTTGTATGGAGGTGGTCGAGGCACAGAGCCAAACACATTCGGGGTTCACAGCCTGAGTCTGGCAACAATCAGCACTTCAGTTCAAGTCAAGGAAAGATCATGGCTTCATGCTGTGTGTCAAATCCCTTCACTCTTTTTCCATATAAAACAAAGACCGTAACCCTTTTCCTAAACTTAAACAAGAGCTGTAAGTACCAAACCATGACCGTAAAAAAGTCTAATCATGCTGTAGTTGTTATGAGCAGATATGGTAGCGATAAGACTGGATATTCTGCCGGACAACAAATGAAACACGTAGTCAGTGAATATATTACTGTTACGTTCAGTGTCAACATTTTGCGTCTTTCCAGTTACATGCAGTTATCAGTATTAGCCAAATGTGCTGTGGCTGGAATTACATAACCACAACATATTTGCTGTTGCAAATTAGCTCTATAAACAGAAACAGGGTTGTTGACCTGATGTGTCATCTGAGACTTTCAATGTGTTTCACTGGATTCAAGTTTTAGCGGTATTATGTATTAATCTATTCCTTCAATAAATTCCAATCTGGAAGCTAAAACCAGTGTGTACTCTGCCTCACGTGTGTGTCTGTAAACAAGAAAAAACAACACATTGGAGTGCAGAGTGTTTTGCTTTCTGAAGACGTTATTTCTGAGCTGAAATCTTACTACATTAATTAAAAATCAGCAGTGTTTTCTACATCACATTTTGAATTTCAGCAGACTTCTTAATGCCACTGTGTTCCCTCTACGCTCGCTGACACAGAGTATGACATGAAAAGTCAGCAGGCTACATAACTTTGCTTCAAAATGAAAATCTTCCTCGAGCTTTCTGTGCCATGTTGGGGAATGCTTTTGGATGTACGTACGTGTGCACTTAATGATCTTCTCCTCCCATTTCCCATCTTTGCATTGCAGTGTTCTTTCTCCCTCCATTGTATACCCATCACGGCACTCATAAGTTACTTCAGAGTTGGACAGGTATTCCTTTTTATATGGCGTCATGACAACAGCGTTCTCAACTTGAGGTGGGGGATTGCAGAGATTGGCAATAGCTGCAAGAGATGAAAATGTGCAGTATTAGATTACACTGGATTCTCTGTACAAATATTAACATCTGATGAAGTAAGAATGATGACTCACGTATACAGATGGTTTTGAATACTATGTCCTCTGAACGCCACTTTCCCTGGCGACAAGTTAAGTTTTTGACAGTAGCTTGGTATCCTTCCTTACAAATGATTTCAACACTTTGATTATGTCCGTAAACAGTTTGTTGATCTGTCACTTCCCTGTTAGGAATCGCAGGAATTTCTCCACATTTTGTTCTCTCTATATTGGATAAGATGACAAACAGTTAGGTTTATGATATCAGCCATAATTAGCCAGATATCCTACATAGATGAGCCACTGTGGCCAGTTTGCTTCATGCTGGTTACAAGTAGCCATTAAAGATGAATTACCGATGCACTGCTCGAATCTGGACCACACGCCGTCATTACATGTGGCTTCAGCCCACCAGCCTTTGGTGGAGAGCTTGTAACCTTCTTTGCAGGTGTAGTACACTTTGTCATTGTATGGGCCAATTGTGAATCCATTTGGAACTTTAGCTATGGGACATGCTGCACAAAAAAAGAAGTTCTATTCAGACAGAACCAGTCAAAGGATAGATGCAACACATTTTCTCCATGCTAATGGAGGGCTGTAGGGATGAGGGATGGCAATATTTGTCTGTTTGTTGGTCCACCACTTTGGTCCAGACTGAAACCTTTCAACTTTCATGGATTGTCATAAAATTTGATATTCGTGTTGCCCAAAACACTTTGGTGATCTTTTAACCTTCATAGCGCCATCACATGCTCAAAATTTTGGTTTGTCCAGTACTTTGCTTCATCACCAAATACCTGAAAAACTAAGGACATCCTTTATTAGTATGCTCTCATGCAAAACTATGACAGTTAACATTATACATGCTCTACCTGCTAAACAGCCACAGGTCAATTTTGTCATTGTGAGTATGTTAGCATGCTAGCATTAACGTTTAGCTCAAAGCACCACTGTGCTCTTAATCTTGTAAAGACAAGAGAGAAAACGGTTGAGTATCTTCATTGTGCCTTGATGAGCCGCGTTCAGCGTTTCCGCATTTTCAAGCAGATGTGCCTGTCTTGATCGGAGGGACATTAAGTAACAGCAATTCAGCTCTTTAATCTGTTGTTTATTTATATTAATCACACCAATAATGCAATTTCAATCTCCCTGTCATTGTAAATGTTAGGTTTACTATTTTTATTACTGTTAAAACAGACAAACTCCAGTCAAACTGTAGTTATTCTTTAAACTCTATTTGTTGTAGTTGTATTTTCTTACCTGTACAGTTCTGAATCCCAGTCCAAACACGTCTGTCACAGGTAACAGTAAAACGGCTTGCAGCGTTGTTCATGCATTCATAGTGAACTTGTTCATTGTGGCTGTAACTGCTCTTGGCACTGCCAATAATGTATGCGTTGGGGATGTGAAGTCTTTCACACCGTACACCTGAAATGCACCCCAGATGTCCAAATTGAGATTTAATAAAAATACAGATGTCGTTGTGAAAAAGACTCAACAGGGTCTTTACTGTTAACATACACTAAACTCCTTCAAAGAATATTGACAATGCTTTCTTCTTCTTTCATTCTTCTTCCTCCCTTCATTTATCTGCTGGTTTACATCCCTTTGTCAAAATGACAAGAGCCAGCTGTAAAGTTTCATCAACCTCAGCTCCAGAATGACTGGACAAACATGAAGATCTCTGGTACAGCTTCATACTGAGGAAGCGTATCAGATGATCAGCGAACCCACACATGGCCTCTTTGACTACTTTAAGCTGCTGCCATCAGGATTGTGTTTTAGATTGCCTGTATGTCAAACAAATAGAAGGAAGTTTGCTTTTATTCCAGAGTCCACTAGACTTGTGAACCGTCACACTACAAGAAATGGTCAGTTTACTTTGTGTATTGGCTGATAATTTACCTGCACTTCTGACCCTATCCTACTCCTCGTGTGTCTTCTAACATATGTCATATTTGTTTGTTTAACACACTTTTTTTTAATGTGTACATAAAGTGTCCATGTGTACTTCTGTTTGCATGCTTGCTTACCTCAAGCGGCCCCTTGAGAGATGAATACCGTATTTTTAATTGAACTGAATATCTTCCAGTGCTCCAGAATGAGCACATTCATGTGGAACATTAAACAAAACTCTCAAAAGGCACGAAGCTGCTGTCCCTACTAATCCATCAAGTCATCAGGATTAAGGAGTGCAAACTTGTACATTTAACATTGATTAATATCAGTTTAAAATCTGTATCAGTTTGATATTCTGCAACAGTGGAATCACAAAATAAGACACCTCCTCAAGAAAATTGGAATTATCAAGCCTGAAAAGTTTGGGCGAGCCTGTTAAAAGTATCTTTAATTGTGGCATAAGCATGAATAATAATACCCATGCCCATCCAAAGGCATGGAAGAGACAATCCTCTTAACTCTATAGTGTGTTGTATTCTCTTACTTGTGCATTGTGCAGTCCCGATCCAGCCTTTTTTCCCACAAGTTAGATTAAAACGTCCCTCATGGTCACGATTGCAGGTATAATGAACCACGTCGTTGTATCTGTATAGGCTCTGAGCATATCCGTCAATCTCTGCATTCTCATAATATTTTATGTTGCATGTTATCTCTGAAAAACAAAACAAAACAAAAAAACAACCCAGAAACCAAAATGCGTTAGTCTGTCCACTGAATGGTAAGTGGAAATCACAGTTGGTACACCAGACTCAGATCATTTAGTTAAGTAAGATACTCAGCTCTTTCACCTTCAGTAAAAGTGGTATACATACATAGACATTGATCTCTCCACCCTCAAAATGGCGCCCTCTTACGATGAACTACAACAGCGATTACAGCACTTAGGTCCTAAGTAATCGCTTTTGACTGCAACACCGTGCATTTTCAGTAACTCCTATGCCACCAATGATAACTCTAAAACTGAATTTGCTGTTGTTGAGCATTGATCTAGAAATCATGCATAAACCTTGATATTGTGCCAAATGGATACAAAGAAAATATTAAAGCAACAGTAGCCTTTTGTTTCAGTGTAGCCATGATTTAATCAAAGTACTGACTTAGGATCAGCATGCGTCATGGCTTTGAGCTTTGACAAGACATGTTTTTCACATTTCAGGCAGAAGATTGGACACATATGTAATCTGCAGTCAGTCCTCACTAACCACTGTAAAGATGTCAATTCCTGAAGGGTAAGGCTTTCATACAGCATAAAAATAAAAAAATGAATGAATGAATTGCAGCACAGTAGAGTAGAACTTAGTTTCACCCTTGTTGTGCTCACTTTAAAAAGATCAGATGGGAGTTTCTATGTAAAAACAGAAATAAACAAAATGTGCCAGCACTGAATGTGTTGGCCAGGACTGCCTTACCTCTGCAATATTGTTCCCCACGCCAGCCATATTGAGTACAGGTTTGATGAAATTCTCCTTCATAACCCTCCCTGCAGACATAATGGACGCGGTCTTCGTTTTTGTATTCCGGCTTGTATTCACCTACAATATCTGCATTAGGGATGTTCTTTCTCTCACATGTTATTTCTGAAAAAAAGAAAAGCAGTTATACACTACTGTACACATTTATTTCACATTTATGTTGGTACACATGTAAATATAGGTAGAAACAGAGACAAACGAGAATAGTGACACACCTGCAGACAAAATAGAAATGATCTGCTGGCTATTTTGGTATTATTTTCAGAGTCAGGAAACAAACAGCTAGTCCACTACACATTGGTTTAAACGTCCGCAAACATTGCAAGAAATGTGTATCTCTAGTCCTGATATTTATACTGCTGACCCCCACTGCTTGCCTACTGTGTGAATGAAAGCTTTAAAGTTGTTGCACCCGTGAGATGTTCAGCATGCAAACTCGTCCCACATGGTTCCTGGACCATCCATTACTCCTGGAGTAAAGACTTTAATGGGTGGAAACTAATGGCTGAGAAACTTAAATTAGACAATAGTTCCTGCAGTTGAAACTTAAGTGAAGTTCCTAAAAAGCTTCTTGAGTCCCTGGAGATGTTTGTGCATTGAACAACGGGTTTCTTTGCCTCTTTTTGAATGTGAATCTTAATTCTGTATTTATGTCTTGGGGTGAGGCCTGTGTATTGGAGTGAATGTGACGTTGCCTTGTAGTTTAGGGCCTTGGAGTAGCAGGCAACATGAAGATTTTTTTTGGTCTACAGGAGAGCATTAGGCTGACTTTACTGTATCTGGAAAAAGGCAAATAAATCCTGTTGCAGTCACTATCAAATTCTAATATAATGAAGTAACTCTGTGTAGTAGAAAATGGAGTTTTAGTTAGGCCTTTAGCATTTTGTTCCAGAGGATAGAAGCTCTTAGTTCCTGGTACTTTTTGGTGGAAAAAAATCAGGACAGCAGGACAAAATGCTCCTTCCCCACTCAACAAATACACAAACAAAATGAACAGAAATGTCACAACACAAGGTTAATTTCACAATACCTTTACAAAGTGGCTTTGGTGTCCACCCATCTCTGGTGCATTTGGCCCAGTTGTTGCCATTTGTGCTTTTGTAGTTTGGGTAACAACTGTATCTTAAAGAGTTACCAATTCTTACTGGATGATTCCAAGAGGAATACCATTCTTTCACAAGTGGGTCGTATTGAGTGCATGTAACCTCTAGAATAAAAGAAAGACTTCTGTATTTTAAGCAAATCGAGATTGGATTCATGATCATCATTCCACGTCCATGAACCATCACACAGTAAAGAACAATATCTTGTAATCTGTATCTGGCTATGTAGTTTTATACCATAGCATATTGGTCTGATGCTCCACTCTCCGTCGTCTTTGCATGTCGACACTGCTGAGATGTGCTGTCGTTCAGAAATCCAGTACCTGTCTCCACAAATGACTTTAAGTGTTTCACCAGGTAAAAACAAATTTCTGGAACTTGGTTGATACCTGGTTCCTGCCGGCAGCCGCCCCTCCAGTTTACATTTTACTGCTGCATTTGTTGGGAAATTAATCATATAATCTGTTAGTTATTTATAAGAAGGCAGATTATACTAACATGACATCAATCCATCAAGCACCAATTTTAACTAGTCAGTGTGATATAACCAATTAATTGGATTACTCAGTTTATACTTACGTTCACACAAAGGTGTGGGGCTCCACTCTGCTCTCATGCCTACTTTTTTGCATTTTGAAGGTCTGGCTTCAGCCTGTGTGTATTGAGGATTGCACTCAAAATGCAGGACATCATCTTCCTTATACTCTTCGGCATCTCCAGGCACATAACCATTTTCAATTGGGGGTTTTTCACATTTTACCTCTGTAGAAGAACACACACACAAGCAAGAATACAACTATTCAAAAGTCAAATATTGTGTATGGGATTAAATTTAATGGCAATAACCATGAATGGTTATACATCTTAATTCAGTCTGGTAATTCTTCTTTTATGTTCTTTCTCGCTTTCAATGAAACTCAACATTTCCAGTAGAATTTGAAAAACTGACATAATTTAAGACAGTGATCATGTGTTTCCCAGTTTGAGAGCAGCTGGGGAACTTTGTTGGATGCTCCTCTTTCTCATTTCTTGTCACACCTTGACTGTCAAAGTAAAGGCAAGAATTCCTGAGAAACATAAATATGATCATGCTTCTTGAAAGACTATGTCTCCTTAAAACATAGGAAGTATTGAATGTGGGTCAATGTAATACTTTTGTTACACTTAGAAAACTCAGAAAACAGAAGTAACTGGTGGTTAGAACCAGTTTGGTTTCAGTTCCATTTTTTCCCCCCACATTTTCTGTTTATCGGTACAAGAAAATGGGAATTTCATTTTTTTAAATTCTTAGTCTTGCTTGCTAATTCATATTTGAAACCTTGATGTTGAGATCAGGCCATGATTGTGAAGTGTTTGGGTAGGAAATAGGTTTAGAGAGAAGAATATGAGAGGCATTTTAACTGTTGAATTGCTCTCTTCTTGCAATAAAAGGTCTTCTTTTAATAAAAAGCATTGTGTGCCGGACAGTTTCTTGGATAGTGCAATGACTTCCTCCCAGCACCTTCACGGTGACCCCACCTTTGGACAGAGGTAAACTAGCTGCTTTCACTTGTTTCCAGTCTTTGTGTTAAGCTAAGATAGCCATCTAGTGCCTGTAATACCATATTACTATATTATTAATCCACAGTGAATGGACCAATATGAGTGTGGTATGGATCTTGTCATTAACTGTAACTACGCAAGAAAATGTTGAACTATTTCTTTCAGATGTTTAATGATATCTTCTTTTTTCTTAACAGGAAGACTTTCCTGCTCCTCCTGTTTTCATATCGGACAGCTCACTTTACCTTTGCATTCTGGATCTTTGTTACTCCACTCTCCATTTTCTTCACAATAGATCTCTGATGACCCAACGAGGATTTCATTGTTCAATTTGCAGCTAAATCGAACAACATTGCCAACGGTTGCTTCCTCCAGGTCCCCATTCGCAAAGACATTACTGCGCGCATGGATCACTGGGCACTGTTTGGCTGGAAGGAAAAACACGATAAGGAAAGAAATTGGATGACCAAATAACTTTCAAATGTAAATGCAGGTAAGCAATAAAGCTTTTCAATATTTCTGAGGGAATATACACAGAAATAAACACAGAGTGACATTTCCCCTGAGCGTCAGGTACCTAATGAATAAGATCCTTTATTTCAGCTCTTACCTTCACAGATTGGAACAACTCCATCCCAGCCTTCAGCCATACAACGGCGACGGTTTGTGCGACTGACCATTTGATAACTGAATGTATATGTATGATGTGGAAAAAGGAAATGCTTCATTAAGAGCCAGATTTGCATACTGCAGAGATACAGCAGAATACTCACAAAGTTACATAGGAAACAACAACATTAATGTGCCATTATAAATATTTTCATACCCTTTGTGGCAGGTATATATAACCTCCGACCCAAAAACAAAGTCGTCTCCCTTGTCCAGATGAAAATCTGCAAACTGGGCATCACCAGGATGACCACATGATCTTGCTTATAACGTAAGAATGAGAGAGAATATGAGTACATATACTGTTCAGAAAGTGGTTGTTCCATTTAATAATAATACACCATTTTTTATGTAACACTATATCATATAATATATAGTTAACAATTATACTTTGGCACTGTGCACTCATTCAAACCATGACACTATGTCCATTTAACAGAATGTACTGATGCAGTGTTCACCATTCATACTGGCACGATCAGTATTTATTTCCAAACTTACGTTGACATTTAGTGCCTCTCGACTGCCAGGCTCCCTCAACACAGATCAGTTTGAAAAAGCCGCTGTAGCCCACATTGCAGCCCACTCTCACTTGCTTTCCACCAGGGTAGCTGGCTTCCAAACCAGTTGTGTCAAAATTTGAATCATACAGACGGCTGTTTATAAACTGTTCAAGTGTACAGTCTGTGAGACGGCAAAAAACCAACAACAACACAACATTTAACAATAAATGAAATGATAAGATGAAACGGACCACAAATGAATTGAACTCCTTGGTCTTACCTAGACTTTTCACGAAGGTCACTGTATGCATCCACAAAAATAGGACACAGCTTCGGGTTATTAGGTGCATTTTATCTTCATTACCCTGAACCGCCAAGCAGAAGCAGATCCTGGAGACTGAAACACTGTTATACTCAGAGAGCTGTGGATTTCACAGGCAAAAAGAGATTGCTCAATGATTTACACAAGTCTGTTCCAGCCTCCAGCTACAATCTCAGGCTCACAGGGAACAGAAAAAAAGGGGAAGTGGCCACGCACAACACCTTATATGACGCGCTAGATCCTTAAAATAACCTTGAAAACACCTTGCATTGGCGTATGTATGAGTACGATTTATACTGCAGAATAAACTCAATGAATCACTGAAATGACTTCGCGAAATAACACAACACAGAGAGTAGTCTTTCTTTTTAACGGCTATGTTTTTTTTTTTTTGTTTTTTTTTGCAAGGCAATCAGTGCTTCAGTGGTTTCATGGCCCTGCATTGTCAGGCCTTTCTATGTTTATTATTCAGTGACAAAGAAGAGTATTCCTGTAAGGGCTTATTTGTTTTTTTTTTTTTTTTTTTCCTTTTGGTAATCATTTGCAGAAATCAATTGAACAAACAAAATAGGTTGCATTTCAGTGAGTCTGCTGTGGCTCTTCCTCTCTGGAGAAAATGAAAAAATAAGCAAAGCAAATTCAGTTCAAAACTAGACCAAAACTATAATTATTATCATTAAAAAAAAAAAAAAAAACTCACGTGAGTGTCTTTCAGGATGCACTGAAGTGTGTTGGTGTTAAGGCTACATGTAGACACGGTTTGTACAAATGTTTGTTTGTTGATGACCTTGTAAAGCAGCTGCCAAAAGGCTGTGAAACAAATAATGCAGATTCTGACCTCAGTTTGGAAATATCTACAAAAAATGTGGCTGTTGTGCAATGCAGGCTTTTTCTTTATTTCTCAACATGGCTTTATGTTACTCACACTTGTTCTGAAGAGTCTGTGTCACTGAAAACACTCCATTGCACAAACTCATCAGTCAGGACATTTGTTACCGATCTGTGAAAAGAAACTATTCTGATATTCAATCAGCAGGTGGGATCTCTGAGTCAGATACCAAACACATTCTGAGGCAGAAATGTGTGTACAGCTGATATTATATTTTTCCCTTCAGATATCTGATATCTGCCTCATGAGAAAATGAAATCACACAATTATTTGCCTTGTTTTTCCCGTGCCTCAAAGCACTTAGCATCGGAAGATGAAGCTAATTTGCAATAAACTGTTGAACTGAGAGATGGGCCCTTTGGAAACGACTGTCCTCTTCCATTACTGACAAAGCAGAAAGAGACAGAGATGTGCAGTAGTTTTTGAGTGATTTGGAGGGTCTGAAGTTTACACAGAAGTTGCAGATGCTGGATATTTTTTCTGCTGACACATTGTATTTTCATGTATATGCAAAGAATATCATGGGGGGTGGGGGTGGTGGTGCAGGACTGATTTTCTCAATGGAGAAAAAGATGCAGCAAAGGCGTCTACGTGAACCAGGGATGTTGCAGATAGAATATTGCCATCTTATATCTCAGCCTTAAGGGAGCCGCTAAAGCACATTTTTCAATTTTTGTTGGCTGCAAGTTAAAACTTTTGGAAACATTATTATTACAGCGACAAAATGACAAATTCTTTGGAAAAACAAAACACAAACTTAATAATGAAATGATCAAATAGAATGAGTTGAATTTAAAAAAAAATACTGCAGCCTGTCCATACTGGAGGAGAACACTGACTGGAGCATTTTTAATGTGTTGGTGCTAACAGCAGTTTATAGAGAATCAAACAGTTCATTTCAGTTAAACTTCCAATATTGTTTTTATGGACTGCTGATGAACTCTCGGTTGACAAAAAGGCTCTAGATTGGGTCATTGAAGCTATTCACAAGCCCATCACTTAGTTTGTGTGTAACAAGTTTAGCACCCCATTAGCCCCCCCAAAAGAAATCTTTATAAAAGCCCCATTGTAACAGCATTTAACGACATTTTGATCAAGTGGATGCCAACCATGGGTGCATTCGTAAATTCAATCTGACGACACTAAAATTAGGGCAGGGCTGTTCAGAGAAGTAGAGAGTCACAGTCACAGCCTATTTACCAAGCAGCAACCTCTGAAGCTGGCCACCTGAGGCTGGCAGCACCACTCAACAGGCTTCATTCAGGCCACGTCAGCTCCACCCACACTTCACCTTTTTGCCCATTTTTGGATGAGCTTGGAGTTTGGTGGAGTCAGGCACTGCCAAGATGGTGACGGCTGGAGCCCCGTAGCTAACCTTCACAGTGGATCCTCAGGAACCTCTGGGTGACATCATGAAGACCTCATTTTATACAGTCTGTGATATTTGTCCAAAAGTTTCATCATTTTATCCGTTAACCTACAACTCAACTCAAACATATTCGTTAAATGTCTGCCTGTTTAATGTAACGTTAGAAAATGACAAAATGACCTCTTTGATTCATATCTAAGGAACCTTTGCATGTTTACCGAGTATGGGATTATGTGGAGGATTCTGGGTTTTGAGGTTAAAAAAATGGAAGAAAGAAGATTTACTGTAACATAATTTTGTCATGGTGGTGAATTTGTTTAGAAATGAACAGCACTTGATATATTTTATATATATGTAACTGGTTTTAAATGTTTACATGTTTTAAAGGTATAAGACCACACCTGTATGCATATGCATATGCATGTTCATGTCTTTGTTTCTTACCCCGTCCAAAGCAGCACATGAAAGGTTTCCATGTCTGTCCATCCCCCAGAACAGACACCGATCATTAAAAACTTCACAAACAAACAAACAAACAAACAAACAAACAAACAAACAAACAAACACTTACTGGTCATAGAGGAATATTTAATTTACCCTTACCACATATTGATGCCTTCACAGAAGGACACAGCTGTTCCATGAATTGTTCAACAGTGACCCCTTGTGGTTTCAGCACAGACACTAAACACTGACAGAAAGGTCATCAGAACCTGGAGCTGCCAAACCACAAAGTCAGACACAGCAGCTATTTTCAACAATGTAACAAACCATTTTTATGCTAAGACAGTTCAACACTTTTCTACTTTATTGCTTCTTCCATAACATGCAATTAAATATCAGCATCAACACTGCTGCAATTCCTCTTTAGATCGAGCAAATACTCCTTGAATCGGGTTTATGAAGTCAGTCACTGGTGCAGACACAGACAGATGGATGTATAGAACAGAGGTTAAAGCAGATGGCACTGAATATTCAAATTATATGCAATTACAGACAAGCAGAATGCAACAAATAGAAATAAAATGATGTGAAAGATGTGTTTAGGTCTTCTGCTAGAAACAGTCCATCTGCTGGGTGTTCGGCTGAATGCAGTTTAGAAAGACATCAGATTAACAGTGTTTGTTGAAACCATAGCTGTATCACACATATGAATACAGTCAAATGCCTTAAAACAATTTAAGACCTTTCTGAAGCTTTCTCACCACCACCTCCAATTTATTTAACAGCACCCCAAATATAACAAGTGTCACACGATGTGGTGTCACTTTTGTTGTTCTCCAAACAAAACAACAAAATGTGTCTTTCATATAAAATCTAATGGTGTTTTGGGACTGTTGGCTGGACAAGAAAAGCAGTAAGAAGACTTTCTGGTTTGAGCATTTTAGAGACAATTACAATTAAAAATGTTTTAAATTTTCCAATTCATTTCATGCTACAAACTATGTGACACTGTACAGTTTGATTATATTAAGGTAAAACAGCGTGGAGCATTATACGTTTATGCACAAGATCTTTCTTCTGTTCTGTCTCTACATTTCCATTGTAGGGACCACAGAAGTCCTGTTCATTGCAATGCAGTCAGATACATCTGCTACATGTTCTATAGGTTCTTGTGCTCATTCAGCTCTGCTGCTTTTAAAAGCTTTAGTTTGTTTGTAGTGTGTAATAAAAGTGTGTGAAATGTCATAAAGAAGTTTTTAATCTTCATAAGGAGTACTTGGTTTCAGCTTTGCAGTAAGCTAACAGAAATTTAAAATCAATACTTGATTACTGTGCTTTGTGGGTCAGTCTTGTTCAGAGCACAGCTGAGAGGCAGATTGAAACCCCACTGGGCCGCCCCCACGCTTCTCCATTCCCACAGGGGCTCCCCATGCTAAAAATATCCACCTACAGTATATATGGAATAGATAAAGGGTCATGGAGGGCACTGGTGCAGACCACAAGTGGGTAAAAAGATTCAGTGAAAAAAACAAATAAAGCCACAGTTTAATCAGAGCCATAATATCCACACAATGGCTCCTGGTAAACAGTATTTTTTTCAACCCTTTCCATATTTCGCCACTAGAGGCCAGAAGCGATCCACAAGGATGCTGGAGCAGCAAACTGAGCTGAAATGTGGAAAAAGGTAACTAACTGAATAAATAAATAAAATACAAAAATCAATTGGATTACTTTAAATTACAGATTTTCTATTATTAAGGCACGCCTGGACAGGAACAAAAATGGACACCAGCTGGTTTTATTACTTCCAGTAACCCTATTATTGACCTGAGCTTTCCCGTTCTGCCTATTGGTTTTGGTTGCACGTTAAGAAAACATAATGCAAAGGACATAAAGGAAAAAGCAATGCCTGCTATCTGACCTTTACACTGCTTATGTATTCACCCATTTTCTATGCTCTGTTTCAGCAACTCTGTGCTTCACACTCATTTAGGTGTGCATTTCCACTCAGAGGGGATAGATGGAGTGCTGAGGAACTAAATCCTGACTATTTTGCCTATTTCTGACTGCTGTTGTGGCCACCTTTTACCACATATGGAGTCATTATAGCAAGACGTGATTGAAAAAAGTCTCCTCCTGCTCAGTTTTTCCTTCCAAAATTGAAGACTAATTTTAAGAACTACAAGCAATTAATACTTTTACTGTGTGAATTGGAACATTTTTAAATGAATGTATGAATGAACAGATTTTTAGTGCTGGTCAGATGTCTTTATTTGTCTCCCACCTACAGCAAATACTGTAATGCTCCTAATGAGCCGGCTTCGTTCAGATCGTTGCTGGAACAGCTAGCACCTTGTCTTTGACTGCCAGGATAATCCAAGCCTGTTTATTTAACAGGACGAGCAATAATGTATAAGCTCGCGGTAACAAACAGCCAAGCCCTCCCTTAGGATTTCAGCTTAATGCTAATGATATACAGTAAGCAGCAAAAATTTTTTTTCACAGGTTAATGAACGCAGCGTGATTGTCGGCCGAGCGAGAGATTTCCTCCTCAACGCTGCAGAGGCTGATGTGTGAAAATGACAGATTGTCACGATAAGCTTAGTCTTTGTCATTGCTTTTCTACAGAGTCGATACTCATTTATGTTCCAGTGCTTCTCCTGCTTTGATCCTCATGTTTCTTACAGCTGACTGTCAAGAGGAGAGGTCCTGTTAAAACACATGGCTGACCGACTCAAATCCGATCTATCTCCTCCACGCAGCTCAGCCTCCTGCAGCTCTTTGCTCAGAAAAGAATAATGAATGATTCAGAGTGATGAAACAGGAGGTCGCTGCAGAGTTCAGACTCTTGTTTCAAAAAGCACAAACGTGGCCCATCAATGCACCAGGAACATTATTTATTTAAAACCCGTAGACTGACCAAGCAGTGCCTTCAACGCACAGCGACTAGTCAGGACTGACTTGATAGATAGGTGGGATCACTCCAGACAGCCAAAGCATGTCAACATATTTGTGTTAGGATAAACTTACCGTGCTGATTAACAGGTGACAATATTGATCGCTCCTTTATTACATGAAACTTACAATGAGGGGTTCCTCCTGGAGCTCACCTGAAAACAATGACAGGTGTCCATCACACTGATGAACCCACAGAGAATTATCAGCTTTATGGAGAGTTTCAGCTCATTGTTCAGCTATATTGTTTCTCTCAACACTCTCATAGGCTCATTTAGCAGCTAAAAAGCCAAGTATGTTTCTAAGGACTTGGTGCAGACGCAGCTAAAAGAGAGTCGCTGCCCCCAAGTGGCAAAAAAAAAAAAAGAAAAGAAAAAAAGAAAAAAAGAAAAAGAAAAATAGAGAAAGGTATTGCAGGTTTATAGTGTTGACAAACCTGCAATGAAATTTCATTTTTTTTTTAAATAATCTCACTTAACACCTTACCCAAGCTATTTTCAAGCCCCTAAATATGTGTGAAGGGTTACTGTCAAAGGAGCTGTGAAGCTGTAAACTACACATATTACCGTAGCGTTTCAGTGGGTTTTCTACCCTGACAGGAATAATACTGCAAGAAAAACACAATGTTTTGAAGGGTCAAAACATTTAACGATCTTGAAAAGCCATCTAAACACACTGGAAACGTGTCTTGAAAATCCCATATCAGTCCGAACTGAGTCTGTATCTCTCTCTGTCTTTCTGCTCTGTCAGCAGTGGGGAAAGTAAGAAGTTTGCAAAGCTCACTGCTCTCACAGTTCTCACTCTGCAGAAATAATTCAACAATAGAGCATGGGAAGCTGATGTAACGAAATGAACTTTATTCCCTGAAGGCAAATGCTTTGACGGACAGGAACTCCATGACAGCTGCATTCTGTGGGGTCATATTGACAAAATCTCAGCTTCAACATTGTCTCTATCCGCTTTCAGAAGCTCAGATTGATCATGGCCCACTGTAATAATCACATTCTGAAATATCTAACGTTGTAATGTTTGGGCCATACATGATTATAACTATGGAGACTCTGGAGACCTGAAAATAAGGTAATGGCAGCCAGATGGTTGGAGTAGAGTCACTCAGAAATCATTTGCGGGAGTTTGCGTCATATCTTAAACATCATGCAGCTTATGTCTGACACTGTATGTTTGTGATGATCACTGAAAAGCAAATCACAGAACACCTTGTAATTAATTCAAATGGCTGTTTAGAGGCTTGTAATGAGCAAAGTCCACTAGGGGGCGCAAAAAACTCAACAATAAGCTGACAAACCCACAGCTCTGACATATTATCGCCTTATAAATTTGTTACAGCTAATGTGGTGGCAAACAATTGTCTACTGACGCATCCAAAGCAACATCACTATTCCGAGTTGCCTTTGTTTTTGCCAGATGAATAAAATAGAAAGTAAGTGCAATATTTATGTAGCAGCTAGATGCTCCATCATGCTCACCTGGTAAATGCTAATGTTTTCTGCCATTTGGCTGCAGGCAGGTATGTTTATATGCTAGATTCATTGATATTAATGCATGAAAACAGCATTCAGATATTTTCCGGTTATCTTGATTCCTTCTTGGTAATTGTGGTCATTAGCTCTTATGCACACTGCAGAACATATTTCAAAATTGTAACCAGTTGTTTACCTATAGTGAGTGAAAAGCCTCATATACTCGTTTGTTGAGTTACTTTTGAGTGAATCACATTTCAAGAGTAGTATTACTCTTTCATAACACATAACAAAATCCAAAACACTGTCAATTTGGGTAAATTTATGGTTGTACTTTAGGTTTTTACATGAGTGAGTTACACTGTTGGGGTTAAATTCACCCTATTGAAGGTCCCAAGTGCAACTTGGTTGTGGATTAGGTTGGTTAGTTTCATACCAAGAAAAACACCAAATGTGAAAGAGCTCCCCAGCTAATCATTAAAAATATACATGTGCTACTCTCTTTCAGAGTGTATATATGTTTTAATTCAGCAGTCTTTTATCAGTCGCAGAGCAGTTGGCAGCATGACGCTGGGGCATAAAACACCAAGCTGGAATGAGTTATTGATTATTACAGTCTGAGTGTGAGCGTAGAATTGTCATCCTTAGGGAAAGGTTTGGAATAAAAAAGTCAGGGATTTTGTGGTCTAAGCTCACTTTGAGCTAAATGGTACCATAGAAAAAACACACACTGTAGCTGCATCATTGCCACCAGCAGTTGTTAAAAGTGACAAAAATATAGAGGACAGCGATGTTGCGTGGTTTGAAAGGAATACTTCAATTTGAGGATGTGGAATGACTTTGCACCTCAAACGGCAGACTGATTTGGTTCTGGCCTACACCTAATCCCCGGTACAGTCAATTAACTTTAATTCCACAGCGAGAGAGACAGCGACAGGGTTTTCCTGTGGTCGACTACCCTCAGTAATAACTCTTCATTAGTTCAGAGAGGGCTGAAAGGGAATGAAAGGATTGCTGTGTGTGATTCTCCCACTGAGCTTAACACCGTTGTTCCTGATTTGTGTGATGAATGCCTCATATGTGTTTGCAAGAAATACTTGTCACTTACCTTAGGACTGCAGCTTTGTCACCGAGTTCGGAAATTGCACTCAGTGGATTTATGTGCAAAGAAAGTTGTGTTAAATGACTGTGGAGCAACTTGTGAGCAATGTGTGAATTGTAGGTTCTTTTTCATCATGATTGCTTTGTCGTGAGTGGAAAAAGCTCCATTTAATGGAGCCGATGTATTGTCACTTTGATGGACCATTTGCTGATCAGATTGATCAATGAAAATATATTTTTTTTTTAAATGCAGAGCTGCTCTGGAAACAGAACTTATGTTATTATTTGAGGTTTTCAGGCAGGACAATAAGTCAGTTAACTTGCAAAAAGAGCTGTTTTAAACTCAGAGCCAGTTACTGCTGCACAGTGTGGTCTTTGTATCACGTTTTTTCAGCTTCATCAATACTATTTCCTCCTCATATGATTAAGAAACATTTACTGTATATAACTAAAATTTGGATGTATTTTAAGAACGTAGTTACAAGTTGCTGATAAAGCGGCGACAAACACAAAGAGACCTGTTCTCTATGTCGTTTCTGGCAACACACAACAGAATTGGAGGAAAGTATCAGGAAGTGAAGGACAGTGAAAACAATCCCCAGATGATCTACTGACTCACACTGAATTTGCTTTTCTTCCACTTAATTCATTCAGCCGGACGTCATGTTTATGTTGTGGGCGCTGATGCCAGACAATAACTGAATGATTTTGGTCTTGCAGCGACTGTAATCAATATTTATATATGAACAATGGATCACATGACACATGAATTCACAGTACATGTAAAAGGCGTTTCTCGTAGTGAGGAACACGAACACAAACACACACACACACACACACACACACACACACACACACACACACAGTGTGTATATATATAATATTTAAGATTCCCTGTTTCAGTCGAAGCTCACTGATTTCATCATTATTGTCATTTTTAGCAAATGAATATCCTGGAGTGGAACATTTAAGCTGCTATAAAGAACCAGATATTCCCCCCCTGTGTTCGTGGAGAATACAACAGAACTAAAAAGAGAGTGAACATTGGATTTACATTCACCAGGTGGCCAGAAACATGGCTCAAAATGAATGATAGCGTTGCTCTGTATCAAGCTGAATGTGTAAAAGGTTTGCTGACATGTTCGCCATATCAACTTAAAATCTGATGACGCGTGATAGTGTCTCAAGCTAATGTACTAGAGAAGTAGCAGAGAAGCAATGTTTTAGGCTCTATCTTTTTGAACGTTTCAAGCCTGCTGCATCTCTGGTTGTGTGTTGTGTGCTTTGTTGCACCTGATACCACACTGATCTCACAGTGTACTGACCACACCTTGAAGCACACTTCTACATCAGTGCTGCAAGATGAGAAGTTAAAAGACTGGAGGTCAGCAAAAGCAAAAATTTCAGCTGGTGTGGAGCTGCTCTTCAAAGATGTTGCAGTTTCTGCCCAACAGCTTGTTTGTGAATCTGATTGTGAATGTGTTATCTGGCAATATTAGCAGCAAAAAAAAGTGTTATCCTACAAGGTAGCACTTTGTTTTTGATAAAGCATCACAACAGTCCAACAACATAATGATATCTGCCAAGGATTCCTGTTGGCTTACTGCTACTGATCCAATATAACACAGTGTTGTTGAAATCTCTGCACTGGCCATGAAACTATTTTTTGCCTTTGCATGAGTGAGAAACGTTGCTCTCTCTTCCATCAGCAACTGTGTAATTTCTTAAGGCACTTAACCTGCCTCAAAGGCACTTAACCTGCCAGGTGCTCCAAAAGAAGGAGGAATCGTTCCAGCCTCATTGTGCATGTACAGTATCCACTGAAACGGTGCACGTGTGGATCCCTGTGTGTGTTTGTGTGTTTTTATTCTTTGTTTGCTTGGTAAAGGCTTCAGGCAGACTTCCAATGGAGGCAGGTCAAAAGGGGTGAGAGTGCAGATGTATTTTTCTGTTCTCCTAAACGGATGTCCTGTAGTCTTTACACCTTTAGCTGCTCATGTAGGAGACTACAAAGGAGGTATTAGACAGCAATGGCTTTCATGCTGCAAGTCATAGTACACCCATGAGATAACTGGAAACCTACTGTAGCTTTCCACCTAAAACCTCCAACGACACATACTCTGTGTAAACTCTCCCTGATGTCAGTTTGAGTAGCTCCCCTGGAGAGTGGATCTAAAATCAGTCACTCCGAGGGGTCAGAACAAAATGGAGCCGACTCACGGCTGCACTATTATTTATAGATGGCCCCATGATAATGCTCAGCTGCAGCATCACACAAAACCGGGTCACTGAATCTGTTTATGCTCATGTTGTGTCCTTACATTGTTAATCAGCTAAAGCAGGGAGACATGCACTCAAGGCATCACTGGTGCTGCAGTGTGACGTTCTGGTTTGCACTAAGTGAACACCTTGACGGGGCGCAGGTGCATTTGAGGTGATGACATACAGTACAGACCTGATGGCTCCACTTGTTGCTCCTCTGTCGATCGCTGAACTCCATCTCTTCTATGGCTATTGTAAGGACAGCACCTGCTTTGTGTAGCTGAAAGCAGTTTCTCATTCTCATGCTTGCAGCATGGCTCAAGGGATGGCGAGGTTGGTCTGCTGGTCTGTCCTTAGGTTGATGCATAGCTTCGGTCCAGACTAAAATATATCAACAGCTGTTCGATGGATTGCAATAACATTTTGGACATATATTCATGGTGCTCAGAAGATGAATCCTCATAACTTCGGTGGTCCCTGACTTTTCCTGTAATGCCACCATGTGGCTGGCATGTGGTTTTGAGTCAAATGTACAACTGTTGGATGGGTATCTTCATGAAAAATCATGTTGATTTTTCATGGAATCATACAGTACATATATAATATATAATGGTTAATTATATATGTTAAATTCATGGTCTCATTTTCTTAATCCAGAGCTTTCAACCAGGAAAGCTAATAAGTGGACCTAGAGTTATCATCATTTAGTAATAGATTCTTAACTCCATGATGTTGCTACAGATGTTTGCCGCATTCAAATGGCCACAGTAACTTGTCATCTCTGAAGCTGCAGGGTCAACTTCACTTCTTTTTTTTGCAAGTTTTTATTATTATTATTGTTTTTTTTATTTTTTTTTTTTATAAAAATTTCACTTGTCAACTAATATTTTAAATAAACAAAGATACACATATTATTGAAGTGTTACACTGATGAATAAAGCCTAAATATGACTGAAGAAGTACCTAAAAATGAGACAAGGAGAATATACAGTAATAAAGATTGCTTGACTTAAAATGTCACCTTTAGTGCATCACATATATAATTTGTCACATATCGTTACTTTATTGTTATAATGCAAATCTTGATGAGCGCTGCTTTAAAGACAATTTTCCTTTGTTGGCTATGGTGATTTTTTTTTTTTTTTTTTTTTTTTTTTGCATTGCTATGCTATTGCTATTAAACTGATGTCCTGTTATCACCAAACATATTGCTATCAACGTCACTGGAACATCCACCCGGGCTACGTGGTGCCTGAAGCAGACATGTAGAAGCATAACTCCCCCTAATTTCTTCATCTATGTCATAATGCAGAATAGTCACCTTTTAGCAGGTAAGTGTCCAGTATAATTGCTCAGTGGTTAGTAGTTATGTGCAGCACCAAGAACTCAGTAGTGAAGGCTGGAGCTGGAACATACTGTCCCATTGATGCTGAAAATCAATTTGTCAGAATGGCAGAAGTAGAAAGATTTCTGAAACATATTACTCAAGCAGATATGCCGTTAACTCAGCTGAATTTTTCCTCAAGCTCGTATAAGAGCAAGGACGAAGAATAATTTCTCTACTTTGCCAAGGTAAAGTGATTGTATGTTGTAGTTCTTTTTGTTGCCAAGTACAATAACAAGCTCCTTTCGCTGATCAGATTTCATAAAAAGAGCCACAAACAAAAAAATACACATGTATTATGATTATAGTGGATCTTGATATAGTCTTGATATACTGTTTGCAAATATCGTGCATTGTCATTTGTGTCTCCTCGTCTTAGACTGTGTTCAGTTTGATTCTAATGTCTGAATTTAGCTCAGGTGGTTTGGAACCGTGGCTTGTATTTCACTCAAAGTATGTCTCCGGTTGTATTTTCTTCTGTCTATGAATAATTGATCTGATGTTTTTTAGAGACGCTATCTGTTACGTTTGCATTTTGTGCCTGGGTTTGGCGAAGCCCCCCCACAGCTAACACTGGCATTTCATCTCCTGACCTTTGATGTTGTTTTTAATGTTCTTTCTCTTGAAACTTAAAAAGAAAACTGCCCCAAGTCTTTGTTACTGTCACCTAAATCCAACCCGTGTTATCTCGGAGACTGTGTTGTCACTTCTTATCTGCTTTTTCGCTGCTGGTGATCAACAGAGTTGGGTCGAGCAAGTCTCTGCCAGGCACTATCTCCTGGATGCCATGACCGTATTGTCTGCAGAGGCACGAAAGACCTTGTCATGAAAGTGTGCGTCAACAGCAGCTGAAATGCATCATGAGGTTTAAACAGCAGCACAGCCCTGCTGAGAAGGTGTGGTGCTGCACAGAACTGAAACAGGAATTTATTTCAGTTTCTCCTTGTTTTCACGTCACTTTTAATTGAAGACAAATGCAAAATATCCGCAACATTTTTGAAGGACAGCGGCAAGGGCTGGGGGTTCGCAAAGTCACAGTTTTTGTACTACCCAGTGCAATGTCCCACTGGATGGACAGCCTTCAGTATGTAATTTTATAGAGATTTACAGCCCCTGGATGACAATTTCTAATGACTTTGGTGATCCTCCGAGTTTTCCTCTAACTCCACCAGGAGGTTAACATTTGTGGTTTTGAGGGAAATGTCTCAACAGCAATTGGATGGATTTCCATGAAATTTGATACAGACCTTCATATTCCCCTCAGGATGGACTGTAACTTTGGCTTTTCATTCAGCGCTATGATCCTAACTCCTATACAAACTGAGCAGGACTAACACAAAACAGTGCGTAAACTCAGAAATATCATTACAGAAAAAGAGAAGGGAAAGGAGAAAAATCTCCAGAGCCCATCAAGTATAATTTAGGATTTAAAATAACTTGTTTCTCATAGCAAGATCTGTTAAGATGACAGGCTTCTAAAAAAAGGAGATTATGGGTTGCTGGTAGGAGTAGAAATTATCTCCTCTGAATCCAGATTTAATCTTGTCAAATTTCAGGAATCACAAGAAAGCATACGGCCAGGAATTGTACATGTTGGCGCAGTTGTCGGTTTTCTCTGAAGAGAGTTTTTAAAGAACAAAACACTTCACATGCTGCGGCGCTGCAGGTGTCCTGAATGTTAATAAATCCACCTGGAAAGACAACGGCAAGCATTTCAGTGAAAAGAAAGCAAAACAGTTAACACTGTCTATGCTAAAGGGTCATCTCAGCCTTGCTCATAGGCTTTGCATGACTTTTGGTTTTCTGTGCTGAAGCTTTGAGGTATCAGCCTCTGAAATTTCCTTTGCCACCGTAATGTAATGGAGGTAAAAGGAATGCTGTCTTGGGTGCTAAAAGCTGCAAAAAGTGACATTTTGAAAACCTCAACAGCAACATCTCTCTCCAAAAACAATGTTCCAGTTACTCTGGATATGGTCCTAAAACTGGCTGTCAACAGTTTTCTATTTCTTCAGTACAGATTAATTGTGTTTCAGATTGTTCACACAGAGATCAGTGGCCATTTTCTCAAATTTGCAGAACATTGTTCCTGATAAAAACAAGTTGATATTTAGCCACTGAAAGCAGCGTGGCTGTAAGAATGGCAGTATTAGCTGATTGGTTGGTTGGTTTGTCCACTGCTCCAGACTGGACCACTGATTCTGAACAACTATTGGATGGATTGCCATGAAATTTTATACAGGCGTTCATGATGTCCCATGGATGAATTAGAATAACTTTGGTGAACTCAAAACTTAGTTAGTGTGGTACTTTAGTTTATATAAATTACCAGATACCTGCAAAACTAATGACATTGGCTTGGCTGTACTGTGTGTTTAGTGCACAATTAGCAAATGTTAGCATACTAATGCTAAACTTAGACAGTTAACATTGTTAACATTATCGTATACCTGCTAAATATTAGCATATTCGAATTATTGTCAGCATGTTAGTGTTTAGCTCAAAACACCACTGTGCCTAAGAGCAGCCTCGTACAAGGCTTGTAATTTTTCAAGGCTTAGAGGACAATGAATAAAATTCCTCTCCAGCCCCATTGTGTTGGGTTGGCAGCAAATATATCAGACCTCAGTTATCTCAAAACCCCAACACATAAAGCCAAACAATCTTAAAGACCAGATACAGCGATACAGGTATACAGAGGTAATTGAAAACATATGTCTTTTTGTAATTTGGTTGAACTCACCCTTGAACACATGTAAATTTTGTGAGAATAAAGAAACAGAATATGTTGTATTGACTTCAACTTCTCAAGTGCATGCTGCCTTTGTCAAAGTAATGTAATTCTTCTTGCAACAGCTGTGGGATCCGATGGAACCTGACTACAATATCCTGTGATTAGTTGTTTTGCCTTGTGGGAAAACATGTCCACCTTTCTTTCTGGTTCAGTGCTTCTGTTTACATCTACCGACGAACATCTTGTGGTCAGCACATCACACCTCTGCCAGGGAACGTTAGCAAAGGAAAAATACAAAGCCGCAGAGAGTATGAATGCATTTGTATGCAGCAACATGTCTGACCGGACATGTAGTAACAATCACCCGCAATAAGAAAGGGAGAGAGAGAGAGAGAGAGAGAGAGAGAGAGAGAGAGAGAGAGAGAGAGAGAGAGACCTGCATGAAAAGCCTGTGAGTCTCATCCCTTCTCTCCAGTCTAAGCATGTACAGAGCTTTCTATTCCCTGAGCTCCATGCCTTTGCTTTTGATCCTGTCAGTTCTGTGCGGCTCTCTCGGACGGGTCACCGGATGAGAGCTGTGGGTCTGACTCCTCCACAGGGAAGAAACCTGGACCTCAAAGAGAGGTCAGAAAGAGAAACTCAAACCCCGGGTCCTCGGGGAGAGGAGACAGACTGCTTATCAGAGGCTTATCAAGCCATGGAGGGTTATATGCACAGTCAGGCCTCTGAGAATTGGTATTAAAACTGAAGAGGTAAGAGCGAGAGCAAAAAGGGAAGGGAGGATGAAGGATCGGAGGAAGAAAGAGTGATGGGGCAGTAAGATGAGTTGGGTCTCTGAGGGACAGAATGACAGAGATTACGTTTAGATGAGATGAGCTTCATTGTCATCAAGCAAGAATTTTCTTTGTCTCTTTAATCAGTTTCTGCCCCTCTGTCTCAAAACAGATACAGAACAAGAGTGAATTGTTGGGATAAGATTTAATTTATTCCAGGCCTATAAACAGTTGAGTGGCTATTTAATTTTCATTAGAGGCCCTGGTGCTCATCAACGAATTCAATATGTTTGCAGAGCATCACAAGGACTCACACAGGTACCTCTGAAAGGGAGCGACCACCATCAATTCACAGACTGGTCTGTGTGGAGTTCACATGCTTCCCCTTCTTCACTCTGATGACCTGTCATGTTCCAAAAACATGTGGATTGAATGATAATCTGCTGATGTGACCTCATAGACGGGAAGGGAAACCATAGAGGGTCCACAAAATACAGACTCATTCTGGTTTCCAGGAGAAATAATACATGGAAACCTTAAATACCTACCTTAAATTAGAATAAACTAAACAATATACAATGCCTTATATACATACATACATATACATACATATACATACATGTGTATACATACATGCATACACCCAGAAATAATGTACAGTATGTGCAATATCAGTGTGATCTTGTACACTAAGATGTCGATCTGCCACTTCTTTGTGGCAGATCCAACATATTACCTTTTAAATTTCAATAATGAAACTACATTGACTGACCTTTTTTTTTTTTTTTTTAGCCTTGAGTAGTGTTTGCAGATATTCTTTTCAGCTTGCATACAGCTCTGACAACCTTCACCAACGAGTTAGGGCAGCCTGTATGTAGCCTGAGAGGCGAAATCCAAGGCAAAGTAAGTTTTGCTTGTCAAGCTTGTTGCTTTGAGTGAGTGCATCGGCGAGGTCATAAACTGAGATCTTCTCTCATCTGGACTATTGTGGCTGGAGAGTGAGAGAACAATGATCAGAGAGACTTCAGTGAGAAAGTCAACCTGGAACAATGAAAGGTGGGAGACATTTTTTTTTTTTTAACTTTATTCCATCACCACTACCAACCACTGCCTACTTCACCAAGAGTGTTTGACATAAAAACATCTGGTTCATCTGGTTTATGGAGCAGCACATCAGACCCAGTTCTTTAATCAAGAGATATCAGATAAATTCAAATGACTTGATTTGTTTTTTGACTATTAAATGATGTGTATAACGTGAAATGAACAACTAAATGTTTGTGTATTTGTTGATTTCTAATATGCAAGCATCCAACACACATCATCTCTTACTGATGACTTTGTTAAGGCAATATAACATTTGTTTTGAGTCTCTCTGTATAATTCCATCTTTAATAAATTAGAAATAAAATTATATCTGAAGAGAAAATGTTGTTGGCTTTGGTGGTTGAGCTCTGATTGGTTTTTCCAACTCATTTGAACAACTTTATGGTTTTAACGACTTTAAGAAAATATATATCTCATCTCTCTTTAAAACTACTCATCATGCAGTGTGACCCAATAAACTAATTACTGTTAAACATCTGCAACTTCTATTCAGATTTTTTATATCTCTGAGGGTGGAGTTCAAATACAAGTTGCTAACACACTAAACCACTTAACCGTGATGGTGAACATAGTAAACATTACACCTTCGAAACACTGGCATGTTAGCATGCTTACGTTGCTGGCAGCACAAAGTACCACAGTGCTTAAGGACAGCCTCATGGAACCACAAGCATGACTGTAGACTCTTGTTGCAAAATAAAAAAAAGATACAAATACAGATGGTAGCTTTGTGTTACACCCCTGCTGGCCACCGCGCACCTCGAATGTGAGTCAGCCACATCTAATGTGGCATCTAAACCCCTGCAAAGCCTTCCACCTATTTCTCCATTTGCCAGTGGGTTGATAGCAATCCTGCCTTAGACAATGCATGTGTGTGGGTAAGCTTCTGCAATTCCGTATCGCACTTCATGGTGAGATAGACCCTTGATCCTCCCAATAAGCATGGCAGGATGGAAAACAAGAGCAGCTTGCACACAGACACACAGAAAGCTCGCTGGTAGCCTGTACTAATGATGCCTGATTGGCCATTGCGAAAAGATGCAGCCATATCTGTGTGCCGGCCAATTATATCATCTTTCCAGCAGGGAAACTGAAGTATATATTGTGCTTGAAGAAACCAGCCAGAGAAAAAAATGCCTTACAGATACACAGATGTGAACATCAAATTGCATCAATATCAAGGCTGGAAGAGAGGAGGCCTCTGAGTCCTGCGGGGATTCAAAGAGACTGTTTTAGTAGCAAAAGGAAAACAAACATTCTCCTTGCGAGGAAGGCAGTGCACCAAGAGCTCAAAATAGAGACATCGTTCCATATCCCCCCTCTATTTCTCATACAAAAAGATGCAGTTAGGGATCTGCGATGCTTCTGCAAACTGATTTCACTTTTAAATATTATGATGAAGCAGGAATTCAAAGTTGACCAAAGAGTGCCAAAGCTGTCTTTACAATAGCTCACCTCATTGTGTTTCTGTGTGCCGGTTGCAGGGTTTGGGGTCTTACAGAACTCACTGTGCTTAATCCAACATGTTAACTGAGGCAGTCACACCAGAAAATCCTGTAACTACACCCACACTGCAGTCGCTGTACAGAGAAACCTGATTTATTTTCTACTTAACTCTATTTTGTGTGTTTGTCTAGTTCGACCTTGGAGACATTTTGATTGTTGTTGTTTTATGGTTCATCATAAACAATTTGTCAGACATTGTGTGAATGTAACAAAGCCTTTAAATCTCTTTTGAGTGAGTTTATCAAGATGTCATTATCATTTGGAGATGGGACTTAAGTATGAATTACACAAATGAATGCCTGATCTTTTATACCATTTACACATGGTTGTTAGTATTTTGCATGTCAAGTTAATGGAGATATACAAAGAAATGACAGAAGTTAGAAATCTCGATTTTGAAAGGAGTAAACAGTTTGAGTTGGCTTTTAATTGCACTGTTTTTCTGGGTTTCATACTTGTGCTACTATGTACTGTTGCTGTAGGATTGGTGTTCCTGAAGGGGTTGCTGTATCATTCCAGTGACAGCGAGCTCGTTTGGCTAGTGTATTGTCACCTGTCACAGCCACATCCAACTGGCAAGCCCCTGTCTGTGGGATAGACACACATAGAATTGGCAAGAGAAAACTTTTCAAGACCAATATATTTTTCCTTCTGATTCTCTAAGTTAGATCTAAGTATGCATGTTTGTTCTTTTCTTGTTCATTACAACAAAACAGTGACATATTTGGGGCACCGTGATAGTTCACCTGGTGGACTGTGCACCCCATGTACTAAGGCTATGTCCGAAATGGAGCCATCTGCGTTTGATTCCAACCCTGATCCCTTCGCTGCATGCCATCCCCACTCTCTGCCCCATTTCCAGCCTCTCATCAGCTGCACTATCAACAATAAAAGAAGCCCAGATTTTAAGTTTATGTCAAGCTCGTTAGCAAATAGTGGCTTATTTTCACATCAAGCAGTTACGGAGCGACATTATCATGCACTTAGAGTCATTTTTCAAAGTGTGATATTTACTCTCTTTTTGCTCTGGTTTTGCTAAATGCTCTTATTTTCAAGCGTATCATGTAACTCCTCAGTTAGTTTATGCCCATGGAAAAAGGCGAGGTTACTGCTTAATAGTAAGATAGTCAGCCGGGCATGCTAACACATGCACATACATTACGTTAAAGAAGACAAAGATATATGTTTATTTATTTGATTTTGGAAAAGCTAACATAACACACAACTCTTAATCCTTTTAAAAGGTCCTACATGTAGGATTTATTGGCATCTAGTGGTGAGGTTGCAGAGGTTGCAATTCAATACCCCTTGTCTCACCCTCCCCTATGGTGGAAAAAGAGCAAAAACACCAAAGGCAAAGTGTTTGGTTTGTATGTTCTGGGCTACCATAGACACATGGTGGTGCAACATAGCAGAGGACCCATTCCCTCTGTAGATATAAAGAGCTCATTTTGAGGTAATGATTCGTATTTTCACATGATAATACACTGATGAAAACAGTCTGAATATTATATTCCATTTCTGCCATATTCTACCTATTGATCTGCCTAAATCTTTCACACTGGACCTTTAAATCTCTCTTATTAGAGCCCCTTGCACACTGCTGGAACATATGGTGAAATCAAAGCTTGGCAGACCAGCTGTACCAAGTCACAGTTGCTAAGCTATGACTGGACAGTCACTGTTTGGTGGTGGGCTTTAGCAAACCTCAGGATTTTATTCTGTTTGAAACGACCTTTTTTGAAAGCCAATTCGTCAGTCTACACAGAGGTTTTGTAACGTGACCAACACAACGCATCTGTCTGTGAGAAAGCACAAACACAGCATTTAACAGAGCTAGTGTCTAAATGAGTAATTACAATGCACCATTTGGGTAAAACACAGGCACTCACCTGGACTTAATTTCCTAATAGATATCCCCTGCAAATGTAATCAGCAGAAGCAAAGTGGAGCGCTAATTGTCAGATGTCATGAGTATGAAGGAAAAAACAAAACACACAAATACAGCATAGACTTGAGTCATTAATTCACATATTTAACCTCACCCCACCCATCAGGACTTATAACCTTGACTACTTCCAGCCCAGATTTCAGGCGATTTATTTTCTAATGTTAAGAGTTGAGTTCAATTTTAAGGTCATGGCCTTACCTTTGAAGATTTAGTCTGTGGTAAATATTCACAGATATTTTTGAGGTTGAATCTTTTTGACAGTAAAGCTATGTGATAAACCTCCAACACTGAAGATAAGACTGCAGTGAGTTAACATTTGCCTCTATCTGCTAATATTCCACTGACAGTGAAAGTATATGACTTGAATAAAGATTTCAATTATTTACACAAAGTGAAACATCAAAACACTGTGCCAATTAGAGCGGCAACAGGTGCAGAAGGGTGGTAAAGGTCATTTTCAATGTGATTATGTCTTAACATTCATGTTCCCGTAATCAAAAAGCCTTGGTGCCTCAATCGTTATTCCATCTGGCAGCAAATCAACCAATCACAATTAGCATACGAGTCATTAAGCTCATGACGGTGCATGTTTCATCAGTTCCTTTGTTGCTGCTAATATGAAGCCTTCCGCTGTAAAGTGCTAACTTTTGCTAAAGGGATGACTGGGCAGGATGTAAATAAGCACACGATGGTTTGCCTTCTTGTGGCTGTTGAAAAAGCATCAGGCTCCTGCACTCAGTCTGTCTTCTAACACCTCAGCGCTTCCTCTATGAGAGATGGCAGATGTAATGGGAGCCAATATGGGCCAATGGTTAATGCATGAGAGATGGTACTTTAGATTAATGGCACTTGCAAAGTGCAAAATCGGGCCATATGAGGAGAAAGAGCAGTAAGAGGCAAAAAAGTGAGGGAGAGGGAAAGGAAATGACAGTGAAAGTGATTGAAAAAGAATGGTAGATGGCAGGAAAAAGAGTGAGGAGAGGTGACATGAGATATGGGCAGGGGCAGGTTTAGAAACTTTTGGATGTGCAGTGGTGAACTGGGCCACACTTTTGAACAAGGTGGGCACATTTGTACAATTAGTAAAAAGTAAAAATGTGTTCAGACCCAGATTTAAAGCCTTGGTTCTTGGCAATAATGGCTCTGGCTCAAAATATCTCTAAAAATAACAATACAGACTACATGAAACAATAAAACTAGACTGCAACACACGTAAACCAATAGAGGTACACAGATCAGGTCTCACAACAAACAGGCAAAGGACCAAAACATGAAAGATAACATCAGTTCAAATAAAACACCTACATTCACACTACTCTGTCTGTCAAAAGAGAGTTAAATTGATTGAAAGGGATCAGCTTGTCCAGTTTTAAGGGTTCCTGGAGGTGGTTCCACTTGTGTGGTGCATAGTATTTTATAGTCAGTTTCCCAATCTCAGTGCTGACATGGTGATCCTCGAGGAGCAAATAGTCTTGGGACCGAGTGCAGTGTGAACTTGATTTATAGTTAAGAAGACATGAGGGGTACACAGGTAGTTTGCCAAGAAGTGCTTTATAGATAAACAGAATGCAGTGTTGTTCTCTTCTGACTGTGACAGCTGCCACCTTCCTTTCTCATGCAGTCAACATCGATGCGTTTTCAATCCATTCCCAGTTATGAACCTAAGGGCGGAATGTAGACTGCATCTAGAGATTTAAGAGCGGAGGCAGAGGATATAAATGACATCACCACAGTCTCTAACAAAAAGGCTGATTGGACAATTTGCTCTCTACAGTTTTAACTAATACAAGTATTTTTTCTACCAGAAATAGACGTTTTGGATGTCTTTATGATTGTTTTGTACCTCTTCATGGTCATTTTACATCTCTTGATGCTCATTTTGTGTCACTCTGTTCTCATTTTTTTAGTCTCTTTATGGTCATTTTCCAAAAAGAATTTAGAAATTAAATCCTGTGAAAATAATGAAGGGCTCCTGGGCCTGTACCCAGTCGGCCTGTTCAATAATGCATTCATGATATAGTACTAACAAGCCAACTACCTATCACCCTCTGACTATGGTACGGGGAGCACAAGAGGTGGCCAATCAGATTCTGCGCCATCCCTCTGCCATGTGTGGGGTGAAATAGAGATGGCGACAGAGAGACATTACAGTGACATGATGTCAGTCTGCACCAATCTCCCGGGCCTGCCCATATTCAAAGGTTTCAGGTTGCTTGGGGGTGAAAGGAGGTGCTGGTGCACAGAACCGCGTCCCGTCTGCAGAGGTAACAGATAATAAGGAGTGGGCGTCTGACAGATGACCTGCATTAGAAACCGTGTTGCAGTCGTGTAGCCAGAAAAGAGTGTGTGATGGTGCGGTGGGGGTTGAGCGGGGGTGCAGAAAATATTCATGACTCACAAACTAAATGACTTTAAGGAAACCTTTTAACACAGCAGCATTCATCAAGTGTTAATGAACAGCTGAAAGGGTATGAATGCAAATGCAGGGCCTAGGAATGGGAAATGAGAGCGAGAGATGGAAAGACAGAACGAGAGAAAGAGATGGGGGAAGGAGAGAGAGAGAAAACTATCATCACTGTGATGAATGAGCGTGGAGGCAGAAGCCCTCAGGCGACCACTCAGTCACCGAGACAGGCTTCTGTGGCCCTAACTTCATTATCATGACACAGTCACATCAACACACTGCTTCAGATAAGAGCACGGCAGAACTCGGCTCTAGGAAGGATCAGTTAAACTGGTCAGGGTTCAGCGGCTTGTCACAGATAGAGACGATGGCTCGGTTCTGTTCGGGCTTTATACGCCTGTCAAGGCTTCCCGTTCATTCAGTTCACTGTGTGTCAGGATTACACTGATGCCGGCTTCTTAAAAGATGTACATAATGAGTATTTCTCATTATCAGGAAGGAATATAGAACATTCTGGGAAAACCTGTACCAAGTATCCCAAGATAGACTAAGTCCTGAGAATGAAAGAACTTTGAAAGGAAATTCCTGTAAACATTTATTGGCAACCAAGTGCTCCAAATTAAATAACTAAATAGGCTGTCAAAACCTTTACTTGTGACCATTTAAAAAAACGATTCGTACGACTGATCTGCTTCCTCTGCTGTTGAGGTTGGGTCAGGTTTAGGCAAACATTGCTTGCTTTAATCTGATTTAATTGATATTTTGACCAATTAGAGCAATGACACAAGCTATAATAATTGGCACCTCAACAAACTTGTTAGCACACCTTTGTCTCTTTACATATCATGGAGCAACATTGGCATTCATTTGGTGGGTCTTGTCTCTGACCACCTGATGAATGTACATTTAATATGAATTCTCCTTTTAGCTGTTTTAACTCATGAGGGAAATACTTGGCTCTTCAGCTGCTAAATGATCCATATGTCCACCAGCTAGTCACCAACTTTGTCTGCTACTTTGTTTGGTGCTTGGCAGGTAGTGTACAGAGAGACTAAAAGGAAACAGTGACTGGCAGCCAAAAAAACAATTAAGAAAAAAGTAAAATGAATAGAAAGACACTGAAATGCTGACGGGACTAAAGTGTTGGGTGATAGGTGGGTTTGTTGTAACTATGAACTCTTGCCATTGTTAAAATCATATAATTGATCAGTGCTGATTTAAGGTTTGGGAAAGAAACAAACTCTGGCTGTTGGGAGGAAACAGGATGTAAACAGTGGTCTTGACAACAAGGTGACAGTATTTCCAGCTTTGCTCCTGACACACAACTGTCGTTATTTGCACAGCGACAAGAAGTGTCAGGTAAACATAAAGATAGGTTATTGTAAGCAACTGAACAGTCAATAGACCAATGTCATTGTTTTTCTTGTGAGTAAGTCTTGTACTAGCACAACAGCTTTGGTCCAAAACAATGTTTGGAGCTTCAGAAGCCCACAATAGTCAATTCTAAGCCCACACAGTATGTAAAAAGCTTGTATAAATAGCTTGTGCTTTTTCACAGCTTGTCTGGTGCATCAGTGCCTGTCATAACTATGGTGAGATGAAAAATGTACCTGCAGTCCCGAAAAAGCAAAGCTAAAATCAAATTATTTCATCATTTATGGGTTGGCATGTTTCACCACCTGCCATTCTCAGCACATCCACAAATTGAGTATGTGCATATGTTTGTGGGTTTTGTGTCTTCTGTCCATCCAGGTGAGGTTGACTTGTGAATTGCTTCTTGTTGGTTCTTTGTGCACTGAGTCACCTGCGCTTAAGCACTGTTAATTGGGACTGACAGGTGCTGAAACATGTCTGTTTGAAGATGCTTTCCTCTGTGTACTTTCTTCATATTACAGCACACAGTATGGCCTGCAGTATCGTACTACCTTCTGGCTCTTGCAAGGTGCTTCTGAGAATCAAAATTGGGATTCCATTTACAAGGTGAACACAGATATTTTTTATTCCTTATTGGCCGAGGAGACCACTCCATATTCCTTATCAACCCGTGCAGAAGATTTCCACTTGGCGTCCTTCAAAGAATCCAGTGCCAACAAACAAGGCTTTACGCCTTGAGCCATGGTATTTATCATAATTGGGATTCATATCCAATTTTGTAACAGTTGCTTCATCTTCATCAATTTTTTTTCCCCAGGTTAATTTTGCTTTACATTGATTCACATCCTCCTGGGCGATTTGCAGCAATCTGTGTCTGATTACTCCCAGTTTGATTGATGAGGTGCTGTGGTCTCCTGCGTCTTTGGTCTTTCAGCAGAACCGAGGTGACGCTGTAAGATGTGAAGGCACCTCATGACATTTAAAGCTGTGGTCACTTGTCTCAGAATGATCAGAAATTAACAGTCTACTCATGGCCTGTGTGGTCAAGAGGGAAGACTTGAAGAGGTTTTCAAAGGTTAATCAATAGGAAATGCAATTTTACTAATGCTTTGTGTAGCCTGGTTTTATGGTAGCATAACAAACATAAAGGTAATGAGGGGAATCGTTTCCATGGTGGATAGCAAAGCTGTAAATTGTGAGCCCAAAGATACATTTTGCAGTTAATTGAAACGTGGGAGGTGGGGATATAAAAGGTCCTTATCAAATATTTATGCTGTGAATTAGCCTCTTTTCAAATGTGAATGAGAACATTGCATAAAATATGCACGAGAGGATAGGTCATTAGGAAGCAACTCACACCATTTTTAGCTCACTGGGAACAGACAGTGAGAGAGAAACACAGACAAATAAGATATTAGAGGAAATGAAAAGTGGTGAACATAAGAAGAAGATCAATTCAGATTCATGCATCGCACATTGTCATCTAACCTTCAAACAGAGGTGGTGACGGGAGAAGATTTCGTTTACACTCACCCACCACTGATTTTTGAGGATGCTGGATACCAAAGGGCCCTGACTATTAACAGAAATGAGCGGTTGTGAACAAACTGCCCCCCAAATTACTGACATCTGTGGAAAGCAAGAAAAGGTTATCTCAGAAAATGTAATCATCATAAAGCCAATGAGCCATTCAGACCACACAGCTCACTGGCTGGGGAGAGCTAGGTTGAAATGTATTGCCGGCGTTTAGAGCAGGTGTTGTTTGTAAATGCTTCGAAAATTAAGACACCCTAAGTAACGCAGAGACTGCAATGGGTGCTGTGTGTACAGTTAAAAGGACTGCCAGCGTGCTCTTTATGGTCTAATATTGAGAGATCTGCAGTTAAATTTTTAGATTTGGCTGTTAAAGCAAATAGAATAAAGGATACAACGAGAATAATTCATGATCTAATTAGGAGGTGTATGCTACAAGAGGACCATCAATCCTGCTCCTAAAAAGAAAACAAGACCAAGGGCCCTCTTTTCGTGGTGGTGCAACAACCAATATGTTGATAAATCTGCAGCCACTCATTTGGGAAGTTCTACACCAGAATGTCTCTATGTCCACTGCATTGACCTTCATTAAATCACGTGCAAATGATACAATGCAGCTACACAATAACCACACAGACCTCCACACACTTCAGACTGGTCAGTTATTAGAACTTGGTATTCTGCCAGTCAAAATAGGAGACAGATACTGGAGCTCATAAATCCTGTGCGTCACAGGAACATTCTTTGAAGCAAAAGTAACATTTCTTGTTTTATTCTTCAAACGCAAAAAACAGTGCAAGTGCTGTTGTGTCACATTTTCTGCTATTATGTGACTATTTGTGAGACGAGATGTGGGTTCAGCAGCCCTTAAAAAAACCCTGGAAAAATCTGACATCATTGTGCAAATGAAATAAAAACCCACACCGTTTACCTTTGCTTGCAAAATTGTGTTGTGTGTTCATGTTGTGTTACTCTGTGCTATCCAGACAAAAATATGATTTCCATTTGTTGAGTTGTTGTCATGCTTCAGTGTAATTGGCACGACTGTTTCAGACCGATAGGACCAGTGATGTGACTGGTTGAGAGTGGGTATCATTCAACAACCCTCTGATCTATATTCCGCTTCATCCAGCTCTTCTGTGCTTTACGCTGTTGCATAAAACAAATTAGCAGGTGCTTGAAGACGCCCTTATGGTCTGTGTTCCGAAGACCTACAACTTTGCACTTGTCGTTGTGCTTGCAAAATTAAAATCAGGCCCTTACACTGTAGGGGGTATGTGTAGGCAAACTGATGCTTTGATCTAAATGCTAATGTCAGCGTGCTAACATGCTCGAAATAATATTGCTAACATGCTGATATTAAACCATGGATGTTCTAATAGAAGGAATAGAGCTCTGCCACTTTGCAATGCTGACAAAATGGCCACTCAGCAGAGTGCACACAAGGCAAAATTGCTGACTGTTGTCATATGAAAGGAAGAAGTTTGGAGACCTTTAACACTTCTATTTTCATCTTAAATTTGATTGAATTTTAATCATTATTATGAAGTGGGTTTTATTCTCCATCTTATTTTACATTAATTTTCTATCCGTGTTTTCTGTTCACTCTGTTTTTTAATATGAAACACTTGGTGCATGGATTTATTGTAAAACACTTTGAGCTTCAGTTCTTGCATTGCAGACTCAGGAGCTAGGACACTTTTTTGGCTCATTCAAATAAATAGTCTGGTCTAAATTTCTTTCAATTCATCCAAGTGTTAAGCAGGTATATTTAATATCTGATATTAATATTAAAATATATTCAATATTTAGAATCTAATTAGAACCAAACAGAAGGTACAGCTGAGGATGATTGCAATGTCTGTGTGACATAAAACAGAATTGAAAACAGAACACAATCATTGCAAACAAACTGTGTTTACTGACAACAGTTTTACAAAGTGCTCCTGAGTCCATGCAGTGACATCTTATATATTATATTTGCCACGTTCACAAAGTGGTTAACCTCACTCCTTCCTTGTCTGTGAGTGACTGAGCCTTTCCAGGATGCTCCTTTCATACCCGATCATGATACTATCACCTGTTACCAATGAACCTTTTTACCTGGAATGTTCCAAACAGGTGTTTTTGGAGCATTCCACTTCTTTCTCAGCCTTTAGTTGCTCCTGTCCCAGCTTGTTTGAAATGTGTTGCTGAATCAAAATCAGAATAAGTACATATTTACAAAAATCAATGAAGCTGATGAGGTCAAACATTACAAATAGTCTTTGTACTGTTTTCAATTGAGTATATGTCAAAAGAGATTAGCAAATGATTTTTGGTGTTGGGGTTGAGTGTAGTTGTTTCACAATTTGACAATTTGACAATTCGATTTATGGAGATTCAGGACTGTTTCCTGATTGCCAGGCAACCAGCAGAGAGTCCAGGAAGTTACTGGTCTCAGCCAAGCAATAGACTGAAAACTCATAAAGCCATGTGCTGTTTTTACCCTCATGATGAGATATTGATGAGATGTAACATGTTCTCCTTATTAGTGAGTCTCAGCAGTTCTGCTAGGAAGACTTATTGTTACCTTTGCACAGAGACATGCCAGCTGTTTCCCCCTGTTTCCAGTCTTCATGCTAACCAGCTGCCAACAGTGGCTTCATATTTGCCATGTGGACACTAAAGTGGTATCAGTCTCCTCATCTAACTCTCTGCAAGAAACAAATGTATTTCCCAAAATGTCCAATTATTCCTGGAAGGAACACAATTCATTCTGAGGTGGATCAGAATATCTGAAAATAAATAAATAAATAAATAAATAAATAAATAAATAAAATCATCCCATAGTTTTTGAGATATTTAATTCAAAATCAATTAGTGTCAAACTCATGGTGGTGCCAGAGGAAAAGTCAGGGGATCAGAAAAGTGGGTCTGTCCCTTGAGCACCATGAATGTGTGTACCAAAATTCATGGGAATCCATCCAATGTTATCATAATACTGAAACCAACTGACCATCTGACATTGCCATCCGTAGAGCCTCACCATTTGCATGGCTACAGACAATAGTGAAAGCTCCACTGGGTCTTGTGGAGGATAATCTCTACACAATCATACACTTTTCAAGATGGAGCAAGTAAGACATAAAACAATTGATTACTCAGCTCACGTTAAGGTCACAACCCCGTGGACAGCAATCCCAAGAGTTCTGAGGCACTCTGATGTCAGTTTAAAGTCCTTTATTAAAGCGTCAGGGACCAGTGTCTTTCTGTTGCCCTTTCAAAGAGTCTCCTGAGTCCAAACACAGTGGTTTCTCACGCGTTGATAAAGGACTTCATCAGAGTGCCATAGATCTTTTGGGATTGCTGACCACAGGGTCATGGGCTAAATGTAAGCTGAGCAATCATTGGTTTATCTCTCCAATCCTGGTCTTAGCTGCCCCCTTGTAGTGTGCCCAGGAGATCCACTAATACTCTCAAAGGATTTAAAATTGTAATAATCTCATATTTATAGCAGTCCTATAGAAGGGCTGGAAGTAAATAATGGAGGATTTTTAAAGCATTTCTAAGATTTTGGAATTATTAAAAATCCACTCTGAGCAGCCATTTTTCATATCTGGAGGTGCATGTTTTCACAACCTGCGTAGCTCACAGTCTGAAAATGTTGAAATAATGTTCAGCATGGCTAAAATGTGGTTTATTAGGAGACAAGTTTTCACTCATCGTCACTGGAAAATGTCACGTTGTCTAGTTCCTGAGAATAAAAATATACATGGGTTTCTTTAGGGCTGCATTGATGTTCAGCAGTCATGCAGGATATCCATCACAGAGACTGAAGTCAGATTCTTATGCTGACAGTATGATCGATAGACCAGAATGAAATGCAGCCACTGGGCACACTGTGGTATGGACTATTTTAATTTGTCCAACATATTTCTGTCCGTTTAAAATTGGGGAACTCTGTATGAAAAGGGCTCCTGTTTTTATATAGCCATGTGATGTGGATGATAACACTGCCAAACTAAAGCTGAAAAGGTGGAACTGTGCGTGTGCTACATATACACATTTTCTGTTCCTACCCAGACAATAAGTGCTGGAACACAATAGCGCAGTCTGTCACAGAGTGGCGAACCCCTCCCCATCTTTTCCTCAGAAAGACTCAGCCTCTCTGGGATGCTCTTTTTTTATACCCAATCATGTTACTCACCTGTTGCCAGTTGATCTAATTTACTGTGAGATGCTCCACCAGCTGTTCTGTTCTTTTAGCATTTCACAAATTTTCCAGTCTGTTGTTGCCACTACTGCAACTTTTTTTTTTTTTAAAAAGTGTTGCTGGAATCAAATTCTAAATGAATATATAACGTATAATCAATGTTACATTTTACATTTTACACAGCGTCTCAACCTTTTTGGAAGCGGAGTTGTAGACTTACATTCATTTTCTGGAAACTCACCATGGCCCTACCCACCACTTGGCAAAGAGACTGTTGAGAGGGAGGGAGGCTTCTTGTTGCAGACAGTTTGTGTGAATGGGAGAAGACGAAAGGAGTGCAGGATGATTTTGTTCTGTGTAGTCATTTTTTTTGTCGCGTCTTCATTTTTGAGACTTTGAGCGGACATTACTGACCACATCCAAACCCCTACCCATGGGTGGATTAAACTGTTGGGGGGTCACGGGGTAAATGTTTACTGAAGGGCTCATACTGACTGGACAAATTGAAGAAAAGCTCAGCAGATTTATCTTGTTCATTAACACCAGATTCACTGTATGTTGTGATGTAGCACAGCTATTTTCACTGCAAACCTTCTGCTTGTGGTGATTGTGATATCACAAATTGGATTAAAGGCTGTAAAATGGTTACTCATGCTGGAAGTTAGAGTGTTATATTGCCTCCGTATATGTCGAGCTGGGTCTCTAAATATATCAAACCTTTGAGTTTTGGGGTGTTTTTGAGCAGTGGCTTTGCCCATTTTTAGGCTACAAAAGCACAGGGCATGCAAATAGGATGTGCTGCTATTGAGTGGAAGCAGAATTTTATGTGTCATTATCTCTCTAAAATATTAAGTTGAAAGATACACAAGGCTGATAACCTATTAAATCATTAGGTTCCTTCTTCTTCTACTACTGCTACTGCTACTACTACGAATAATGAATTTTATTAATAGAGTACTTTTCAGGGTACCCACAGACACTTTACACAAGTTAAAATGGTCATAGAAAACAACACATTAAATATTCTACATAACACATAACATTAATTCAACGGTTCTGAAGAGTTGAGGTTTGATTAGTGATTTTAACATGAACGGATCGGTGCAGTCTCAGATGTGTTCCAGAGGTCAGGGTCAGCTATGGAGAAGGCTCTGTCACCCCAGGTCCGGTGCTTGGTCCTGAGTGGTGGAGACATGAGGTTGGCATCAGAGGAGCAGAGGCTGTGTGAAGGAGTGAGGTGGTGGAGCAGGTCGGTGAGGCAAGATGGGGTCTGGTCATGAAGGGCTTGAGAGTGAGGAGAAGGAGTTTAGTACTGAGTGATCTCAGCATATGCAGCTACAGGGAGCCTCAAGGTGCTTAAAGTTGCTAAACTTTATCAGACAGTGAGTTTCATTGAGTTTCACACAGAGTCTGAAGCTGTGGCTGTTTTCTGGAAGCAACACACAGCAGCCCAAACTTGTTACTTACCAAACTCGGAAAAGTCTCAGTTGAAAAGGTTTGGTCATTATTTTTTTTGCCAGTCCTGTCTCAGTCGCTGATGAATTCCTTCCTTGTAAGCAAGGAGACAAGGCAAACCTTCCTACCATCATTCTATATGTCAAAGTAAATGAAAAAAATGAAGCAAGTTTACTTACCGATATGGGCCGATAATTTATGACATATCCGTCTTGTACTGGAGTGGAAATTCTACACTGACCTATAAATCCATTCCCATGCTGAAGGCATCCACAAGACCTTCTTAACATGCAGGAATATAAATCCTCCTTAAACCTTTCCTATCATTTCAACCAACTGAGGACCTGCATCCTCTCAGACTCCAGGCTTTTCTACGCTTGTTTAAGAAACATAAACATATTCACAAACACATACAGACTCAGCAGGCACATTGTGTCTTGTGATACACTCGTGTCTCCCCCACAAAAGTGGCTGAGTGTCAGGCGATGGCTTTCTGACGGCTCAGATGAGGCACGTTTTGTGAATCAGGAGAAAAACCTTCCAATGTGAGGAGACATGCTGAGCGTCTAATCAGCGATTACTGCTAGGCTGAGGGACAGAGGAGAGAAAGGCACCCCAGTGTGTCTCAGAGCTTATCAACATTCACATGTACAAAGGTGCACACACACACACACACGCCCACACTCATTCACAGTTTTTGCTAAAGCACACACAAGCACAGGTAACCAGACCCTTGTGGGCACTGAAAACCCTTTGATAACGTGGCAACAGTAAACACGCCGTCCTCCCAACGGCGTTACAGCCCATCTCAGTCTGCCAGGAACAATTATTTGCTTACTTTTTTCACCTGCAATTATCAAAATTTGTCCTTCTGAAAAATCAGGCAACATCACTTGGCAAGTGAGTGGGGCTATGCATGTGCATGTAGATATGTGTGTTTTGTGATTTTTAACGCACAGCAAATATCTTGCTATGAATGGACAGAGATTCAGTGTTGATGCAACGTTCTCTGCCTTTGCATCATTTTGACTTTTGGCTCCAGTGCACGCCATGGTGCAAACAGTTAGACCCCATTCCCACTCAGCTTTTGATTCTCAATAGGATTCTGATGGCACAAAGTCACCAAGGGTAAATGCATGAGATCCTTTAAATCCGTCTGTCTCTCTATGATGCTTCCATAAGCTTTCTTCCTGAAAGTGTAATTGCATCTGTTACTCATAGGGTCTGTCCCCTGTGATAACAGCAGCTGAAATTACAGTGAAATGTGTCTGTCTCATTAAAGCAACAGGAAAAAACTGCTCCAGTGATTTCAACCTATACAACCATACAGAAGGTGCACTGAGCTGTGCTAGTGTTTGTCTGATCCCAGATCAGTTCAGGTATTTAATGATCTTTAGGGTCGAGGGACCGTGGTGCGTGAGAGCTGTGAAGATGATAAAGCTTATCTTGCTTGTAGCTTCTAAACGCAACTCATCCTCGTGTTTGTGCTACTTTATAGATTACTGTTCGCTAGCTAATGCAAGTTAAACTGTCGTCTTGTACCTAAATTGCTAAAGTGCAACAGTCATTCTTCTTCCGGAGTTGTTTTTGGCAGTTCTCAAACAGCTTCAGGTGATACAGCAACTGACTTTATCCAGATATGAGACATTTGAAATTGAATGGAAGTGGGGTATTTATGTAAGCCATGACTGTTTTGAATAGATAGATCTTCTCGGGAAGGGTAGAGGGGATGTTGAGGTCGATGATGAAGCAGTTTGCTCACGACTGCCAACAAAGATGACTGAAAGTTTCTAAAAATCCAAACTGAATAAAAATAGTCATCTGCTGCAGTCTGAAAATGTGTTTGTTGATGTCAGAATGACCTGTTTGGTAGAATTTCAAGCTGCATTTCAAAGCTTTGTATTTGGGTTTGGCCACAGAACTTTTTTCAGTCTCAAGTGATACAACAAAAGCAGCAGACTGGGGAAATATAAATATCAGCATTTGAGGGATTCATTCAAAATTCATTCTACTGCATTAAGATAAACACATTGGAATGCACAGCAAGTACCGCAGCAAAGAGTCACTTCTCCTGATTGATATAAATTTCACAGTGGCTGCTGAGGCAGAACAGTCAAAGATCATCATCGCCAGCCCAATGCTGTGGCCACCTCTGTAATGTGTCTTCAACTGATCCTCATTCTGCTGAAATGCAATGTCCCTGCTGAGGTTAGCGACCATGAAAGGACCCTTGAGTCAGACCCTGACCTGCTGGGTCTACAGCTGAACGATTACGCATCCCTGAGACGTGTGACATGAATCCTGATCGGGCCGAGCTGCTGTGTATCCCTCGCTGCCACCCAGAAGGGAAAACAGCCAGTCAGCTAGTCAGGACAAATAAAGCTCTACTGCAGGAACCTTTCCAGAAAGCCAGGGACCTTTTAGTAACTCAGGAACTTTACCTGCTTCTTAAATATGGGGACCTGGGTCTAAATTTAAGACCTGACCTGAAAAAGCACCCCTGCTGTGATGGCAGTACTTTCCAATGCCCCTAAGGTAGGAGTTTACAGTGTTGAATGTCTCTGTACAGTTTGCAACAAAGGATAAATTTTTAAAATATGATGCATTGTTAAAGACAAAAGAACCAACAGCTTTTCACGTGGACACAGTTGACTCTAAAATGCTTACATGTTAATGCTTCTTTGTTAATTATCCAATAGTATTTAATAATATAATCCTGAAAGGGGCTGAATTTCTGCATAACGACCGCTATTACTTTGCTGATAAGCCTTATGTACCACTTAAAAAGGTTTTAAATACAGGACTTTTACTTGTAATTGAGTATTTTAAATATTTTCTTTACCAATACTACATATTTTACATTGTATTATTGGTAAATACTACTACTCTAATACTTTTCAGTAAAATTATGTTGAATCCTAGTGTTATATTTGGGGCCATGGAGAGCCTGGGTCTTGTGCAAATGTACATAACATTGTGAATTGCTCACAAACATGATTTTGAAGTGATTACATGTTTCAGTCAGCCACAGAAAACAGGCAAGAGTTACTTCTGCTACTTCTGCAGTCACAGACGCTCCTGCTATAAAACAACTAATTCTGAGTCAAGAAAGTTTGGATGCTGTGTAAAACATAAATAAAAACAGTTTTTCATTTGCAAATGAACTGTGTTTACCGCCAACGGTTTTACTACTGAGCTTTTCCAGGATGCCCCTTTCATACCCAATCATGATACTATCACCTGTTACCAATGAACCTGTTTACCTGTGGAATGTTCCAAACAGGTGTTTTTGGAGCGTTCCACATCTTTCCCAGTCTTTAGTTCCTCCTGTTCCAGCTTGTTTGAAGTGTGTTTCTGAATCAAAATAAGAATAAGCAGATATTTACAAAAATCAATTGAGTTGATGAGGTCAAACCTTAAATATATTGTCTTTGTACTTTTTTCAATTGAGTATATGTAAATGAAAAATAAACTGCATTTGCACAGTGCTTCTCTAGTCTTACCAACCACTAAAGGCACTTTACATAACAAATCAGCGTTCAACCATTGACACTCTGGTGGCAGAGATACCTGATCAGGAGTGAGAACCATTCAATGGCAATTTGGGGTTCAGTATCTTGCACAAGTAGACAACGACATGTGGACTGCAGGGGACTGAACTACTGACCTTCTGATTAGTGGACGATCACTGGGGCCAGTGTATGGCAAAAGGAAGGCTGAAAGCAAAAAAAGCATTTAAAGAAGTATTGAAGAGTCTATGAGACCCCAAACATTGAGGAAGAAAAGCCAATGTCAAAGAGTTAATGCTCTGAAGTAGAAAAATAAAGTCAAGTAAAAAACCCATGGCACATCATTGGTACTTTGGAGATGAGCATCTTGCCTTTATCTTTTTCTATCACTCCATAAGCCTTTTCCAACCTCAGTTCAAACATCAAAGTCTTGTCGCAGTAAATGCCAGAGAGAGAACGTGACTGCTTTCATCTGAAAATTGTATCTCAGACAAAGCTTTTGCATTGTTATCTGTTACTGGCAGTTTGCCTAATCTCTACAGGTCTTCAGATGCAAAGGAAACAAACAGACGTGCACATAAAGGTATTTTTAGGTCCTAATTTGGCTCCTGGGTTTAGTTACTGCTCCTTAGTTCCTGAGACCATTTGATTGAGAAGTGCCAACAAATTGCAGGACTGCTGTGTGGCCAGGTCCATCTGCAAAATGTTAACTTGTTAAACACCTAGCCTGGTGTTCTTAACAGGCAGTCAGACCGCTGCAGAATGAGTAGCCAAGACAAGCTGGCACCTACATCATCAGCCGGTGACATCTCAGGTAAATAGGAGCCAATTTTTTTTTTTTTTTTTGTAAAGAGAGAGGCCGCATCCTCTGCTGTTGTTTTCACAGTGTATTGAAGAGTGAGCTCATGCTCCCCCAGAGGGCTGCCAGGAAAAAAAAGAAAGGGCCCTGGAGAAAGCCTAAGCGATAAAGCACTGGCATGGATACAGCAGCCTGCGACTAGGTAGCACAAAAAAGTGGAGAGCGGAGAGGGTCAACTGCTTTCACTGGCAGAGTACCCACATTTACCACAACTCAAAACCATATCTGTCGTTTTGAATAGGGGATTTATATTGAATGTGTGGCTATTCACAGGTGTTATTCTCTGCCATTTCTAAAAGCTGAGGCACATTTATTAGAAAAAAAAAAAAAAAAAAAAAAATCCTGTCTGGTTTTAAGCATCTCATCCATTTGCTAGTCCTGCAGAGCCTCCAGTGTAAGCAGATTTTCACAGGCTCCCAGAATCACTTGGTGCAGGATGTGGACAAAGAGTAAAACCAAATGTGTTCAGTGAGCATGGAAGGAATGGAAAAATGTCATTTTAATGAAACATTCATAATAAGTGGTTTGAGAGTCACAAATTAAAGAAATGACTCTTTCGAGAGCTCTAATTTCTAATGTGTCCACATGAGTTTTTAAGAAATATTTGTAACATTTTTTAAACAAAGATTTGTTCTATTTCTACTTCTTTTAGTCCCACCAAGACAACTGTCAAATGCTTAATTCTGTCAATGGCTAGGATTTTTTCTGACTTTTTTCGGACAGTGTTTTTACCTCCATTGTACTCCATAAAAACTTAGGCTTGAAAATGTTCATTGTTACACACTGATCAACTTTTCATGCTCCAGGTAATGTACAAGTTACAGTCTGAATATTAAATACATTTTAATTTACTGTAAATGCAAAATTCTTTATTCCATCCATTTAGGGGGCAATTTGGGGCAAGCTAGGAAACACAAATACACATAAACTTTTCATTTACACACATAAAAAACAATTTAAAATACAAATATGTTGTATATGTGCCAATGTTATGTTCTTCAGCCCCACTGTATTTATAACTCAGTATCTGTATACAGTGCAAAGTCCAATTATATTTCAAAATGCTTAAAATTACACACTGATCAACTGTACATGTGCAAGCTAATGGTGGCATATATAGTTTATATTGCATTAAAGTCAAAGGAGGCTGAGCAGTCCCCTAGTTTTTATAACTCAGCATCATAATCATAATATCATCATAATACCAACTCTTTGCATATTCCAAATGTACAGTATTCCACACTGGTCAGCTGTACCTAAGTTCATTGTGATGACATGTACAGTTCATGAGATACTATATAATAAATTAAAGTGTGTGTAAACACTGCAGCTGTACATAGAACAAACTCCATTCAAAATTCAAAAGGCTTGATATTACATGCTGACTGGCTGTGACGGAGCTCATTTTAATAACAAATACAGAGTCTTAGATTTTAAAGCCCCCACTCACTCTCTTTCATCTGAAAGTCAGCCAAAACACATTAGGGTCATGCAGCAATCTCATCCAGTTTCTTCAGAAAATGTGTCTCTAGTTTGTGTCTTGTATTTGTGTTTTGTATTTGTGTTGTACCGTGTAACTGTGGGTGGAGCAGACTTTTCTTTGACACAACTATGATGTGATATTTATTATGATTTTATGGCTGTATTTTTGCATTTCTGCAAGGCTGTCTACTAGAAATCTAATATTTACATGCTCGTTCTTCTTTGGCCAAAACCCACCTCATCATGACTGTTAATTACTGGCATTCAAAGGTCCCAGAAGCTGCTTAATTGGCACTCCAGGGCAACGAGTTAACAATAAATAAACCTTCAAGTTGATTTTTCACAAAGTGATAGCTCATTAACAAACAGCAGTGGGCACCATAATCTAATTCCCCTTGATGTATTCCACTTTGGCATGTGTGATCGGGTCATGAAAAGTGAATTGATGAGAAGTCCTGAAGGACAGGAGGAGCTTTGGAGGTTCTCTTTCATAACAGGGCCGGCAAACTTTGAAGTGAGACTTTCAGCAGAATGTCCTGAGGCTTGTACTTGTTCATTAAAGGTAAGGGACATCTATTTTTAATGTTACCAGAACTCTGTCAACAAGAATCCTTTTGATGTACATTAAAGAACCAAGGTCTTGATTCCCGAAATATAAAAGGGATGAGGAAAGGCTGCCTTTGGTACATTACATCATTACACATGAAAAAGCTATTTTATTTAGCCATGCATTCAGTTTCAGATATTCACCCCCCTGCTACGTTTTTCTGTTGTTCAATGAAAGTGATGTTAATTTGAACCCTTTTGCCATGGAGTTGCTTCACTTCAACAAGTGGTATAGAAAATTTTGCTAAAGGGCATCCTAAGTGTAGCAATTGAATTGGCATGTTCTTAGTCCTAAACCTTTCTCACTTTAAGTGACTTGGCAACGTTAGAATGGCTATGTTGGTTGTATCATATCTCAACAAACATATTGCTTAGGCTGGTTGAGGCATTCATGGTCCTCAGAAGATGACTTATACTGACTTTTGTGATGCTGTGGCATTTTCTCTAGCGCCACCATGAGGCTCACATTCGTGCTTTCAAGTGAAATGTCTCAACAACTGCTGGATGGATTGTCATGACATTTGGCAAACATTTCCTGGTTCTCTTAGGATGAACTTTGGTGAACCTTTCACTTTTCCTGTAGTGCCATCGTCAGGTCAAATTTTTAATTTGTCAGATTCTTTGGTTTGTTACTAAATATCTACAAACCTAACCACATTCCCACCAGCCTCAGCTATACTTTGTTTTTAGTGCTAATTAGAAAAAGTTAGCTTAAATGTTAACTAAGACGGTGAAATGGGTATACAGGGTCTTTTAACTGATAAAAAGCAGCTTACTGGCTCCAGACAAGGTGCAAGAAATGAACACAAGCAAAACCCAAAGGAGTTCTGGTCGGTCTGTTCCAATGTAAAAGCAGGATTTGCATTCAAACCAAATATCACAATTCAAATATTGCAACTCTCAAGGCCTGACAGTGTGTTGGCAGTGTTTCATTGTTAAGGGTTTTACTTTTTACATGAGGGCTTCTCTTTGTTCAGCCATGAAGCTTTCTGTAATTTGATGACATTTGCTTGTTTTTCTTTTCAGCTTTGTTTGATTTATTCACTCTGTTTAAGAAACCTGGCTAATTATTTCTTTCTCTACATGTTCTAAGCCTGACATTTTCTGTTGTGCTCAAAGTTTCAACAATTCTAAATTAGGTATTTTGCTGAAAACTACCTCCTGAATAGTGCAGCCAAAAGACTGATCGACAAAGAAGTGCAACATTCACAGCGTACAGGGCAAGAGCAAGGATATTCTTTTGTGTCTGCCTTTATTACAGAGAAGATGAGCCTAAGTCTGGCAGACAGTGTGGAAGCGGCAAGGTTACACAGAGGTTCCTTTTGAAAATGTTCACTCAGATACAATTTTAAAAGCCCCTCCTGTAACTAATCCATGAAATAGGCAAGATCCAGACAATCTCCGAACTGAGGCGTATGGGAAGGTTTGTGAGTGCCTGTGTTGTGTGTGTGTGTGTGTTTGTGTGTGACAGTGAACACAACCATGCGGTGGAAGAAAGAGAGCAGGCTGATTTTCACACATTCAACACATTTACTGGATGTTCTCCTGGCTGAAGGTGCACCAGCAAACAAGTGGATTTGTGTTACTGATACCATTGTTTTCCTCTCGCAGACAATGCGAGGTGGCTTTACAGTCTTTCACGATTACGGGACACCTCCAATGTACTCCAGTCCACTGTTGCTTTGAGCAACTCCCCTTCCAAACCATACAGTTCATTGAGGAAAAACAAGGGGATTAAATTTTCAGTAGCATCTTTTTCACATCAGCCAACATACAGGTAACAGCAAGAAGGCAATGTGTGCTCACAGACTTTAGTGTACTTTTTGGGGAAGTCATTCTCTAAGGCCAAACTTAATTTTAAAACAGTAGACAGTCCCAAAAATATTTTTAGAACTTTTACATTGCCTTAAATGTTGCCTTATGAGTGTTGTTGAATTAAAGCTGCACTGATCAATGCTTTCATGTGAAAAATCAGTCAAATGGATACATGGAAAGTGAAAAGTGTTGCCCGTAGTGGCAAACCCCCAGAGAATCATCAACCAACCCCGCAGTTCACCTCAGTGCTGTGGAGAATTTGAGCATCTTTCAGCTCACTGTTTTGGTTCTGTCTCTACACTGCATGCCTGTTTTTGGCAAAAAAAAAAAGAAAAAAGAAAAAGCTCAGATAAACCCATGGTACAGTACCTGCTCAGCACCAGACAGCAGGCAGACATAGTTATCAACTAGCTGGTGAACACAGTGGAGCATTTAGCAACCAGATAAACTCCAAAACAGAGCTAAAGGAGAACAAACAATGGATTTGCTTCCATCAGATTTCCAGACACATGACTCAGAATGAAAGCCAATCTTGCTCTATCCTCTGGATGTGTAATATGCAGCTGTTTGACATCAAATTTATAATGTGATAATATGTCAGTGTTGTGTTTACAGCTTGTTGCACTGCACTGCACATTCCTAAGAATCAGCATCTGAGTCTGTAGCCGTGAGCAGCTGTTCATTGGTTTGGATTGATGAACAGTTGTGTCCCACTCAGCATTCAGCAAACCATTCGTTCAACCCATCTGGCCACAGGTGGGGCCACTCTGGATTTTAGTATACAGTAAATGTACCTGGTGTTGTATGTGTTGAAGGGACAGGTGCAGACGAAGAGACTGCAAGGAAGAAATTGTGTACACCAATTTATTCACTTGACGAGCCAGTTGTTTTTTAATTTTTTCATCCACTTTCATACAGCAACCACAAAACGTACCTGTGTGGGTTAGTCCAGGTTAGCTCAAGCTCTCACTTTAAGGAAATGTTTGACTTGGACATAAGGCATCACATTCGAAAGGGCTTTTTGTAAGACAGAGAGAGAGAGGGAGGGACCAGAGAGTTGGGGATCAAAGGAATAATTTATCCACAGAAAAGAGGGAGGATAAACTGGGTGTTGGGCAAATTGGTGATTGGTGTCAGGGGGGCTCCCCATATTCAACAATATATGACTAGCAGATAGATGGACAGATGCTATTAATCACTTAAAAGTGCTCTTAAATTTAAGAAAGCTCTCTCTTAAATTGATCAAGAGTAGATCTTACACACCTGTAGCACAGCGACAGTATCCATTCCTTTTCCATATTATCTATTTCTATTATTTATATACTGTATTACCAATGTATTACACTGAAAAATTAAATCAATATCATTAATGTCTAACTGGGTGAAATGTGAGGATTTATGTGAGCGTAAATCCTTGTCTCTGATTGGCTCTTTCTGGTTTCCTGGCTCTGAGCACAGGCTAGATTAATCATGTGATAGTTTGAGAGTCTTCTGCACTCCATACTATACCATCAGCTGCTTGATAAATGTGTCTGATACTCCACTTTCAGCAAAGAGCTTTTATTGTGAAAGTTGGCTGTGGAAGTTTGACAAAAACAGCACATGAATTAAAGCTTTCAGTCAGTTCGACTAATCATCAAAGCCATCAGTGAGCCTTATTATGGGTGTGAAATGACGCAGATATTAAAGGATACAAGAGCACAATAAATAAACAGTTTTTGACTTGTTGCTAACAGATCAGTGTTGTTTACAGATGAAAGAGAGGTAATTCATTGATTCTTGAAACAGTTTTGGCTCAACAAAAACAGAAACCCTATTCATATTGTCCACAGACTTTGAAGAAAAAGAGTGGAACACATTTGGAACAAAGACAACCTGTGCAACACCATGAAAAACAATCCTTGACCTAGGACGGCAGAGTGTGGAGCAAGCCAGGACAGTTCAGTGTATAGAGGATAAAGGACAGGCGGCACAGCTGACCTGAGAGTCCTCGACATTGTCAAGGTCTGAGTGTGGGGATACAATGGTGAGAGCTGCATCCATGAGGCCGTGCAGTAGCTCACCTTGGACTGCCTCCTCCGCTCTCTTTGTGGTTCACCGGCTGTGTCCGGGTCTGCAGGTTGACATCCCTGTTCCTGTTCCCCGTCTTCTCCAGGGGAGCTGTGTGTGGCGGTTGCTGTCCAGGGTGGTGAACCTCCACTGGTGCAGTGTGGGACCTGTATCCTGATGGTGAGCAGCTTTGTCTTCACTGTCACTTCAAACAAAAATCCTTTTTTTCTGGATTCTGGATCATTGCCACCAGGTGTTCATCTTTAATTGCATTATTGGCTTCTTCTATTTCCTTTCTATTTTCTCTTTTCATCAGTTCTAGTAGGATTTATTGTGTGTGGAGTTAAAGCTGTGTAATACAACATGTAATTAAATGAATCTGGGATTCAAACACAGACTGTAACATAAATCTATGACAACAGTCTATATTTAGTTTTTGGCAATACATCCCATTAGAAGACCAAAATCAACAATCTGCTGTCTGTCTCTCGATACTTCCTGACTTCCCCACCCTGTCTGTCTGTGCTTCTGTGTACCTAATGTGATGAAGTCCCATTTGGACTGGATTTATTTCTCTAGAGGGTTGAGGTGATTTTAACATGATGTGCACTCTCCAGTGATTTTAATCCCAAACCCGGCACATGTATGTGGATAATTTTTCACCATTACCCTTGTAATAATTACAGCTGCAATTAGGCTATTATTTATTGCCAAACTTGCGGACCCTCCTTTAGTTTAAAACCAGTCCAGAGCGACTACCTAGTATTTTACAAGGAAGCTATAAAAGGAGGAATGGTCATTAAGTCAAAATGCCAACATTTTAATGCTCAGCTTGGGGCCAGACTTTGGTGTCTGTTGAAGCCTATGGGAGATGCATGGAGGAGTACAGTTAAACCCAACATGTGTACATTGTGTGGCCTTTGATGAAGAAATGCCTCTACCTAACAAAAGAGTGCATTTGAGAGAAGAGTTACTGATGTTTCCAAATGTTTATTTATTTGCTGTTGACCTTCAGATAGTATCCAAAGATGATTAGAAGCATAATTTACAGTCCCATTAAAATGCTCAATATGGCAAATGAAGAAAACAGTTAAGTTTTAGATAAATCAGTATCGTTAACAAAATCTGTGTTCTTCATTCCTTCACTCTTCCTGTTATTTTGATCCAGAGGCTGCTTTGCCTCAGACGAGAGCCAATAACAGACGATTAATCTGATCATCAGAAAGTAATGCATTGTAATCATGAATAAGGCAAACTCTGCTGTGATAAAACGAACACCTGGGCGGTAATCCCATTTGTCTGGTGCCCTGGTGTGGCTCATCTACCTAACGCATGGTCACCATATCAAAAACTCTACATTATGTGACCTAATGTTAGCTAATGGGCTCAGAGTTAATTCAGTGATTATTACAATTTAGCTAATTTCCTAATGCACCGATGTGCATCCATGTGCTGCACAGCGACGTTATGGCCCTTCCTTCTTTTATAGTTTCCCTGGTATTTTAAAAGAACTGCTTGTCCTTCTACATTACTTATTTTTTTCAGATCAGCTCAGTGTGAAATTTGACTTTTCAAAAAAACAGGCAGTGAAAAATGTTTTTGAAAGTCTAATAGATGGAATTATGATAACAGAAACATATCCTGTTGGCCAGTTTGAGAACGAATATAATGATAGAAATAAAATGAAAACCATCAGGAGAGCAAGAGCTCATCAAATTTGTTGTTTTAATGTCTGTTGTACTGGTCTCACCCTGCAGAATGTCCATCACATGCTGTAATTTTGCAATAGTCCATGCGGAACAGTGAGTTTAACACTGGGTAATGATGGGTAAAGCTGTTCTTTCAGTTTACTGAATCATTAGAATCATTTATTAAAAGATTCATCAGAAGATTTGCTCACAGAATTGTTCAGCGCTTGACCGGAGCTCCAACTACCAAATCCCACTCATTGAACTGAAACACGTCGTTCATGAAGGATAAGCCAGTGAGCTGAGAATTTAGTTGGATAAAGATACTGTTTGCAATAAAATATTTGAGTACTCTGAGACTTTAAGACATGGTCACTCAGGGCTCACATTCACTGTGTTGTGTGTTCAGTGTTGAACAAATCACTGAGCATCATCAAGGATCTGAGACAGGCTCAGGCTCAGCCACCTGTCTTTTCATATTTCCTTGTCTGTAAGCTATGTGCCTGGTCTCACAGTAACAATCACCATAGGGGTGATAAGTTCATGTGTTGAGACTGGCTAGTGGTATACTTTCAAGTTCGAGACTGCCTTGTATTCTGAGAATGAGCTAATAAACTGCACCTTGATTGCCTGTTACAATACGATCAAACCTTCTCACAGTTTCAGTGATCAACAGTGTGGAGCAGAACAGGGAGAAAACACCACAGATTAAATGTTATATGCATGTATGTCTATACATATAAGATCAATCAAGACCAAGGTTATTGAATCATTGCAGCTAAATGTTAGCAACCCCAGTCAGCTGTGTATTTGCTGTCTTGAACACATCCTGTTCCTCCTGTGAACGAATGACTTCCATCACTCACTCAGCGAATGAGCCGGATCCCTGCACGTCTGCAAATGACTGAGAGCACAACTGAACTGACTAATGGACAGATTGTTTCCAGAAATGACTCACTTCAGTTTGTTCCTCCAAAAGATTTGCTCTTTTGAACGCAACGTTCGCAAACGACTCAACACTATCACAAAGGAGCACAGTGAGGATTCATTCCCCAACCCCCCCTGCCATGGTAAACCCATGTGAAGTCTTTTACTTTGTGAGTCCAGTTTCCTTGATGCTTTATTAATTCATTTCCACACTCCTTTTAGTCCAACTCTTGTTCACAGTATATCTCTTTTTCTGACTTGTAATTTGTGATCCAGTAAAAATGTCCAAGGCCAACTACAGTCAACCTTTATTGGAAGTGTGTTTTCATCACTGCATGGCTGAGCACAGACACAGTGAGGGCAGAAAAAAGGCAACATTTCTCAACGGGATCAATTCATTGCTGTTTTGGATTGCTCATGTTTTTTTAAGACAACCTAAAATAATATTTAGTGCCCTATCATTAAATCAATGAGCTGCTTTGTCAGGTATTATATGTAACATAACATGTAAATTGCTATGTAATTGCTGTAACTTAAGTGAGATTAAGAGACTTTAGATTCCCTTTACTTTAATGTTGAGCCCTTAATTAAATTTGAAACTGCAGCTTTGTATGTTTGCTCCCATTTCGTCACATACAATAATGTTTAAGCTTACCAAAACTAAACCGAACACTGGTCAAGATTCTTAAGTGCCCCAGTGAGATTAGTGAAGGGGTCCCTCTGGATTTGTGTTGACAGTTTGATCCTCATAACTGTAAACTGTATAAATGCCAGAACTGTGAGCGTCTGCCAGACAAACAACACATTTTGTTCAAAAACCACAGAGCACATCATTAATGGAGACTGATGTTTATTTTAATTCATTAATAGATGATTGTCATTTTATAACAGACTGTATTCAAATACAAGCCATAGCTGAAGACTCATATTCATGACAATGCAAGCTGGATTTAGAATATTCTTCCAGTATTATGAGAAAATCATGAATATTTGACAGCAAAACCCAGTGGATGGAAAGCCAGGAGTCTCTCTGGTAGTTTGAGTGGCATCTGCTGGCTTTCCAGGGAGAGCTCAACCATATACTGGAAGTGGTAATTCTGAGAAATAAATTCAGCCCCTTCATCTCACGAGGGGGAGGGGGGTGGGGGGAGATTTGGAGTTCAGAAAGTCCTGATAATTTCCTCAGCTTTGCAGAGAACTGTAGACCATCAGCACTCACACCCCCACAGAAACAGAAGAGAGCACGTATGTCGACAAAGGCAACAGGCATCTATACATCTCTGGAGAAGAACACACAGCTGTTAATTACTAATGAAGGACACACAGGGATTTCAGACTCAAGGTCGACTAAATGAGAGAAAGAAACACAAACAGGACAAAAAAAAGAAAGAAAAAAATCCCAGTGGATATATTAGCATGCAATTAAACCAGGCATAATGAACGTAATATTATTGATTTAATTAAGATAAATTTAAATTACATACAGCCTATGAACAGTAAGAGCTCCATGTAAGGACACAATTAAGGAAATATAACTTTTGCTGCCCTTGCTCATACTTGCTGCTGTAATGAAACTGAATAATTGATTTAAAGTACTTTTCAATGCAAGAAAAAGACAATGACAAAAAAGATTATGACTCAATAAATTGTTGCTCAGTACATGTAAGTCATTGATGCTCATATGACTTAACACACAGCATATACTGGAGTCTTTTATGAGTATACTGCATATATAAAATGTGCTAACATGTTGGCTAGATTACTAATGCGACAGCTTTAACACGATATCAAATAAGTGTTTTGAGTGGTGCAAACACCAATGCGAAGAAGTAACAACAATTATCTATATGACACACTTATTATTATGGAGGGTGATACTGAAGAATCTTATTTTCATAAGAAAGGTGAAACAGTCCTTTGTGGTTTCACACGACTCCACTGGTCTAACATGATCTCAAGGACATACGCAATGCATTTTGGTCATTAACACTGAATGGAAACAGAACTTTTTTGTTTACAAGAAAACTTTGCAGGACCTTTAATTCCCTGTTAGTGTTAATATGCAGGATTAACAGCATATGCAATAACAACGGTGGGATTTATGATTTCCTCCTACACAGGTCTGTGACACAAACAAGTTAAAATGAAAAAAATATAGACATTGGTCAGCAACCACAACAACCCCCTCAAGGTATATATATGCTATAAATAAATGATTGTTTTTCAAAATGATTTCGTCTTGAGCTGTAATAATGAGCCTTGTTTCATGCTGACAATGTTTTTCAAACAGGTTTAGTACCAGAAATATAACAGATATACATATCGTTCACAGTGGTGGAAAGCATTGTAGTTTTTATATATCCATTAAATACTGCTTTACTTCTGCTCTTTTCTACTCATTTCAAAGGCAAATATTTTACTTTTTGCTTAGTCAGTTTACTCAGTTAGACTGGATACCATTACATTAAACTACCCAACAGTATATAAAGTAGTTAAAAGTAGCCCATCTCCATCCACCTATGACATAAAATGTTGCATACATGGTGGTGCCTTCATAATAATAATGTTATGATATAAATATCACACTGACATGGGTCATTCATCTGCCATTTGAGTAATTTTACCTGTAATTTTAAGTATATTTTGCTGCTAATACTTCTGTACCTATGCCTAAGAAAGACTTTGAATGTTGTGTACATTTTAGCACTTTTAAGTGAAGTTTTAGCCTTTTTTGCAGAAGGTTTTAGGTGGCCGAGGCCGGGGATCAAACCACCTACCTCCTGATTGGCCGACGACCGCTCTACCTCCTGAGCCACAGCCTCCCCACGATAACCCCCATGATAACTCCTAGGTACTTTACAGTGGTGCTGTAGGCCACCACAATGCCATCCATAACTGCTAGATCATCAGAAAGTGAGTTTCTAAGGTGTTTAGGACCTAGTACTATAACTTTAGTTTTGTCCGAGTTTAGCAACAAGAAATCATCCAAGTCTTTATGTCCTTAAGACACACTACTATTCTAGTTAACTGATTGGTTTCTTCTGGCTTCATTGATAAACATAGCTGGGTATTACCTGCATAGCAATAAAAAATTATTGTTTCCTGATGCTGTTCCCTGAAGGAAGCATATATTTGGTGAATAGAATTAGTCCAAGGACAGAACCCTGCAAAACAAAGACTGGCTTTAGTGTACACGCGTCATCATTAATATGTATAAACTGAGATCAATCTGAAAAGTAGGATTTAAGCCAGCAATAAACCTCTCTGCAATAGGATCCCATGGTCAATGGTGTCGAATGCAGGGCTAAGATCTAAAAAGAGTAGTACAGAGACAAGTCCTTTTTCTGATGCAGATAGAGGGTCATTTATAACTTTAACCAGTGCTGTCTCTGTGCTATGATGCACTCTAAATCCTGACTGGAAATCCTCAAATAAACTATTGTTGTGTAGAAAGTCACATAGCTGATGAGCAACTGCTTTCTCAAGAATTTTTGAGAGAAAGGGGAGGTTAGATGTAGGTCTATAGCTGGCTAAAACCCCTGCATCAAGAGTTGGCTTTTTAAGAAGAGATTTTATTACAGCTACTTTAAAGGACTGTGTTACGTAGCCTGTTGTCAAAGACAGATTGATCATATCTAATAAAGAGGGCTGACAATTTTGACGGTGAAATTATTGAAATTAGTTTGTTGAGGTGGACAGGAGAAATCTGGTCTAAAAATATGACAGGTTTAATAACTATTTCTATAGTTTCTGTGTTTGAAAATAAATCAGTACCTGTTGAGGGCAGGAGATAATGAATTATGTCTCTAATAGTAAGAATTTTATCATTAAAGAAGCTCATGAAGTTGTTACTGCTGAGGGCTAAAGGAATTCTGTTTCTACCCTCTGTCAGCCTGGCTACAGTGCTGAAGAGAAACCTGGGATTGTTCTTCTTTTCCTCCATAAGTGAAGAGTAGAAGGCTGCTCTAGCACTGCGGAGGGCTTTCTTGTATGTTTTAAGACTGTCTTGTTGGGCGAAACAAAATTCTCCCAAATTGGTGGAACGCCATGTCCTTTCTTCTTTTCTTGAAGTTTGCTTTAATTTGCAGGTTTGGAGGGTATACCATGGAGCTAACCTCTTCTGGTTTTTTTTTTGTTTTTTTTAACCTTCTTGAAAGGAGCAACAGAGTCAAGTATCATACGCAATGAACCCTTACCAGTTTCAATCATCAACCAGATAGTCAACTGGGGAGGGACTAAAGTTTGCATTTGTCATTTGTTGCATTAAGGCATGCCATTGAATTAAATGCTGATGGGATCATATCCTTAAATTTAGCTACAACACTATCAGATAGGAATCTGGTGTCAGAATTTTTGCCTAATGGCGGGTAGTCTGGTAATATGAATTCAAAAGTTATTAGATGATGATCCGATAAAAGAGGATTCTGTGAGGAGACAGTTTTAATGTCGTATGTCACAAAAAGGTTGAGAGTGTGGTTAAAACAGTTATTGGTCAGTGTACATTCTGATGGAAGCCAGCTAAAAAAACCCAAAACCCATCCATATTCAGGCTGACCTAACTGCTCCACTACCACTAACAGAAAATGTTCACAGTTGAAGAAAATGCTTTGCTACTTCATTACAAATACACGTTCCCTACTAAGTACAGTTAAATATTTATAAAATGTGTTTGGAGAATTTGTGAGTACTGACATTTTGTGTTTCCCCACACAAAATCAGGGCAGACATGCCATTCAAAACAATTAGTGAAAGAATAATTATTCCCCTGTGCAGTAATTAAGAACATATACTTTCTCATGTAAATGAAGTACTTTGAAATATGTCACCCACACTCCAGTCAAACACTTATATGCAATTGTTTTGGATTTTTGGAGGATTTATGGGGACCAGCTAAGGATAAGACATTATATTTGTAAGGAAAAGACAGACTTTTATCCTCCTACAACTTCAGTGATTTGAAAGATCTTTCATTTCCTCACCAGGTTGTCAGAGGTGTTTGGGTCTTTGTGGTCACAATGTGTGGGCTGAAGTAACAGACACCTGTTTGGGATTCAAAATGGCCACATAGAAAAAATGCTGACATTATTACAAGTCTTGGACGTCTATATGAATCGGGATATACAGTACGGTAGACAGCAGTAGTGGGAATGATAATGATGATGGTGATGAATTCAGATATCTCACCTTTTGACTGATGCATTAGGTTTCTAAATCATCTCCAAGAGAGTTGTAATGTCTTTTATCTTCTTTACTGAATACAACATATTCTTTACAGTGCCTTTCCAAGCAGTGGTGCTTGAGGAGATCAGAGAGATTTTATAACAAGTTAAGAATAACTGAGAAAAAGACACTTCTGATACCTGTCTGATCTCTCACGGCCTCGCCTGCAGAGCACTTATATCTGATCTATGCATATTTCTATGAGGGGAACGTGATCTATAAAATCAATTTGCATCCCTGAAGTCTTCACATGACCACTGATCCAATTAAGGGCATGTGATATGAGTATTCAAAGTGAACCTTTTACAGCACTGCAGGGGGAAACTTCCAGCCTGTACAGAGAGACAACTGTTTCAACTGGAGACAACTGGATTTTCTAAAGGGCTCAGTCATGTTTCCTCCCACTGAATGAGGTTTCTCCCATTTCTCTTCTGAGTTTCCTGGTGCAGACTTCACTTTCAAATCACTTCAAATTAATTTCCCACTGCCTTGTTTTCATTAGTTTTCCATGTGCAGTCGGATTGCATAATTTGATAGATTTAAATTCTTTCATACACCCGGAGGGAGGGGAAAAAAACACAGCCTCATTAGAGTGACAGATAAACTGCAAATGCTAGAGTAGTTGATAAAGGGCTTGCAGAAAGAAATTTAATTACCTAAAAAATGGGAAAAACAACCACTGCACTCCCAGGAAACCGATCACAATGCCCCGACTTCTTAAATAGCAACACAATGCCGACGCATTTGCAAGAGAGACAGACTGAGTGGTTGCAAAGCATTAATAAAACTGCCCAATTAGAATTTCCTCAGACTGTTTTGTGTGAAGACTTGGTAAAGTTATGAGTCTGCATACTTAAGCGGTGCAAGGTCTAGGTGCTAATGAGGGATGATGAAAAACACAATCTAAGGGGTGTTATGTGGCTTCCATGTGATTTGTACTCATTCTGCGACAATCATTCTCGTCACAAAGGATGATCTAAGGATGATGTTCGGATGATGTCTTCCACGGGTGTCTGCTGTATTATTTCTGCCCTGTAAAGGAACTCCCAAGCCTTTCATCCTGCTACATGTTGGCTCACTTCATTTCAGTGATGGCTGCCACAGTAATGAGTGACCGACAGGACAGACATGATGTGACTGAGGTTTGCATCATCCACGTGTTATATGGTCATTACACTCAATTTTCTTCTGTTTGCTCTTCATTTGAAGTCACTGTCTATGAATCAGAGGCAACACTGCTCACTCAAGCTGAGTCAGACTTTAGCCCCATTGTCTCCAAGTAAAAGTCACTATCCATTTTTAAGGAAATCTATGGAAATGTATGAAATATTCCATTAAAAAACATCCACTGACACAAACATTTGTTCATTAGAATTGTACAGACAGGTGACAAATTAAAGGAAAAAACAGAATAAAGCAGACGAACATTACTGCAGCAGATGCATTCCTATAGGACACAAGGGGTCATTTGATGATTTGATGAGTATAAAAATGAGATAAACCATCTGCTATAGACTCAGTCAACAAAGCTCATCCAAACTGAACCCCTATGGGAGACATTACAACATCAAAACACCAAATGAGGAAATGTCTTTTGGAAGACGAGTTACAGAGACTGAGGACAATCTGTGACAAGGAGCAGTGAAGCTGCTGTAGAGGCTCATGGTGCACCACATCTTAACAAAGGTAAAGTATTTTCCTTTAATTTGTCACCCAGTTGTATCTGATTATTGTTAGTGATGTCCCAATCATGTTTTTTTTTTTTTGTCACAGACACTGACCACCAATCATCTATATCAGAACAATAATAATTTTATTTTTTTGAAAAGAAAGTATCTGACTGCCCAGCTCCTTCCCTGAATACACTGTGTTTGGCCCAATCTTTGACGAAAGGGTCTCCTTACCTCTGTCCTGCCAAAATGTCTCTGAATACTGTAAAAACAGTAGTCATTTGTCAAATGCATTCTTGAAGTTGTGCTTAGTGAAGGTTTACTCACGGATTTCTGCATTGTTTAAAGGTTCTGGGGCGTGTAGCACATGGATGGTATGCCAGATGTTGGTCAGTCAGCAGATGTGGTGCTTGTGTGTGTGTGTGTGTTGTGTTATGTGTGTCTGTTGTGATGGACCAGCCAGAGGAGAACTTATTAAAACTTAAAACTTTCTTCAATTTGGCAGGGATCCTGTCCTCTGGCTGGCCATAATGTATCAAGCCATCAATGTTTAGCTATTTATTTCCCCTTGCCTGAAACAGGGTCTGCATCCCCCCCCCACCCATCGCGACAACATATTGGGCAAGCAGTCACCAGTTTGTTCAAATGCAGAATCTAGATAGAGGCATGGAAAGGCAGAGGAGAATTTCAGATCATAAAAACCTGGACTGCTCAGAACAGCAAATCAGCACAGCTTGTTCTATGAGAGCGAGGATTCATTTAAGTATTGAAAACAAAATATCCCTCTGTGTCATACCATTCAGTTTCTCCACAAGGCCACTGGTCTGTGGATGGTGCAGTAGGGAGAGCAGAGGCTCCTTTCATTGGCTAGCCTTTCATGCCAGATGTAGATGACCTTAACATGATCAGCTGGGCAAAGATGAAAAAAGACAGCAGAGCAGTACCTACATACTGTATTGGGGATGCATAAAGCATCATTACTGTATTGCAAAACTCTGAGTTTTGCTCTTTTGTAGTGCGTAAGCCTCTTTCCATTTGGTAATATAATCAACCATGACACATATGCACTGGTTGCCACCATGTGTTAGTCCATCCCAACAAGTTGGAGAGTATCTGTTACCTGAGAGAAAAACAGAGGAGAAAAAAAGGATGCGAGAATGAAACATCACTGAAAGTGTCTGCTGTTCTTTACCTCTATTGGATTGTACTCACTCTTTTCTTTAATACTTGCCCTCTTGGACTGGCACTGTGGACACTGAGCAACCTAAAGCAGACAAATATCATTTAAAATTATGATGATAACTGTAAACCTTAGTTTTGTGTTATATTCACAGACGTCTTCCTCCATGCCAGGCAAATAGCACTGGTTTATGATGGCACTGCAGCGTTTCTCCGGTCCACAGTGTCCACCAAAATGTCTAAAATTAAACTCTTCAAAGACGGCAGTCACTTCTTGTGCAGATAGTACGACGTTGGCCAGGTGTTTAAGCTTGCTTTTCTTGCACCTGTATAATGTAGTACAGGTCTCCATCTGGTGTTTAAATGTCAAAAGATTAGATTCATTGGGGGTTTTGCCACACAGATCATAATCAGCCCATGCGACATCAGTCTTTACCCTTTATCCCGAAAGTGACAGCTCCTCGTTGCTGGTTGGACCTTAGGATACTAGATCTGAAGTTTAAGATCTGGCATCTCTTGCACAGTTTTGGGATCAATTTTTGACCACCTCTTCACCTACCTCAACCTGTCTCACCCACCCCTGCTCCTTTCTAATCCTACCCATGTGTACCTACTTCACCTTTTTACAGACAAACAAATAAACTCAGTGATAATCAAGCTGAATAACAAAGACACACAAACCGCAAACTGCCAGAGACAAACAGACAGAAGCACACCTCAATTACTCACCCACTGTCACTCACAAGGATCACACTCTGAACTCGATCAGTCACAATCACTCTCTGTAAATCTCTCTATCTCTCACAATCGCCGTCTAATCATTGTCCAAGCTATTCAAAAGCCCACAAAGTTGTAACATAGTAAGCACACTTATATAGCGCACCACCTGCTGATTTTAGTTGTTACACCTGTGCATAAAAATTATGCAATTTCTGCCCCCATTTGCAAAATGAGAGTTGACAGTCGTGTCTAATTTGGATGACAAATTGCACTGAATCCTGTCGAACATTGTGGTGAGAGATAAACGTCAGTAGACTTTCACAGAAAACATCATGGACGATACAGATGTCGTATCACAAGTTAATCTGGGCGTACTGCACTTTGCCACAGCTACCAGTGAGCTCCACGCTGCATTTGAGCTGGCTGATGTTTCACAAATATAAGACCAACAACTTAAGCATTTGGATGATGATTTATTGATGCTTGCAGTGTTTTGTCATTCCTGATAATCCTCAGAAAATGATGCTCTAGATTCAGAAGAATATACATAAATAAACATTACAGTCCTCTGGAGATGTTTTCCTGAGGAATTTTGTACTTCCACATCAAAAAAGACATAGCATAGCACAGCATAGCAATCACAGCCTTACACAGGGGAATATCACCACTTCAATTAAATTCCAGTTAATATTTTAATGTTTTTTTCAATACTGGTGTGTTGCCTATATTAAGGATTTTGGTGGGTCTCAGCATGCAAGGTAGGAAATACAGCCAGTATTTCTAGAATATACTGTAAAGCTTTGAAATTTCTGTATTCCTTCAATGTTCTCTGTGGCATCAGAAGAAGTCATACAGTCAGTAGTTTGACTTGTTGTTTTTATGTGACTGGATAATGATATTTCTGTAATGAAGAGGTCTAATATTTTCATGTATTTTTTGTCGACACCAACATTATTGTTCCAGCAAACGGTTTCTATTTTAATGTCTCAAAAGACACAGACGAGCAAAGTTAAGCAAAGCAATCGGAATGTTTATGTCCTGGTTTAGTGAGCGAGGATCCTCGAAATCACACCTACGACACATCTGCCTCATGCACAGGAATATCACCACTTAATCCAACCTCTGGTTCAACAGCGGCAGCTATACCAGCAACTTTTAAAGTGGGACGATTTCTTGCATGTTACTCGATGTGTGAGCTGAATCAAAGCAGCTTATGTATCTAATGCCAATATGACAACTTTGACCATTCAATGTGTTTTTCTATTCGCTCTCTCGCGTGCCATACACTTTAGTGATGACTGGATATTCAAGTGGTTAAAGAAATAAATGTGTTACCATCCGATCATGTGAACTGTGACTGTTTCCTCACTTGTGGTGGAGCTTTGTTTCCGACAGCACTACACCTATGATCTTGGTGTTTTCTGTCAGCATGATGTCCACTGTTGCTGTGTATGTGTGTGTGTGTGTGTGTGTGTGTGTGTGTGTGTGTGTGTGGAGGACAGGATGCCAGAGGAAGACACCACTCTCCGCAGGAGTTGGAATTCAGCTGTAGAGAGATATCAACAAAACAGACTACCTACGGAGTACCTTGAAACTTTATAAATCGTGTGAATCATTGATTCCCTATTTGACGATAACACTCCTAAAACTTCAACCATCTTCTCACATCCAAAAGGCTCTTATATGATATGATTTCCTTAGAAACTGGAGCATTAATCACGCCAGTTGAATATAACAGAACACTGTATTCTATCAATCATATCTGTTACCGTGAGAAAACCAGGTAGTTTCATGTTCCACTTAAATTCAGAGGCTGGTTTGCACAGCAGCTAAAACAGAAGACCTCTTCATGCACAGCCTCCTCTTTCACAGCATCCTCTTTTTTCTGTTTGGGGATGATGTGGAGATTATGTGAAAGCTGTCAGATGGAATCAGGTTAGTCACTAGCGAGCTTGCCGTTCGTAGCTGTGACTGTGTCGTGGTGACACATACTGTACCACAGAAGCCTGTCTCATGCTGATCAGACGTGGCACTTTTCTCATGATCACAACATATAACAAATCAACAGAGGCAAATGCGCCGAATACAAGACGGAGGTGTGGAAGTAGGTACTGCATGTGCTAAATTTCACACCTCAAGTCTGTGATCATCAGGAAAAACTGGAATTTTAAATATAGTAGTGGGCAATCACTGTACAGTCAACCAGTATTAGATAGAGACCCCCGACAGAGACAGTGTACCACCAGCTATTGGCTGCAGATGTTGGTGATGGTCTTTACAGATGTTTGTATTGCTGTTGGTGATTCAGTTGACTTGAAACTTCCACTTTTCGGCCCAGAGCTTGGGTGTATATGTGTTTTAAACTGCAGTGAGTGATGAGTTCAAGGAAAACTCAACGTCTCTCTGTAATGTGTTCAGCCGTCACATGCCAGCTTCAGTGCACCTTGGCAATGAAAGTCTCTGAATGGAGGGATGAACATCATTCCTCTAAAAGATATTAAAATGCACTAATCAATATCTGGTATTAACATTGGATCAAATGATGATGTAACCCGTCCTTCACCTGTTCTGAGAGTCCATCTCTCCGCTCACTGTTTTGGTTCATTCTCGTTGTGCTCGTCACTGTTGCTTACAAGACCATCAAAGCTCTTGAAAAAAGGTAATGACTGTAGTGGAGGTTTTAGCAGATATTTCTCTGTCAGGAATTCACGGAGAGCAAAACATAGCGAAGAGTGAACATTGGACTTCATCATCTTGACACAAACGTGACTCAAACACGAATGTTCAACAAGTGACTATATAATTTTGCTTTTCATGTTGTTTACTCAATGTCACTCATGTTGTTTTCTTTTTCTAAAAAAGCATTTCGTATTCTTTTTGTAGCTTTGAGTTTTGATATCCATGTCACTCATGCAGTTACTTTTCCCATTTCTGTAAGATTCATCATTTTGGTATTGTTATTTAATTATTAATCTATGTTTTGCACCTACTTATCTTCTGTTGAGTGGCTTGGAAGCTCATCATGTGGTAGCTGGACTGCCAGTTTGATTTCAGATGGGGCCTTTATTTTCACAAAAATGATTTATTCAAGAAAGAAGTAAAGGATATTTTTTCCAGTTTGAAGAAAGTTTTTTTTGATTTTCTACAGAGGGAGGGGATGCTGGCTAATGAGAAACCCTGGATGAAAGGCTGCTGCAACCTGCTGAATCTTACTTTAGTAAAGACACTGGATGTAAGGTACCACAGCATGTTTTATGATTCAAATGAACACAAAATCATTTGGATTTGGCACCAAATGAAGGATTCTAGCTGCTCATGCCTCCACTTCACATTTCAAGTGAAAATCTAACAAAGCATGTCTCAAAGAGTTATCTTAGAACTCGTGCTTGCCTGTCAGGACAAGTCACAACACACACTTGACCTGGAGAAGTTTCACTTTTAAAAACAGACTCAGTAAATCTGATGTAACATAATTGATAATACATAGGGGAGACTTGCACAGTCGGGCTGCCACATGATGCAGACAATTCTATGCAATTAAATTCTCATACCGTGGTGCTGAGTCAACAATCATGACTAGAGCCATCCATCCAGTAATAAGCCCTGGGTGCATAACAAACGAGTACACATTAAATAGAGAACGTTGTGTTTGACACATGAAGGAGTGGCTCACTGTTTCTCGGGACTAATTGTTCCTCATTAGTATGAAAAGCATGACATGATGCGGTTTATGCAGTAAGGCAGTGAGGCGGGGTGGAGCTGTTTATCCAAGTGACGGCTGCTTTTTTCCCCTTGTTTTCATTTCTTTCCTGTATGTAAGAGAGATCAGTCTGTGTTTTGATTTGGGGGATTAAATGATTCCCAAAGTCATTTCAAGAATCTGAAATATAAGAGAAAAGATAAAGTTTGGTGGAACTTAGCAAATTTGCATGTACTGTATAGTAGTGTTTTATTAAAAATACATTGTTGGTATCGTATTATTTACTTGGATTAAGCAAATCATGAAATGCAGTTAAAAAGAGTCTGACCTTCACTTTAGACGTCATAAAGTTTGCAGCAGAGCAGCAATATCAGCCTCAGTCAGAAGGGTATGGAAATGTGGAAGGCATCAGAGACAGACAGAAGGACAGAAGGAACTGGTCAAGTCGCCTATCAGGGCAAACATCCTCCTCAGTAAAGTGTCGTATAGCAAGCTACTGCATCTCTACCCCCTCCAGGGTTGTGGTCTGCAGCTGAGCCTGACCTTTGACCTCCCTGTGGATATTCTTGTGCTTGTTCTTTCTCTTGTTGTGAGGATCAACAGAATGTTAAGCCTAAAATGCCTTCGTACATCACACCGAGGGTAGCTGAGGTTCATACACTTTTAAAAATATATGTTCCAAAATCACATGTGACAAGCAGCAGGGAGTCAAAGAGGAGGACAAAGAAGGAGGAGGCAGACTGACCAGTCAGGAGACACGGACGTGTAAACCTGGGAATTGTGTTCATACTGATGAATTTGAAGCATACATTTACAATCCAGTGCCTTTATAGAGTAGAAAGTAAGGGTGTGGTTGTTGGGAAGATGGATGGCTGAGGGGCACTCTTAACTTCCATGTGGGAGATTGTTTGCATCCTGTCACCTTTACAACTGAAAGACAAGAGCCTCCCATTGATACTATAAGCAACTTAGATGGCTCAATTGTACATGATTTGGCCATATTGTACTTTAATTATATTCCTCACAGCAACTGTTCATGGACTCTGTGATTCGAGCAATAGGGGGAAAAGTCCAGGCAAGGCAGTCATTGTATTTGCATGATGTCATTCATGAGAACAGAGGGACTGCAGTGAGCAGAAGGCTGGTAGCGGAAATGGTTTTGCTAGATGTGTGTTTCTGACCTGCTTCATGCTGTCTTCACTCTGGACAGTCTTTGCCGGTATCTGTGCCATGGCTATGGAGCCTGTGCACTTAACTGCTGTAGCTACAGTGTAATTGCTGGAATGCAGAACTATGAACGCTCAAGAGTTAATTTTATCTTTTTTAGGCATGATTCTGACCTTTCCCTAAACATAAGCAGGTATTATAGTTGCCCACTTACTTTGTTTACCATAAGAACAATTTTTCCCTAACCTTAAAAGGGTACAACACAGAATCAGCAATGCACTCCTTTTTCAGACTCAGGATAGACAGTAATACAAAAAGATCCATTGGTGCAATTCTCTTTGGACCATACTGAAGTTATACTGAAGTTGCCAAGTGCAGATAGTAAAAATGTTGCCATTGGACATTAAAAACACTGACATAGAACCTAATCTTTTTGGGCATGAAGTGGGAGCATTGGAATAGCCACAATGTTGAACATCTGCATGCATGGGAAACTAATAATCTTTTAAATAGCAAAACCCACCACTGATCTGAACAGTTTGCAGCTTTTGTAACAGTCTGTGTGTCATTACATGTTGAAAGTGCAGTGTTTGTTAATAGTTCCTCATTAATGCCAGTCCTTAGAAAGTGCTCTGTCTCTAAGCAAAGGCCCTGTGGTCTGAATAGTTTTGCTAATATTTAAACACTGGGAGGCAGCTTATGCTTGAACTGTAAGATTTTGTATCCACAATGGAACATTAAAATGCATAAGTCTCCTTCACTCTTCACTCATGAGAATCTTTGTGGCTCATACTAAACATGAATGATTTTGAATAAATATGTATTATCCCCTGGAGCACAGTTGCCAGAGTATATTCATGTGGCACAGTTGATTGCCTTTTTCATAACCTTCACTCACCCTGTGCATGTTTTAAGGAAAATAATTACACTATGACAAATCTATACCTCAAGCAATGCAAAAACCATATATGAGATCATCCCCCATCAGCACTGGCTCTCGACAATCTTCTTGAAGATTTTACATCAAAGGCAAGGAATTATATTTAATGTTGCTCTGTTTTTCCTTTACCAACACTTTCAACATCTTGTTAGACTTTTGTAGCTGCTAATGAAAGTAACGCCTAATGTGTTATGGAAAAATAATGAGACACATAATAAGCTATTTACAGGCTCATGTCATTTTGTAAATTGCCCTCTACAGTATCCCGTCAGGCTCTTCTTCAGTTCTGGGTTGTTTAACGGTATCTGATAGACCTCAAGGCATTGTTAATAATCTTGCTTGTATGAAAAAAAATTAGAAATTGCTGTCTTGCACTGTGGATAATTCTGATAGTATCTCACAATCTTTATCTCTTCCTTCCCACCACCCATGGGCGGAAACTACAGGGAGGCACGGGGGGCCTGGACCCCCCATTCCTGGGAAAACACAGAGTTGTCCCCCTCAATGCGTCATTGTAAACATAAATATATAGTTTGAAATAATACAACAATGTGCCTTGACATTGCTTGCGCTAATTCTAGGCACAAAACAATGCATTTTTAAGTTTAGAAAGTGTTCGTCCCCCCTCGTATACCTCACAGTGGTTCGGCCCACCATCACTGCTACCATCCCTGAACCCCCTCACACATCAGCCCTCAGTATGCTGTCATGAAGTGGTGGCTGACCTCCAGTAAGTAGCTACTTTGCAAAGGCTAAAACAAAGGATGTGTTATTTCTACCACACAATAATAAAAAAAAAAACACATTTACTCTTATAACTAGACTGCTTTTTATTCACGCCATCACTTCATGCTTGAATCTTGGGAATTTTTTTCTCTGACTGCATGTAAAAATGGCTGCCATGACATAATTTTGTCTCTAATTTTTGAAATAAATGAACATTTCATTCATAAAAAAAGACATAATCACAACAAAGAGTATGTTAAAATATTAAGGTCTGACCTTTTACACATTGACAGCAAAACATTAGAGATCTGCTTCTTTGGGAAAACTAAATCTAATTAGGCATAATACTAGCTTTAGTTCAGGTAATGGGTATTGCTTCTCTCCTACTACTGTAAACAACCTGCAGGCTGTGTGTGTGTGTGTGTGTGTGTGTGTGTGCCTGTCTATTTGTTAAAACAGCAGAGAAAAGAAAAACAGACATCCGATCATTTCTCAGTGTGCCGAAACGCCAAGTACTAAGAAAGATGCCAGTAATAGGAAAGGCAATTTGGAAAAATCTCGATAGGAAAGCGATGAAGTGATTTTGGGAATGTTTCATAATGGTTTCAAGAGAAAAAGGCAACACAGAGAAGCAGGGTCAGCCGAGCCCAGTCTCATTCCCAGGTTGATGTTCTATGATGGGAGCACACATGGGGGGCGGGGGAATATCTGCCCTTGTCCCCGCCAGCATCAACTCTCAGATACACATACATATGAAAAATGAACTGAGCCACACCCGACGAAGAAGAGGCAAAGTTTTATGTAAGTGCACTGCTGATGAGCCTGACATGAATAAATGAACAGGTTTGAACTGAGTTCGTTTTGGACCCAGAGTTATTCCACAGCATCAATTTAACAGGCCCCAGTTGCAGCATCAAACAGGGTCATGGCTAATTACTATTCACTTTGACTGGAACTAAATAATAAATAAGCTATGCGCTTATATAACCGAGAGCAGGAGGATGATACCAAGCAGCTCCATCAATAACACGACTGAACACAGGCTCCTGCACTCTGAAGAAACATTAAAATTTCCTAAACAATAAGAGAGGAGTCATTTGCATCAGCTCTTACAAAGATACAATAGGATGTAATATAATAAAGTGTACGCAGTGTGCAATGCAATTTCCATTTCAAGTAAAAGCAGCAGACCCGTGTGATGAACTAAACTGCTTGAGGTTTTCGGTTTGTAACTCGATACAAAAATCATCTGTGTACTTCTCTCCTTCTCACCTTGAACACACACACACACAGACTCCCACCCACTGACGCACATGTGGTGTTCGGTGCCACTCTGTCTCGGTGGGGTAATCACTGCAATCTGACCACCCACCACAGCACAAAATACAGACAGAATACCAATATGTAGCACGTCTTTGTGTGCCTTTATTCGCAGGGCTAATTATGAGAAGTTTTGTCTGGTAGTAACACAAAATTTGCATTTGCCTCTGCATAATAAACATCCCTTCTGCTTGAATCCATGAATTTTCTCACTCCTCTTTTAAAATGACACTACTTCCATTTTGTACACGCCGAGCTGGCTAATGAGGGACTTAATATGTATATCTGCTGTTTATGCTAATGGTGGACTATACTATACCTAAACTAAAATAAGGGTGTTTTGAAGATAACAAGGTACAAAATAACAGTGAGAAGACACTGAAATGGAGCAACAGTTTGTCTGGGCAGGTATTCATTAAATTGTCCTCCTTGCCAACATGTTTATGTATTTGGAGACATGTATCTCAGCATGCATTGGGTGGAAGACAGGCAAAAATCGCAGGCACATCACAATGTAGAAACTGCTTTGCATTGAAACTTTTACATTGCAGCCTATGGCTTGGAGTCTATGCAGTAGTTATGGAGCTAAAGCCAGAGGGCAATTAGTCCCCATCAACACCCACTAGTTAACACGTGATATGTGGTTTGTTTGGTTCATAGTGTTACCCTTCGTCCAGTCTGTACAAGGTAGCCAACTCTCACACACTTGACACACACTTTCACCTGCCCAAACAATTCTCAAGCCATAACGCAGCGACACAAACAGAGGTGAACGGGTGAACGTAGTACGGGCTCCCATTGTGCTTAACAGCTATTCTGCATTGAGTGCTGCACATTTTTCTTGTTTTTTTTTTTTTTTTTTTTTTCCTGGTTGCTACGAATTGAAAAATGTCCAACTTTGGGTGAAAAGCTGTGCTCATCACTGTCACTTTTAATATGGGACAAGTGCCACCAAAACCAACCATTACATTTTACATGTAAAAGTGCTGAACAACGACAGTGAAGGAGAAATGAATACTGCTCGACTCTGAGTAGTCAGTCTGTATCCCCGGAGTACCAAACTCCATTGTATTTGTTTTGAATGAATGCTTTGTAAGCTACACAGTAAGTCTAAGCTAGTTTGAGCTATATAAAGTTTGCATAGCTTAAGATAATGTTAAGTGTGTGTTCAAGCAGGAGAGCTGGATAGGTTCTTGTGTTCTTTAGTTTCTTTTTGTTCATCTCTGGTTCCTGCTAACCTACTTGCTGTAGCTTACATAAGTGAGTGAACCTGCATGCCTTTATTGGGTTATTGTACATCTAATATTGTGAAACTGTGGGTTTTTCCCTAGGTATGGTATAATCCTAGGGTGGCATAGTCGGGTAATCCTTAAATCTACTGCTCCCTCCACGTGAGTATACTGTATATCTTTTTCAACCTTGATCATAAATTGAGTCCAAATACGTGCACATGATTAGGTGTGCATGCACATATGTGTGATTAGCATCAAACTCTCACTCGAGCCAAGTGATCAAAGTTGGCAACCCTGGTCTTTATGTAAAGCAAAGCTAATCCACTCTTGGCTCGAAGTCCCTAATCACAGCACAGATATGAGTGATATCAATCTTCTTATCCAGTTCTTCTCAATAAAGCAAATAAAAAAGACATTCAGTGTTCCCTAAAGGTTCTGCAATGGAGTAATCAAGAATTCCAAATCACTCTGTCTCCTCATTTTTCAATAGCAGGCTGTTGAGCTTATGTTTGGCTAAAAGTCACCCATGTTTTCAATGACAGCTGGGAACACACCTGAAAATATGCTCCAACATTTGTTTCCTCAACGTAGTTTTCATGTGAACAATCGTGGTTAAAATTTCTGTGAAATTAACTCTCGCACTTTAATAAACAACCCTAATGGTGGAGGCTGGATTTGACTTGAAGCTGCATTAATCGATTTTTGGCCTCCAGGTAGCAAAACTGACCATCCATACAACATTTCAACAGGGCGTTGTACTGTACAAACCATGGCTGCTTCACTCACATACCTCTGGATTCATTCACACTGAACATTTTTAGAGTTTGTTGTTTGTTGTTTGATCCCTCATATTGCACTAGTCCATTAGATTGTGGTTCATTCTGTACATTCATGTTATTATACATCAATGTGCATCATGAACTGTCTGTCATGGGTGCCGCTGTTTTATTTATCTGTTTTGTCTTTGATTGCGCGCTAACTACGGAGTCATTATTCTGTTTATTTCACAGATGTCATTGTTCCCACTGAAGCGTCATTTCGTCGCCACAAAAGACCTTCGAAACAACAAATGTAAAAGTACTCTTGAACCATGGGTTCAATCATCAAAGCAGCCATGGAATTGGATGTTTATCTTTTAAATTGTTCGGGTCTGTGGGTTTATTACTTTGAAACTGCAAGAGTGTGTTTTTCTTGCTGTTCATGTAGGAAGAGGAAACAAAGGAGCACTCCTCAATAATGTATGGATGCTTACTATCAGTTATGATAATTGCTAGTACAGCCTATTGATCCAACTCAACCCTCCCCTGCGTTCTTCTCATGTCTAATCCTGCATATGTCCTTTAGAACCAGTTCTTCATCTGCCCTCCTCCAGCTGGACTGCGGGAATCACAGTGCTGCCAGTCACAGACTTTTAAATCAGTCCAATAATCTGTCTTCCTCGGTTGTGAGCATGCATGCGAGGTGCTATTCAGCAGCAGCAGAGCAGTAAAGTCTGAGATGGTATCTAGTGATGATATCGATGACTACTCACTCATACCTCTTGGAAGTCACCTTGCACAGATGGTCACCTTGCACAGATGGTCAGGCTGGCGTTCCTGAATGCCGTGCTGATCCGTGTCACTCTTTACATCTCTGTGACGTTCCAGGTGACAGGAAGACATGTTCGAAAGTGTGCACATTCACAGACACACTCCTATAAATACACACAAATTGAAAATCATGCACTGCAGGGCCAAAATAATGTGGCCACTCTTGCATCGCACCCGTATATTTTGGTTGAACAGTTTGTTCCAAAATTACAGGCATTCATTCGCTGCTATGTTTGCAGCCTCTACTCATCTGGTTTGAGTGTTTCCAACACATTTTGAACATTTCTGCTTCTCATTCAGCAACAACAGAATAAGTGAAGTTGACCATTGGTGTTAAAACTCAAAGGAGAAGTCTGGTGACATTCTACCTTTTTTTTTTTTACTGTCAACAAAACAAATGAATAGAGCAAATACTAAAATGAACTAATGCGTAGTCAGAACCTGATAAATCTTAATCCGGTGTGGCACATAGCTTCACTCTTGTCCAGAAACAATTAAAGATACATAAATTAGCCAGATATACTGTGCTCACTGGAGCAGCAAATGTGTATTAATCCACGGCTGAAAATAGTCTACTATTTAAATAGACACTACTTACTCCAGTTTAAGTAACTTTTATTAAAAATCAGAGCCCAGATGTAAAATGATTTTGCCATTTTTAAAACAGTAGGTATGTATGTGTGACCCATTTTTAAAGATTTCTAATATCTCCAGGGCTGAGAGCCTCAGACACTTGGAAGAAGTGAGAAAGTATTGCCAGTCTTATGCTTTGAGGGTTGCAGACAGTGTTCAAATTCATCCCAGCCGTGTTGAATAGCGTTTTGCTCAGGAAGTCACACTTCTTCTACACTAGTTCCTCTTGATGCCTTAAAAACAAAGCAGCGTCTACCTCCGCCACCTGTTGTGACCATTTCAACCAAACATGTTTTTTTTTTAGTTGATTCATTTGAATTGTTTTCAAATGCCTGAAACACCTTGAGCATTTTGATCAACAAGAAAAAACAAAAAAGGAGAATGACCATCATTTTGGCGACCTTCTTTCTCCTTCCCTAACCTCTTTATCTTCTCGCGACCTCAAAGGAGTTTTAGTTGAAACCATGAAAAACAGCCCCAAACCACAAGTACACAAAGGTATATAAGTATATGGCTGTCCACATACTTTTGTCAATGTAGTATATGTTGAAAAATTTGCAAAATATATTAGTTTTGGATTAAACTATAGACTTTCACACACATAAACAAACACCAAAGACACAGGAGAAGACCTTTGTTCATTTGTGTATCATAAAAACATCCTCTGGCTCAACACACACCTGTGACTCATCTCTTCTGGACTGTGAGGCTAACAAAGCTAATGTGACACACACAGGCATGCACATGCATTAGTACCTGTAGCACTATGTCACATTAATTTTACACACACACACACACACACACACACACACACACACACACACGAGTTCTGGGTATGCGAGGGACACACTCATGAATGTTTTTGGAAAAAGGTCAAATGAAGTTGGATTTCACTTTTCTTTAGCAAATAATAGATTTAACTCAAATATCCCTCAAAAGATTCATTTGGCACAAGACTGAGGACTAAACTTGGCAAATAATAAATTGGGGAAACCAGGAGGAAATGAGAAAAGAGGACCGTATAATCTTTTTTATGCTTCAGTAAAGACAAACAGGAGACAAGATGGAGTATGGCATTTACATTTCCTATTTATGGGCACTATGTCAGGATAATTAGAGTTTGGAAAAACTCTCAGAATGTGGCTGTGAATACGCAAAAAGCTTTCATCTTAACTCTGTATTACCTCCCCGACCTTCACTTCCCTCCTGAGCACGTGCAGACGTGGTGTTACACATTAGAATATAACCATTAGGCCTGCCGCTGTCACAGGAAATGTTGTCATCTCCCTAACTTCCTCAGAAAGCTACAACTCCACATGCTGTCTTTGCAATGCTCTGAGTTTAAATGATGTCTTAAGCTTTTAACTCGCGCGGCATCCTACGATGTGATTTGATGGGAGAACACAAAAAAACACGGATCTATTTTGGTAATGGGGTGAAATGCCCTCAGCAATGTCACTACGACAGCTTGTTAGCCGCATATGTGTCCTCATTTATCACTGTACGCTGAATATGTGATTTTGTCTTCTCTTCTCTTGCATCAATGCAGGTTCACTGTGCACACATGGAGGAGAGGGATGTTGTTTGAGAAGCCAGTGTGGAAATGGGGTGGGGGGGTGTATAATTATCTGCTTCAGTGCATTAGCCTTTGGAAACTGATACATGGAGGGAGAGAGAAGGGGGGAGAGATAAAGTAGAAAGTGTAATGTGTAAGAATGTGCTGGGAAGAAGAGGAGGGAAAGAAGAAGAGCAGTGAGTGAGAGACAGAGAGCCTGGGAAGCGGCAAAGCGAAGCTGCAGATATTTCATTTCAAACTAAACCACATTAGCGTGCATAAAATACTCTGGCCAGTCTGGATAATGTGCGAGCATAACTATATTATGTACTGTTGAAATTCCTCGCTCACAAACACCAGGGGAGGACGGACGGGATCTTTCTCACATCCATATTTTACTGTGGCCTTGCAGTAGTTTAACCTTTGTGTTCTGCTGACATTAGCTGTACATTCTTGCTGTTTGCAGTGAAAATGATAGTAATAACTGCAGTTTCAACCATTTTTTTTCCTTGAAATATTTCCCCGTTTTTGACCTTATTAAAATCTAATATGTAGGGAGGTCGGCTGCTGAAGTGGCAACCCTTTGCCACAAATATTTAATAATCAAAAACACAGAAGTTACTAGAACATGTGTAATACGTTATATGAGCTATGAACCATTATGTAATATACCTGTTTGCCAAACAGTCGTTCACATACACAGAAAAGTGCATTAAGCTATCTTACACAGTGATGGTTTTTATGTGGGTCACTTTTTGTCATTGCTGTGCATTTCGCTCTCTGTCTCTCTCTTTCTCTCTCTCTCTCTCTCTCTCTCTCTGTAAACCCAACCGGTCAAGGCAGATGGCCGCCCACCCACAGCCTGGTTCTGCTCGGAGTGTCTGCCTGTTTAAAGGAAGTTTTTGGTCGCTGTCATCGCAAGTGTTTACTCATGGGGGAATTGTGGGGTATATCAAAGCATATGGGCTACACCTTTCGTTGTGATTTAGCACTATATAAATGTAGTGTAGTGTATTACAAACCATTTATGAAATGTTTATTTAGTGCTTATTAATGCAAAATATGTCATCTGTTCAAAGTCATGTATATAAGCAATTCTCATAAGATGAGAGGCAGTGATGAAGTATCACTGTGAGAGGCCCTGGGGTCTCCAGGACCCCAAGATGAACATTAGTGTTAACTGAGTGCCAACAACACAACATCCTACATGTTTAACGTTGCTGAGAGGATGACGGAATTGTGTATTCTAACCCAAGCACCTTAAGCCAACATGAACGCAGCCAGAGCCCATGTAGCCAATCAGAGAGGCTTGCTTGCACACTTTGGGCCCATAAGAGCGAGAAATCAATAGAAAAAAAATCAATACAACATTCTTCTCTAATTCATATCACCCAGCAGATGAAACAAGCGGCGTAGGTTTCATTATAATCATTTTATCCATTTGCATCATGTTGATGGACAGTCAGTGACAGCAGTGACGTCAGGCGCTAATGAACCATCCAATCAAAGCAACACGTGATTGTTATTCAGCGTACATATAGCCACTGTGGAGCTACTCTGGAAGGCAGTCACAGCCCGTAGCCTGCAGCTAAAGACAGCACCATTCAACACAGATGAAATGAGGTTTGGAAAAAAAAAATGAGTGAAAATCCAAATGGCCTGGAGATAAAAACTGTGTGCCTGTTGTTCACAGAAATGGCTCTCACTACAGCACTGAGGTAGGCAGAGGAAAAAGACTGAAAGGACTTAACAATGCCGAGGCGCCATTATCAGTGTTGTTACCTGCAAATGTAGCAGTACAACGGGTTATATTTATCACTAATGAGATAAATAATGCAGCTATTTGTCCACAGCTTAGCCCTGGAGTACTACATCAGCTCAGAGAAATGAGAATTTTTAGGTGGAACAACAAAACAGTGGGGGGGGGGGGGGGGGGGGGGGGGGGGTACGGCGAAATAGGCCGCACACAAGCAAATGCAAATGAATGTCACACAGGTAAATGCTTGAAAATACCCCCACACACAGACACATGCACACAGAAACAATGATATATAAATGAATTGTGCAGAAACAGAAACAAGGACAAAAGGGAGAACGTATGAAAAGACACAGTGTGGTCGTAAATACACTGTACAGTCATCTGGACAGTGCATGATTAAAAAAAAAAGAAAAGAAATGAGGGATTGTTAAAGGGTTATTGTCATAAAGATATGCTGTTTACATTCAGTTTTTTTCCACCAATACGCAGACTTTGGTATAAAACATTAAAAAAGCCATTTTTATTATTTCTATCTCTATCTGCTCATGAGTCATCTTCATCTTCACTACTGTTGCTGGTTCATTACTAAGTTTGTTGGTGCAAAATTTTAAACTAAGTACAAACAAAAGTGTGACCCAGTGGTAAACACATGACTCCAGAGCGCTACTAGTGGTAAAAACCTCCACAGGTACCTTTAATGGTGGAAATGTTTGAAGTACACCCACTGGTATGTCAAGTTGTCCTACTCTCATTTAAAAGACATTTATAAGCACCTTAAAAAGAAACTTCTGAAAGAAACTATTCAAAAACTAGAAAGCACTCAAATATAGTGGACACTGTCATTATTGAGCTTATTAGAAATACAACATTTCAGTCGAGGATCTTCGTTTGAAATCTTCAAAAAAAAAATTTCCTGTATTCATAACTTTTAATGCAGTTTTAGTAAAATCTGTTGCCTAACAAACAAAAAAAGAGATGTTATAATGCATGTTGTAACGTGAGGGGATATGTTGAGCTCTTGTAGCTCGTGTTGCTGCTGTGTGTTATGTCGAAATAAAAACAAAGCATATGGAAACCTGCAAGAAATGGAATAAAATAAAAGGAAGAAAATTAAAATGAAGCTTTTCAACACTTTGCACAGAATGCAGCGCTGTACTTTTGTTCTCCCTGAGCACCTCTGACCTTTTTGTGGCAGCCTGGCCAGCTGGGGGGGGACCACAGGGCCAAGTTATTGGCAGGCACAAGGCCGGGAAAACACAATTAGCTGGCAGAAGACCTCCCGCCCTGAACAAACCCTCAAACACACACAGCCTCACACCTGCATGGCCTCCCTCTCCTCTCTGTTTATCTGTGCTCCACTCAGAAAAACGTCCTCACCTTCAGCACCGATCCACCACGTGTGCATGCAGGCGGTAGTCAGGCATGTCATTACCCTGTGTGGAGTTTTTATCTGCCTGTGGTTCTCCCCCCACAGGAGTGAGAACGCCTGCTCCCCTGTGAGCTGCAGTGTGTGTTCAGAGGAAGAACATGCATTTTTAAACTCAACCCTGAGCACACTGCTGTCCTGTTCCTTTCCCGCTGATTAGCCAAGGATGTGGAGGATTATCAGGGCCGGGGGACAGAACTACAGAAAAGAAAAGCAAAAAAAAATAACAGAGGCATGGTGGTGTTTTAAAAGAAGGTTTCCTTTTGAACATTTTGATGAGTGTGTGGAGCAGGGGACGTGCACGTTGGAGGCCCTGCGGCGAAACCTTTGGCCACAGACTCAGAACTGGAGGAAAAAAACATGTGGTGACTCACAAATGAAGGACATAAGACTGAATTCACTGCAGCAGTTGGATCCACAGTGTGTTTTTAGTTGAACACATGCATTAAGACGAAACATTTCATTTTATTGCGTTACATTGCTGATGTACCTAAAGCAGATAACAGAGCATTTATGTACGCACGAGTCCTTTGCAAGTCCATGAATATTTACACTCCAACATAAACAATTATCATTTACATCTCTTATGCTGTGAAATATGTATGTATGCACTTTACATATTTATACATACAGTATTAGAAAAATAACCCTATAGCATCTAATTTAATATATAATACTGACACTACATATTTATATTTATTTATATATGCACGTATAGCTTGAGCATGTGATCAATAAAACATTTGACTCTTCCATATAGTATTTAAAGGGCATTATTTAATGCACACAAGCACAGCCCTCAAATACGTTACTGTCCGTTCATCTATCTGCTTTGTTGGCAAACAAATCTTCAGCAGACACAGAGCAACTTTTTCATCCTTTCAGAGGTTTTTTTTGTGTGTGTGTGTGTGTGTGTGTGTGTGTGTGTGTGTGTTTTCTGACCCCTTAAAACGAGGCATTATCCAGTTTTTCTTCTCAGATTGTTTTATTTTTAGAGGCCTGAAGAGGGCAAAGCATCAAGCATGACAGGAAATGAAGCAAACATTAGAAAAAAAAAAGTTTCTGTTTTTTCTTCCTTCCTTTAATCACTATGAAAACTCTTACCAAGTCTATTCTGTCTATAATCAATTCATGAAAACCCCTTTTGATCTGATTTTTTTTTTTTTCGTTGACTTTGGGAAAAAAGTACCAATATTCTGACTGGTCTGACTGCAGTCCCCCCCCCCCCCCCCCCCCCGACTCCCAATTACTTCAAGGATTCAAGTGACAGGCACAAATGACTTGTTCAGGGGGGCACTTTTTGCCGGGATCACTCAGATTTATCTTCGCAACCCCTTTGAGAGTCCTGACTCCCAGTTGGGAACACTAGTCTATACCAGTTTATGATATAGGATGACATAGTTGGACTCTTTAGCAAATCCCTCTGCACAGGTAGTGTATACACACAGCTTATTGCACTGGAAATGGCAGCGTATGGTGTGAGATGGCCCTTTCATATCCTACAGCCCAGAGAAATACTTAAATGTATTTATTTCACTTGGATGTTTGACCTTGACTGTGCAGAATGATGAATGTGCATTTTAAAATTCATCTGCTGAAGAGGGAAGGTTTCTCTGTGTTCGCATTAAGTCTGAGTTTATGACCTAAATGTATATGAGATGATCACAGCTAGTCTGGAGTCAATCGTGGTCCAATATGCAACTTACACAAGTGTGATACTTGAAACCTGCAGTGCACAAACACTGAGAGAGGACTTCATGTGGAGAAGGAGATGTCTTGTGTTGAGCAATTAAAACTTTTGAAGTGAAAAATATTAGAAAATTAATAGATTCTGGATTTTTTTGATGCGGGAGAAGGACATGGATATCTGAAAATGTTTACTGAATGTTTTATGGAAAAAAAAAAACACATTAGACACAACGCTCCGCGTTACAAACAGCTTTTCACTAGAAGCTCCTTGAGTGATAAGCAACACATCAAGTAAAAAAGGGAAAAAAAGAGGAGGATGCACATTAACCCTGTTCACACTTGGAAGTATGTCATCAATAAAAAGCCATCAAAACAAAGGAAGAACAGCAGCCTGTCGGAGTGCAGAAGTCCCTCTTTACATGCTGTTCCTCTGTTGGCCCACTAGTGGGAGAAACTGTTTGGAAAATCCTGCATTGTTCCTGTCAGATACACTGGGACTTCCTGTGATGACCACCAGCCAACTGAGTGAGACAAATAAACCTTTTTAAATGCTACAGATGTCAGTGTGGAACTCACAGTGTCGCCCTGTGCATTTCCACATTGTGGAGGTGCAGAACCACACATTGTGAATTCTCACTGGTTTTAAATGAAGTGTCTGGTGATTACAGTGACACATACCTTATGATGTACTGCTGTGTGCTGTTTGCACAATAAATCTCCAAAGCTTGAACACACAGACAATTAATAATGTTTGCAACAAACCGCATCACAATGAGAAATTTACCTGCCTCGGCGTGGTATCCATGACATAAATTGCCTCTGAGGTCAATCTGTATTGTTTCATCAAACGCAGGTTTGAACAAACCGAGCTCATTTATCCTGCGGCTGAGACAAGCAGAGCAACCCGATTTTTTTTTAAACTTCCAGAGATGCAGCCCTCTCACTGGTCTCAGTCAATACGGATTTGATCAAATGTGTGATGCCTCTGCAGCTCCGATTAATCTTTGCCACCTTCCCAGTCCCTGTCTGCCGCCCACTAGCATCCTGGCATCCCTATGAGGCCGACCAACTGACAGCAACATAAGTCACAAGGCTGCATTAAAAACACATTAGGCCAGCGGAAGGAATTAAGGTTGCGCTTATCTGACGGAGAGTACCTGCTCTGGAATGAACTGAGTGCCAGCGTCCTCATGCATCACCATCGCCTCTCTGACAATGTTGTGACTTATGGACTCACTGAATGCACTCCCCAGCACTTTTAGGGAGTCTAGGCAATATGAATACATTGAATTTATGAGATCTCAAAGGATCGCTGTGCTTTCTCTTTCTCCTACATTCTCTCCTCTTCCACAAAGAAGAGACAGCATCGGAGAAAGAACAGAAAGGATGAGATGAGGGGGGTAGACAGGGGCAGATCCAGAGGGGTGGCCTAGGGTTTGCCCCCCCATAGGCCGTTGGCTGGTTTTCAGGGATGGATCACTGAACGGACCTACAGGGTACAGGCCAAGGGGCCTGGACCAAACCTCTGTATGAAGTGTCTGTAAAGGATGCAAAACAAGCACAAAGGGTTGCATAATTACCATAATTGACACTAAATAAAAACAAAGGAACAAAATAATAATAATGACCGCAAAGAGATGGGAGGGGTAGGGGGGCATTTTACATGTCTGTGTCCAATTTGTCCTTGGATATAAGCCATTTGAGTCTGTAAATAGCAGCTATTTCTTGATGTAGTTACATTAGAATATTTAAAGCTGTTTATTCTGAATTCATGTACTCATTCAAAAGATTCAAAACCTGCTCCTGGAGGTGCATGCAGAGCCGGCAAAGGATAGAGGGAGAGAGAGAGAGAGAGAGAGAGAGAGAGAGAGCGAGAGAGAGAGAGAGAGAGAGTGAGAGAGAGAGTGAGAGAGAGAGAGAGAGTGAGAGAGAGAGTGAGTGAGTGGGGGCACATGTTGGGTGAGGAGAGTAGACCTCTTCTTGAGCAGTAATTTGATTTCATGTGGCTCACAGTGCTCCGCCGTGCAGCGGGAAGGTCGTAATAGCAGCCATCTACCATCCATTATTATACTACCGGAGAGCAGTGTGATGTGTTCAGGGTGGATGATCACATCTCCACCACACTTGGCTTCAGTACATTTCCACCTCTGTTATTCATTAGTGACAGAACACAAGATAAATGGTGAAACTTTGGCTGGCTTTAGGTTGCACCACCTCTGTGTTTACGTGTCAGAGGAACATTCAGACTGGTGGTCACAGTACAATCGGGGTGACGCTGAGGTTAAGCTCTTTGCATGAACCTTTGATACCATAATATTGAGTTTTCCTGCTGCCCCGAATAAGCCAATTAAAAGACCATTCACCTTTTATTTTCAATAGCAGGTTACTCCACACAAGGGACAAAGTGATTCAGATTGCATTAGTATTGATAAGTACAGCTGCTGTTGTTGTCGACATCGAAATGTACCTTTAATGCTGTGTAGGTGAAGATGGAAAAGAAGAAGGCAGAGACTGTGACTTTTCACAGCGCAGCGTCTCACATTTCCCACCACAACACCTACAACTTGCTTTGCCAAGCTTAATGTGAACAAACCTCCCTCCTCTTTGCTCCTCCCCTCTCACCTGTGGACCAAAGCAGATCTGTGTGAATATTTAAAAGTAACTGAGCTGTAGTGCTCCAGGTTTTGTTATTTTAATTCATCGTATTTAGTGTAGATTTGTCATTTTTCTTTAATTGATTGAGTTGCCTTATTCTTTGGCTCAATTTCCCAAGCTCATTTTCACGCAGTTACTGAGCAATGTGATGCATCTCCTGGCACTTTCATGACATGAATAGAAGTCATAATCAATAACTGAGGTTACTGCCTCTCAGCTGTCTTCCTCTCTCTCTCTCTCTCTCTCTCTCTCTCTCAGCAAAATGACCTTTCTTAGCTATTACATACAAACATTTTGCCTTTTGACAGGCCCACCTTCAGTGTTCACACTTTTCACTTCAGCTAATCAGATTTTGCCACCACCTCTTTGAGTCAGTCTGTCTGTCAGCTGCCACTTGATTGATGGGACCCACCTCCACCCCCAGTTTTCATCAGGACCACATGTCCATGTGGTCCTGAGCTCATCAGGAATCTTGTTCCACATCACATCCATCCAGATCTTCAGCTATAGGCTGTTTTCGACCTTCACCACCACCAGTGTCGAGTCTCCATCAGACGAGTATTCCTGCAGGCTCATGGCCTGACTAGCCCATAGAATAATAATGTTACACCAGGGTCTAATTGTCAAGACTCCTCATGTCTGTTCTTTTCTTATTGTGAACACAATATTAAACAAAATCATCATCCTCCTGATTTAAGTAGCTTTAATCGCTTGACCCTGAAAACGGTACTGCTGGTGTGTGTGCTCAGTGAAACGCTCATATGGGTAATTTTGGAATGCAATAACAATTTAACTATTGTTTTATTTAGGTGGAAAGAGTTGTTCCAAAACCTGTGGGAGCTACCACACATTTTCAGAGTGGGAATGTGCCCAGCTTTCTTTTGTCTTTACTATGGTGCACGGGCTAATGGTCAACTCACCCAAAGTCACACAGAAAGGGATATTTTCACCTCCCTTCAGAAATGTTCTTTTTTTACCAAACAAATGGTCCCTGAAAAAACTGTTTACAGTGAGATGTGTGGATTATTCACACTGACGGAGACATTGTTTTTCTGCTGTGAAGAATCACAAATAAAATCAGAAGCAGAACAATTGTCAGAGGTGGATATAAGCCTCTGCTGCATGTGTCTATGTACCATTAGCATTAAGAGAGAAAACGAGTTTCTTTGTTAGGATTTGGGTTAACCGGCCCCTTAAGAGGGGATTCTCAGTGCTAATAAACATAGTCAATATCGCTCACGTCATCGTTATAGTGTAAGTACTGCCTGCAACGACGCTTCTCACCAAAAGCTCTGCATCAATTTAAGACTGAAGCTTGGCTGAACAGTAGCGTTCAGTCATAATGCAGTTGATGAGCTTCAGGGAATAAATAACACTGTCACAGTTAGACTGAATAAGCATTCTGGCCCAGACAACAGGACAGGTTACAGATTTCCTGTGTCCATTAGGAGGTATTGACTTTGTCTCTCTGAGCGCTGTAAGCTGTGATTGCAAATGACATGTTGTTACGTAGTATTTGTTCTAAGATGCCAAGCACAATTCTTCCGCTTGCTATTTATTCCCCACAACAAACAGACCATGTAATTAAGAGACTACTTAATCCAGCCAAAACCTGATACATTCACAAGATGGACAAAAAAATTAACCCCCCCGCCCCTCCTCTGTTTATCTGAAACACACCACACACACACACACACATAATCCCACCTGCAAACACCCATGATCCATTAGGGGGTTTCTTCATTATACTACATAAATCGACAAGCCTTGTGGGAAATTCTCTGTTTGCAACAAGTCAACTCTATGGCAACATTCGCTGTCGGAGTGTGTGTGTGTGTGTGTGTGTGTGTGTGTGTGTGTGTGTGTGTGTGTGTTTGTGTGTGTGTGTGTGTGTGTGCTGGGCTCAGACACAGGCTGAGACTACATTACAGTATGTAAATCAAAATGAATCTCTCGCAAACAGATGTAGCCATTGTATGTCAGTGCTGCTTTGTACAGCGTGTGCGCTCTGTGGGCAACTGCTGTATGCACCACTGCTGCACTTCCACTCCTCTCCCATGAGCATTCAAAGAGGCGGAAAAGAAAAATTCAAATTTTGTCCTGTTTTCCAGGCAACAGAAAACAGCAGTGAGGTTTCCTTCGAGACACAGCCAGTGCATGCTGGATTTTACAACATTTCTTCTTCTCATCAACCCAAAAAAAAAAAGAAAAAAAAAAGAAAAAAGAATGATGTATGATGGAGAATTAGTGCTGAATCATGTGTCTTTCTGATTTGACCTCTTTCTACTTAATTTTTTTCCCCCCTCTTCCCCATTACTGAACATTTCCATCTTTTCTAATCAGAGCTTTGGCTTGTACTGTACATGTTCACATATTCCTGCCATGACCCGTCGGTGTATTAACTGATAAAAATTGATTGATTTTCTGCCAGTAAATGTAGCCATGGCAGGCTAAAACCTTGCAGATGATAAATGGGTTTCAGCGTTATCGGAGTGGATGAGTCGATGTGCTGATCAATGCCGAAACTCAACAAGGTCATTCCTGCTGAAGATAAAGCATTTGCTATCCAGATTCATCCAAAAAGTCCACACAGTGTGGTCCATCTGATGGGTGAAGCTCCCCAGATACACTGACGGAAAATAACCAAGTTCCCACCATATTTCAGTGGGAAATATTCTAAATTTGCAGTATTTGGTAGCTATACTTACTTGTATACTTACTTTCAGATTAATATTTGCCATAAGAACATATGATATACTTGTAAAGTTGTTAAAGATTAAACAACGTGGTTCCCCAACTTTTATGCTTGTGGCTCCTTAAATACAGTTGTGGGTAGTGAAGAGCCCTTATCTCGTTTCAGTTGTCTATGACTGGCACCTCCACCAAAGAGTGATTTCCCTCTAAATGTCTCACATGTAGCCTGTGGAATTAGATGCCACACAGGACACAATACGTCAGGGGTTCTTGTAGCTTTAAATTTATTGTTAATCACTTCTGCAACAGAGTTTGTTTATACTGTGTGTAAGCTACTAAGTCTGTTGTAGAGCAGCTTTAACGCTTTCACAGTTAGTGGCGGTTTAACCAGGTTAACAAGTGTTATTCAACAGAAAAAGTGGCAAATAAAATAAAAGAAGAATGAAATAAAGGGAGAAAATATGGCAGTGGGCTGAGACTATTGACAGAAAAAAAAAAAAAAAACAGAAAACATTCCTGTCGAAATGTGTGTGTCACAATCATAAACCCACTTAATTCACTCTGCAAATGTTGCCTGTTCACTTACATTTCACCACACACCTGGAGATTGAACCCAACACTGTCATGTACCTTCAAACAGAATTAAAATTAATGTAAAACTGTTTTCTAGTAACTAAGTAAATAAGTAGCACAGTATGGCCTCATGCATGCTAACTTCACCATGCGGCTAGGAACACAGTCGTCATGGCTGCCGCCCGATATCGTTCAACATCTGTTCCAGTCGTGCCTAAATCAAACCACCCAGTTAAAATATAAACAGATAACATCTCTAAGACTGTATTTACAATGATTTTCACAAGATATATCTGTTCTACCTACTTATTTGTACCGCAATGTCTCAGCATCGCTGTTACTGCCAATCTCCAGGTTGTTCACATGTAAACAGGAAGCATAGACCATAATGCACTTGGCAAAGTGACAATACGGCAACTCATTACTTCCACCTCGTAGGCAAAACATTGGAACCGCACATAAAATTGTCAGGACTTGCTTACAATTTGTTTCCATCATAATTGCATTTTTAAACAATATATACAAACTGTGCACCACAAGAAAGCACCAAAGAGTACATGTATAAACATTTTAACAATTGTGAGTGTAGATAGTATTTGACTAAATTTACGACTCGGTTACACAAGGTTTCATTTAAATGACCATTTAAGACCCAAAGCAGTAAAAATATCCAATATTTCAGAATGAGACAACAGAGCACAATGTTTTTTTCTTACTCCTCCATCTCACCAACCCCTGTTTTTATCCTGTGACCTTCTGATCAGGCCTGAAGCCTAGTTTGGAAGCTACGAGGCTAAAATACCCAACCATATATAAAGTAGTTAAAACAAGCTCCCCTGCCACTAGCTAAATCACAAACATGCAGCTTAACCAGTGATGCATCAGTAACAATCTAACAATGTAATGTGTGAAAACAGTCACAGGGGCCATTTTTCTGCAGAATATGTTTACCTCTGCTGATAGTTCCTCTGATGAGACTTTGAATGAAGGCCTCTTCTAACGGACTGAAGCTGAAGCTGAAGCTATATCATGAGTTTCAGTTCATTGTTTCCTTGTCTGGCTGCTAATTTACTGTTGTGGTTGACTCTTAGCGCTCTCATAGTGTTATTTTCAGGAACAGCAGGCAGCAGTTTTCAGAGGAAAAGCACTGTAAAACCCAGTGTACCCTATCTGCTCAGCAGCAAACAGACACAGCTAGCAAGAGCCAGATATTTCCCCCAGGAGTTGATAAAGATCAAAAACAGAGATAAAAGAGAATGAATATTGGACTTCCTTTCATCAGGTGGCTGGAAACATGACTCCAAACGAATGATAATATTATCCATAACTGCTGGATGTGTAAATAAGCAAATGTTTGCTAACAAGTTCAGTGTATCAGTTTAAAAGGTGAAGGTGTGTTAATATTGTGTTCACAACTTGTTTCCCTTGTGAATGATCTGAGTGCTTCTTCCAGTGCTGTGATTTTTTTTTTTGTGGTTTGAGCATTTTGAAACTACAGTCAGTAAGTCAGTAAAGATCTTTTTATATAACACTTTTCAGAACATTATAAAGTCCTTCAAGTTAAAAGTATTAATTTGGCATTTAATAAAAACACAAGAACAACAAAAAAATCATCAAACACAGATAACAGTAACTTCTGAATTCACCTCAGGAAACCGGATCATTCAAACTGCTCAACTCATAAAAGAAACATTCAGTCCAAGTGCTAAAATTATAAAATATCAAAACAGGTGCAGGGGCAGGAAAATCTTGTACGCAATCAGGAGGTAGCTGCTTTGAAGCCTGCAGTGACACATTATTTAGCACATACATGATTAAGATATTTATAGAACATCCATTTGCATTATGCATTATGTATGAGAACATGGACCAGCTGATAAATAAAGCCAGGATTAGCCTACTTCACATCAATCATATCACTGTATCAATCAGAATTTAGTGTTTCGCTCATCTCCGGTTCCCCTCCTTTTGGCCACACTGTGGGATTATCAGATACTGATAAAATAACATTTCTGAAAGGTCAGAGATGGATTTGTACATGATGCTCTTTTCAAAGATAAATGCATGTTTTACAAGAGTGTAGTTGTATTTTTCTAGCAAAAGGGCCTGTAGCACCGACACACAAACACCTAATTTAAAAAAGCACCAAATCCTTTGCAAAAACCAGCAGTCTCGCTCATTAAAATGCCTCTTCAGCGCTGTATGTGCTGCTTGGCAACACTACAGCCCACTTGAATTTACCCGTTACCCCCCACCCTCGCACCCAACCCCTGCCATGTCAAGAGGCATCCCAAATTTGTCAGCCTGCAAATTAATTTCCCAAATGAAGCTGCACTTGGTTGTTTCCTCTCACCTGGAGAGAAAACTGGAGGGATCAAGTATCTTGGTCATTAGTATGTGGAAAACTGAGAACCACAAAAAAAAAAAAGAAAAAAAAAAAAGAAGCGGAATTAGATACAAGAGATCAATCACCGTTAATTTCTCCGGGGAGTACAGCATGGTGTGGAGCTATATTGATAGAAGTGAAATTAGCAATCAAAGGACTTCAGCAGAACGACCGTTAGGACTGTATCTGCATTGTATACATCAGTCTGTCTAAACATGCTCCTGCTGATGACATTACTGACATTACATATTCAAATGGTCACACTGCAGATATCGGAATAGCTTCTCCCCTTTAACAACTGATTACTTTGTTCCCTCTCGGAGCAAATTGCCAATAAAGCATCCTCAGTCACAGCAATAAGAGACCATGATGAGAAAATGTCCCAGTATAAGCGTGTCATACAAGGACATAATGATCAAAGCAGGGTGTTTGTTGTGTCATGGTAAATTTTGTGTATGCATTAAGTGTAAGCAAACTTTTGTATGCATGTAACACATCCCGCTGCCTGTAGCTACACCAGTGCTAGCTCCAGGGACAGCAAGGTCGGCCTTCAGCCGGTTGGTCGGCCCATCACCAGAGAAGATAAATCCAAATGGTTTTGTTGACCTTCTGACTTTTACTCCAGCGCCACCCATGGGTGAAAGTTTTCACATATCCAGTGAAACATCCAAATTTTGTACTAGGCATTCATGGTCACCAGACAGTGGATCATACTGACTAGAGAGATCTGACTTTATATCTAATGCCTTCATTTTCGGTGCTTTCCAAAACAGTTGGCCAGTTCTGTCATTTCTTTCTTGGTGAGAATAGTCCTCTGGGAGCATAGATCAATTTAAACTAACCCTCTTTAAGAAATATGTGAACTTTGTAATGAAATTTGGAAGCAACCAAAATATGAGCCTGAATTATACAGCGCAGGTCAGGACAAAGTTGCCAGTTAATGGAGTAAGACTGAGCTGTCATTACACTAAATTACTCTGGAGAGGACACAAAATGGCCTCTCCCCTCTGTGCCTCTACTTCTGGCTCTGTTCATTTCATCAGATCTTGAGGCCAGCGGAGGTACTCTAGCACAAAGTATGATGGCTTCAGTAGACCAGAATCCTTAACTGATGGAGAAAAATAACACATTAAAGATAAATACCCTTCTCATGCTCTCTTATGTGTGCCTAGTGTTGCTGCTTACATGCATCCTAATAAGGTTTGCATTCTTAATTCTTATCCTTTTTTATTTTTATTTTTATTTTTTTCTGGTCCACCTTTTGATGTGCAAAAAAGTCCTGTGGACTTGAGCCAAAAGCTGAAGCATCAGAGAGCTAACCTGAGAGAAGGTTATGAAAGTAGAACAGTTTATCACACCACTTTCCCGCTCTTTAGTGCGCCGTAAAACCTTCTTCTACTTCCAAAAAGAAACACTGTGTTTTCACTGCCAAAATTCTGAACCCCAAATGAGAGCTCAATAAATAATTTCAAACTTGAATTTACATAAGCCAAATCTTTTGGAAAGATACGCCAAGGCCGCATGTCTGTCCCGGTGCCAGAGAAGGAACTGATCCCATCCCTTTAAAAATAAGAGAAGAGGGAGACAGTGAGTGCACAGCCAGAGGAAGAGGAGGAGCATTAAGTATGTGCAGAGCGGCATCACACAGTGCAAGATAATGAGGGTGTCAAGATGGCTCACAGGAGGTGAGATCTCACCACACTGCAACTCTGGAGAAGTGTCAACCAGGATTAAGCAAACAAAAAAAGTGGGATGAATGGCACAAGTATAGAGTCATTTTAAGGATAAATAAGTGATTTCTGTGTTAAGTGTGTTTTTAAGTTTGATGCCTCTCTATAACTGCGGTGAGGGTGTCTCTTAAGACTGACTGAGTTGACCCAAGACAGCTAATGTGCACAACGTGTCTCAGATTTGGATGGCACTGTATGAAGTATCATCACCAGCATTGCCGAAGCCCTGAGTTCAAAGGGAATCCAATCAGAGTAGCTGTTGAGTTTTATTTATATCTGCTGGGTCACAGGGTTAAGAAGACCCATTCGGTCTTTCTTTACATGAAAGGATAAAAAGAATTAGCATTCAGAGCAGAGGATACTGCTGGTTTATCCTTGTGCTGGGCGTCAGAGTGAGTTTGAATCTCACAATGTTGTGGAAGGTTATAAAGCTGAACAGCACTTGCTTATATTTCATGTCCAACATTTTACTGACAACTGCAACTAACAATTCTTTTCATGACTGAATAATCAGTCAGTGAGTTTTTCGATTTGTAAATAAAAGAAATTGTCCAAAAGTGATGAGGTGACATTTTCAAACTGCTTGTTCAGCCCAAAATGTCAAAAAGGTTGGGTTTAGGTTTGAGCTAATTTTTGCTAACATCACCATGCTAACAAGCTGACAATGACACTGAATGTGCTGACGTTTAGAAGGTATAGGTAATGTTTAATGTGTTGGCCAACTGAGTTCGGCAGGTGAGCATGTTATTAGCTCTAAAAACAAGTATTGGTTGTTTTGGCATTGATTTTTATTATTATGATTGTGACAGCTGAAGAAAGGCAAGAGATGACATTCAACAAGGGGCCAAAGCTGAAATCAAAGCTCCAGTGGTCACTGCAGTAAGGACTCCTTGATACATAGTACAAACTCTACCAGGTGAGCTTCTGTTGCAACCCTGGATAGATTCAGATTTTGACTTGATATACCGGCATGTGCCACGTGTAATAAACACAAACTGTCACAGGTAAATCATAAACCATCACTGCAAGGACAATGTTTTTGAAAAATACTCAAAAAGTGTCAGAATCAACCACATGTGCTAGTCGCCTTCCACACCTGATTTCTGCTTTTCATGAGACTGCCAGTTGGAAACCTTCAGAGGAAGCCAAACATTATTAACTTCTGTAATTAAAAGGCCAGCCAAAAATTGAAATCCTGACACCATGCCTGTAGTAAACTGGTATATAGTCAGTCAAGCTGGTTAATGACTGATTAAATTGGTCAGCCAGCCGTGTGTGTAATTGCCACAGGGGACAAAATGTCTGAAAGAGGGAAATTTTACCCCCCCCTCACAAATTACCATCCATCACACACATGTTCGAGCTCGTACTTTACTGTGTTTAATTGCACTGGATGGAAGCAGCATTCACTGGTCTGAGTGTAGTGGCATACAGCTAAAGAAACCAAAGAGGAAGAGCCTCCACTCGCGCACATGTGTCCAGTTTACAAACAGCTTCTGGTAAAAAGAGACAGCAGAGGCAAAAGAGGTGGATAGAAAATGGCCTGAAATGCTCAGACAACACTCACACAGTAGTGTTGTTGGCAGCATGTTGTGATGAAGTTCATTATTTCAGAGTGGGAAAGAAAAGAAGCTGGCCAGAGGACAACCTCTATGTGGCTCTCTGCTCCTGAATTCTCTGTTACCTTTGGGTTACCTGCTTCACTAAAACGAACACTGGTGATCCACTGGTGTAAAAAAAAATAATCACACAGCTAGAACATAATGAGAAGTTTCAGACAAACTAGAAATAATTGCAAACTGGAGCGAGTACAGACACAGTCTCCTTGATGAGTAACACTGACATTTACCATTACTACTATTCTTCACCCTTACAGGCACCGTAACCTAAAGAACATACCATGAGCTGTTTTACCAGGATATTATTATAAATACATGTTCAGTTATGTCCACTTTATATAGACAGGCGACTATCTTTAGCTGCTTTCGGCTGGTTTTGTCAACAGTTAAACATCTCTCAATAAACTGAAATGAAACAGTTATGATGTGGTTAAATGGTTGGATACACAATCTGTCATCTCATTCGCTTTGACCAAAAACCAAATCGTAACGTTCAAATAAATTCTTTGTGGGGTCCACAATTCTTCCCCAGGTTGGGGATGAATCACGTATGTACTTCTGTACTTGTGAGGACCCTCAACATCATCCCTTTGCCGGCACTAGCCTAACTTTAACCCTAACCTTTAAAACTGAAGTGAGGTGAACTATTTTTTAACTTTTCAAACATATCCTTCTGAGTGCACATGTGCCAGTCAAAAGAAGTCTTATTATTAGCTCATCATTATTTCACCGGGGTGAAAAGGGAAAACTTGCTCTGAAATTCAGTTTCTCATCTTTAGGTTGACACTTGTCTTAGAGACACATCGCTGTTGCTGCCCACTTCCTGTGTGCTCTCCCCAGGACCACCAATTATCCGCCCGCCACCTTCTTCATAGACAATGGCACAATTAAAACTTTATTGCTGAATAATCGCTTTACTGGGCACTGGGGTTTAATGACAGTGCGTGTTAAGGAGCAAATGAACCCTCTGGAGCAGAATTACTCCTTGGCAGCCTGGACACTAATCACAGTCCTTGTTTCAGAGAGACAGTAGTTAATATCATCCAGCTCAAACTGACAGACCTCAGACTACTGTACATGCCATTCTTTATTCACATCTTGAGGCAAAAGGAGGCTGAGACATTTTAATTCTTAATTAAAGGAACATGCCCCCCGTTTACCCATTAAGATCAGTTTACTTGTCATGAGGGATAACCCTGACAACATCATTAGACTTGATATTTAGAACAAAAAGCCAGCATTGCAAACAAGGAAAATATTATCAATGTGAAAAAAAGAAAAAATGCCTCTATATGTTGTCCTGGATGGCATGGACGAACAATGCATTGTGCTGTTTAAATTGGGGGACTTTTTCTCAAGGAAACTTCTGGGGCTCCAAAGTTTTTGCAAGTGACTGAGCCAAACTTACGTGATAGTTCACTTGCAAAATATAGTGTGAAATACAGTTACAAGAAATATTTTTAATGTTTTGAATCTGCAACAAACAAAATCCATCATTCAACAGTGAGTAACAAACAGAATGTATTAAAGGCGCTCACCGTACTACACATATTTAACTGATGCAAATTTGCCTCGTGATTGCACAAAATCTGGATCTGTTTCCCCTCGGAGGCCTGACAAAAATTTCCAGCAGCCTTTCTGTAAGGATTTAAGGACATTAAGACCTTGCTAGAGCTGAAGTCTATCCGCATACAGTTTGCAAACTGATGCACACAAACACTTCACTCACCTCCATCCAGACTTTACAAAAGTTTAAATTGAGAAAATATGTATGCTTTATGAATGTCAATAAACCAGCTGCGTATATCTATTTTGTCAGATGTGCTCATGTCATTATGCGAGTCACAACTCGAGGTCTCTGCAGTTAATACTTTCCTCTGCTCTCCATCTATCAAAGAGAATGTTAAGCGGACAGAAAATGCAGCTGTCTCTGGTCAAATACGCACACGCAACTCCTGTTGGGAGACTGTGACTGTGCTAAATTACATTTTCACACAACAAAGTAAATATTACCTGTGCAATATTCAAATGTCTGGAGAGAAATTACCATATTGACTCTTTAAATTCCAAGCATTTATGTGAAAAGTCATAGAGATATATACATGGTCTTATCCTTGTTATTCTTAAGAGCTGCTCTCTAGTATTGTGTTTATAGACAACAGGAAATATGTTCTGGAGGAAACATATTACCGTTTGTTTTTTCTATAATCATCTAATTATGAAAACATTATCAATTGCATCTTACAGGTCGCAAAATGTTGATGCTGAATGCATCAGCGAAGTGTTCACTTAGCCTTTTTTTCCCTCCAGTATCACAACTTGCAATACAATTTCCACTTGCACAGACAGAGCCTTCATCAAACGTATAGCTACGTTAAGCACTCGGTACTTTTGTTGAATGACACCAAAGTCCTGGTTTAAAATAAAAAGTCTGCAGTGGCTTGAAACCAAAAAATACTCTTCCTTCACAGACAGCTTTTGCTGCCTTTGTTTGCATTATTAACTGTTTGTGGATGTTAATAATGTGTCCAGTGGTTTCAGTTTGGCACATTTATTAATATGTACACATGAAAACATGCCATGTTCATCCCACACACCCCAGCCAAGGTGTACAGCAAGAACTTCCCCTGATCTGAACCAGATCAGTATTTTCACCTTAACTTTATGTAGGATCATACTTGATTTTTGTCCATGGGTGAGGGGCATGTAATGTCTGGAGCGAGGGTGAGTTTTCTCTGGATACGCGAAAAGACTTGTTGCGATGAACACCGTAAAACAGGACCAGGATCTGATCCTGGTCCTCAATGCAGTAAAGTGATTGCAAAAGTAGATTCACAGTTAACTTCCTCTTTAACACAACTGATTACAAGGTGACTTCAAATACTGTCATAAAATAGTCGAATCAACCTGAAAGTATGTGAAGCTAAGATGCACCCCCGTGCGTCCACATCCACCATCAGCAGCATGTTGAAGCCAAACCCTCATGACACCCCCCTTTCTCCACTACCACCCAGTCTTCCTGTCTTGTTGACAGACTTTGAAATATGGTGGCTATGAGACAAGAAAGAGAGCAGCAACTCGGACACAGACATTGGCAGGGAGAGAAAACACCCAGACATAAACACAAAGAAAAAAAGGGGGGGGGGGGGGCGGGGGGGCAGAGGGAGGGACTGCTGTCTTAGAGGTGTCATCACATCACACTCCAGCCTGCCTCCTTCTATCAAACAGCCTCCAGTGGTCTTTAAGTACCGCCACGGTGTGTCCCCTCTTGTCCTGGAGAACATAAAACCACACGACTGCTCCTCGTCCTGTTTGTCACCTCTTGCAGACAAATAGCAGTGCATAAAGTTGTCACCACCACTGAGAGAAAATTCATTATTTTTCTTGCAGGATGGTGCATTTACCCACAGTGATAGTTTCACCCTTCAGCCATCGTTTTCAGGAGCATCTGTGGAAGAGAGGTCAGATAATAGCTCTCACTTTGGGCCACTCTGGCCCACTCCACATGGGCTCTGAACCAGACACCTCCTGATTACTGCTAGTAGGTCTCTAGAGGTCCATTCCTCACTCAGCTGTCCAGTTCAATTACACACTGTGTGCAGTGAAGAAATGCAAGGAAATATGCTGTTCTGCCCTGAGTCATATAGACAGAAGGGAGTCTTGGGTCAGCGAGTCGGCCCACACCTACACATCTCTGCACAAATGATGGCTTCTGTATTATACTCCAGACATTTGCAAATGTTTTGTTTAAATGTCTTGGAAACCCATTCATGGCTTACAAGAAACGATGAAAGAAGAATCCAGATGTTAGTATTGCACGGTGTTAGCAAAAACCATGCAAGGCCATGCAATATATTGTTGACTTAGTTACATCATCATAAAATACAGGATTACAAAGTAAAACACATATTAATTGTGGACATTTTTACCCGTACATCACCTATTAAAATGCATATATTAAGACCGGACTGAACTTTATCATAGTTAGTTGAGGAGAGATACTAAAAAAATAATAATAATAATAATAAACATGACTAAATAAACATATGTGATCATAGGACAATATCAGTACAAACCAATGCCCTAAATATTGCTTCTATTACAGCCTTCAGCCTACAGCCTTGCAGCAAGATGTTGGAGATCTTCTATCAGTCTGTTGTTGCCAGTGCACTCTTCTTTGCTGCAGTGTGCTGGGGGAGCAGCATCGGACCTGACGACACCAACAGACTGAACAAACTGATCAGGAAGGCCGGCTCCATTATTGGCTGCAAACTAGACACTTTTGAGGAGGTGGTGGAGAGGAGGACACTGGACATCATTATCCATCATGGATAACCCTGAACATCCTCTTCACCACCTCGTCGTCAGACAGCAGAGGTGCTTCTCCAATAGACTGCTCCAGCTCTGCTGTCACAAGGACAGGACACTTCAGGAAATCATTCCTGCCACGAGCCATCACACTGTACAATAGCGACTTAAAACAGTTAATCCACCAACCTCACAAACCCCAATATTTTACATATTATCTGCACTACTGCAATACTGCACATATGGTCTATGGTTTACATTTATTTATCATCTAAAACTGCACAATTTTTTACTGTAAATACTTGTTTTATACTTAGTTATATTGTATTTTTATTATATTATTGTAATATTTGATAATATGTATTATACATTATAATACATATTATATAACTATATATTTAGTTATACTTAGTTATATTTTTATGTTTAACAAACTGCTGTTACTCCTGTTCATATTTTTCTTTACACGTTCCAAAAGATGTCAGAACCTGGCTGCAGGGATTTGCATTTTGAGTACATTTATAATGTTACATTGCATCCTTCAGCCTTTAACTGACGAGATGTGACAGTGTCACTGACCAAATCAGTAACTACGCTGGATCTCAGCTCAGCTTAGCCAACAATGTGTTAAGCTCAGGAAGTTGCAATGTTTGATGTTGTCTGTGGGAGTAAGCCCAAAGCCCGCTGCCTCCTATTGAAGATGTAAGTCTGTGTCCTTTTTTATCCTATGCAAGCACATTGATTGAGTGCAGTGTATGTGCGCACATGCTTGGCTAATAAAGCCGATTCTGTCTGTGATTGTGATTCTGATAAGGGCTTCTGAATGTTTTGAAACAGCTGGTCATAGTAGCTTCTAGCAAATGTTATATCATTTATATATGAAAACAGGAGTAAATGGTGCATTTGTTAGGGACTCTTTTCAGCTGTGGATTAATCTACATTTAGTGGTTTAGTGAGTGTTTATGGCAGCAGGATGGTGTATGTGGGATTGAACTAAATAAACCACAGTGTCTGTGTGCATTCATGGTAATGATGGAATATGAACACGTCAGCCAGTGTGGCACACTCAGTGTTAATAGTTTTGGGCTACGGCACAGAACAATAACATAATACAGGATCAGTTCATGGGTGGTTTGGGTTTCTTCAAGAAAAATTTGTTTTGTTAAGTTCAGGGTATTAACCCTCCACCTTTGTCAGCACAAGAACCTCAGTGAGGTCTGTCACTGACGTTGGGTGATAAGATCTGGGTCGCAGTCAGTTTTCCAGTTCAGCCCAAAGACAAAGACACTGGATGGGGTTGAAGCATGTTGAAACAGGAAAGGGCCTCCCTGAAACTGTAGCTTCAATGCTGGGAGAATGCTGTCGTCTGAAGTATCACTGTATGCACAAGACTTTACATATTTGGAACGACGAGGCCGATCCCCTAAACCATGGCAAACACTCCTAAACCAAGAGTGTGTCCACATACATACATATGGAGTGTTTTTAGAAGTTCTTATTAATTTGCATTCAATAATGTTCCCAATACTGTTGACATGATAGTAATTGATTTTAATTAAATCTTGCGTATTTATTTATTTTTTTGCCACTAACTTGATTGTAACAGTGCTTTATGCCATTTCATATAGCCTCTATTCATACAGATCCTGTTTGATGTAATGTCTTTTTTTGTAAATAAAGTTTTGCATTGCAAAGGGCAGGACAAATGTTAAAATAACCTGGAGATGGTGAGCAAGAGACAACAAATATCACAGTATCATGAATCCCATGTACCTCAGAGAATGTGTTTGTCTCTGACTTTTTCTTTTGACTTCAGTCTCAAATCTTCCTGGAGGGGATTTTCCTGCGTTCATAAACAACTCACACCTTTATCCCCCACATTTTTTTATATTATGCAGTACACACACTCATCCTCTTGTACTTCACACGCTCACTGACGGCTGAACAAGCAGTGAGGGACCTGCAGGCGGAATGGTCCGAGGGATGTGATCTTCATCGCTGAATGTGAAAAACTGGCACACACAGAAACACGAGAGACCGACCTCAGCGACTTGATTATGCAATGGATGCGATAATGTTGACTCAGTTTCAAGGAATGCATTGTTCCCATTTAGCAAGTAGTTATGTATAACCTCAAACAAGACAGAAAAACTGACATCAACATCTCAGCTAGTGTGCTGTATACTTGAGAGTCGTGCTGCATTGATCTGCAAACACTTAAAGCCACCACGAACCTCCCGGGAGTCCGACTTCACCGACTCCTCAGCCTCATGGCGTGTGTTGTCATTGTGTCAAAACGAATAGAGGGCCTCTTGGAGACGGGTGAGTCATAGACGAGGAGGAAAGCGCTGACGAGATTTGATGGCATCCTGAATCTTTAGGTCAGGGTTCATTGCTATTTATATGCTGAGGACGAGTGGGGTTCTCCATCCTCAAAGGTCAGGCTCATTAAACTCTGTCTCCAGAGTAGACCTTGCCAAGTTTTCTCACAAGCCAAAAGAAGACTTTACATGTAAATAGTTTCATTAAACCACTTTTTATCAGCAGTCTGGTAGTTGACTCAAGTGTCAGTTGTTACGCATCAAACTGACCATTTGCTATAGCCCCTTAGTTACTGTTGCTATGCTGCTTTCCACTCTTCTTCCCTCATGCACACCACCTCATACACATACGCAGCTTACAATGAATGGCTCCCATAGGATGGATTTTCCTTTCCTGAACGGGCATTTTTCTAACATGACCTGTAATCCCACATAATAATATAGTTAGCTAATTGCCTTTGGAAGCAACTGGATGGCTAGGTTAGGTCAGTTAACCAGGCTAATGTTTGCAGCATGTTTTGGAGCAGATGAACATACAGTTTAATTCATTCATTGCATTTTTGGTTTTGCCCTTTTTATTTTTGAAAGAAAGACATCCCATTATTAGTCACACACACAGAGTTACAGAGAGGGAAACTGCACACGCCATGCATTGTGAAATTCGTTTCTCTGCATTCAACCCATCCCGGCACGTCCTTCCTCCGCGGCAGACCAGGAGCGGTGGGCTGCCAGCTGACAGCGGCGCCCGGGGACCCAGTTCTCCATTGGTCAGGTGGTGATCTTCTTGCATGTTTTTAATGGTTTTTTTTTAAAGAGGATACCCCAGGTGAACACGGACACAGAAAGGCCCTTTTTCCCCAAGCAGCAGGCACCGAAGGCATGGTGGAGGACACGCCCCTGGCGCCCACAGCGGGAATCGAACCCAGAACCTTCTTGCTGTGTTACCACCGTGCCATGGAAAGGCAATGCAAAAGACACCATCCTCCTCTTTAGATAATGAATAGCACTCTTAGCCTCATGTGTGCCATTTCAGGATATGGTGCAAACCAGAAAGTTGTTGCTTAGTTATGGTTGCTTTGCTATGAACAATGGACTGTTATTGTTTGGAGGAGATATTTAGAAGTAATACTTTGGTTCAATTTACAGCAACGCCTGTTGAACTCTGCATGAGATTTTATGCTTCCTGGTTAATTTTTTGAACCTGGTCAACTGTAAATGATGCGTCAGAAGCCCAAAGCCTAAGAATAAATGAAATCAATTCATTAATAATAAATTAGAATTTGTAATTTGCTTCAGGAGAGCAGGTCAGTCATCACTTACCTGACAGAGCAAGCCTCCACAGAACATTGTATTGATTAGCGCTGTGCTGGGTGTACCCAATCAATTATTGACACAAACATTTTGCTGCACTGTGGCTGCTTAAAAAGAAACCCAACACTCATTTATATAGTTGAGTTTACATATTTAAACAGTGTGGCGACTGTTTCAAGCTCTTTTATTTGTTTTCTAAATGTCAAACTGGTCAGTGCATTCCTACTTTTTCAACCACAAAATGTTTCAGAATGTATGCTCAAAATCAAGTTATTTCCATATTCATGATTTCTGAATATTATGCTGTGTGTTGATGCTTTTCTGAGGAACACTTTGGCCAGATGGTATTCAAATCTTTTATGCTCATTATCAGAAACTACTCTTCCCCCAGATGGAAGGTGATAATTCCAACATCTCCAAGTGCTACAGTGTACAATAATAACAGTGCAGTATATCACATATTTACCATCATGGTGTCTGGCTTCTGATCAGATTCATCATCATGTAACAAGGCAGCCTGTCATAAGAGTCTCTCAGAGTTCAGGTAGCCAGAACTGCGTGATTGTTACAATCAGCTGAAGAGGTGTCACGCGGTGGTTAAGTGGTCCTCAAGTCCAAATTATTCAGATTTCCAAATATGATTTCTGCATTAGACAGGATAGAGGAGATATTATTCCAGTTTTCATTTGTAATGCCAGATAACATCAACATTAGGTCTCAAAGACATTCTGACACGTCACACTAAGAGAAGTTTAGGTGGGAATAATGAAGGTAATGATGGCTGCATTCCATTTAGCGCTGTCATTTCTTGCTCATGAGGTTGTATACACGTCCTAAACTGGACCGGACTCTGGTACTGCTTCTGCCATATAGTGTGAATCACTTTGGGTGGCAGCACTCTCAGGCAGGTTATTAGCTTTATTACAAAACTACGACTCGTTGGGATGCAGACCACTGAGACAAAGATGATTTGGGCATGACGACTGATTGGACCAGGTCTATTCCAATCTGGGTCAGTTGGTGGTGATGGTCGGCAGATAAAATCATACCGTGTGTGATATATAAAGATTCTGCAAGTCATTCGTTCAGACATGTTGATGTTTGCAACTGACACTGGTGATCAATGATGTCAGTGACGTTCTGCACCTGTAAATAATCCGCTTTACGTGAGGTTAGTTCCCTCACCTCTGCACATTTCTTCCAACACTTTTGGCCCTTTTTTAAGCACAGATTTCACTGGGTATAAACAGTGCTAACTGCTGATTGCTGCTCATGTTCGTTGTAGTATGAGAAAAGACAACATCAGGCATTCTCATGTGATTTGCAGGGTCGTCTACACCAGCTACCATCCAACCAGCTGTTACTTTCCATTCGTTCAGTGTGTTGTCCAGTGTTACTCAGTCAAAATGCTGCATGTTCCTCTCTCCATCCTCCTCCTCACTGATCAGATGTTCTGCTCTGTGTAGGAGGCTCCTCACTTTTATCTTCAACATTAGAAGTGGTGGTTAAAATGAAAGTTAAAATTTAAATATTGGTTTTTGTGAGTGGGTTTCCAGCACATTGTGTTCTTTGTGCTCTCTCTGGCTTCACATGAGTGGGACGCGCACCCTTTATTTCTCTTTTTGTGTTTTTTGATCAACATCTGTATTTTTACAAGCATCTGCATATTCCAGTAAAGGTACTAAATTTAGAGTTCTCAGGTAAACTGTGAGACTCTTTCAGGAGTGTAGTCTGAGGCGGTTCTGCTAATATGATGCACTTGACTGTATATATAATTGTATATAATTGGGCTGAGGCCATGAATAATACTGCTCATAAAATTTTGAAAAATTAATGAAAATTTCTGTATATTAAAAAAAAGAACAATCCTGCTTAGTGATTTTGGTCCTGCACAAGATTTCTCAACCTTCATGGCTCAGCTGCATACTGTCTCTCTGGTGATCAAAATGCCAGTAGGTGTGCATATGTGTGTCTTTTGTCAGCATTTGTGTGTGTGTGTGTGTGTGTGTGTGTGTGTGTACATGGAGGCAGAAACAAACAGAAAGCGTGGATGTAAAACTAAGATATGAAGACAGGAACCAGAGCTCCAAGTGACCATTGAGTCACTGAGATCAAACTGAAACATCCACAGCGGCATGATACACTTTACACATGGAAAAATCTGCAAATGTCTGATGATTTTATTAGAAGCACCTCTTTACAATCCATCGTGAAACTGTAATGTGCCATGTATGCAAACACCAACGGAAATATCTAACTGGAACACCACATGTTTTCATGTAAATAAAGGAAATGTTCCCGCAGCTAAACTACTTCAGTTGTGGCGATGAGAAACATCAAAGTGTTTAATACATGAGGATGGTATTCCTTTTCATAATGAAGCTGCTATCAGGATAGAACAGACTGCCTCCTCATACAAAAGGCTGAGACAGCAACATGGAGAAAATATCTTAATGACTAATTACATTTTAAGACGAGCAAATGGTTTATATTCAAAGCTGTGACTATGCTTTAATCCTGTGAGCAAAGAACAATATTATTTGAAAATCCCACACCGCCCATATGGGCTATTTTACATGACATGAATTAGTGGGCTTTTTAGTTTTTCAATTGCTGTGTACACTGTGCACAGCAAACAAACTTTGCCATTATGAAAAGAATAACATTGGGATTTGGCTTGTACATTAAAGAGGGGATCACACCATAACTTAGAATGGTATAGTGTGTTTTGTGACAGTGGGGGATTAAACGCTGGCGCTGAGATGTGATTGAATTATACTGAAAGCTTGCTTGAGTTTTGAGGCTGTTTTCAGAGCCACCAGAATGCAATGCAATGTGTCATGACATATCAAATGAAATTCACTGCTGTAGAATGTATTAGACTGCTTGTCAGAGCGGAAATAATAATGCAGTCATGGTTTATCAGTGCTTTCAAAGGCTTGTCATAAGTGATGAAATATGATAATTGTATTTTCAATATCAGGACCAAAGTGGGGGCGGTGAATGATGCAGCTTTCTTGGTAAATCTGGGGCTTTAGGAATAAATCATTAAAGTTCATATGAACTGCTGGCTTGTTTAACAACATCTAACAGATAATAACTGACCACACTGCCTACAGTTGGAAGCTGCGTACACAAGCCTCAGCTTACCTCCAAGCGTTTTTTCTACAAGAATGCTTGAAATAACTGTATAAATGAAATTTTTAAGCAGTAGAGGAAGAAGTGCTTTCAGTGTAATGTAAAAATACTGTTTTACAAAGTAAGAGTCTTGTATCACAGAATTACAAGTAAAAGCACTCATCGTGCAGAATGTCCTCATTTTTTCTTTCCACCTCTATATAAATTGGATTTTTATCTATTATACATTAATCACTCTGCACATCAATGCAGGTATTTTCAGTTGTTCTGGGTGATTAAACCTCTGCTTAAGTTCAAGGTTACCACAGCTATGCTGTGAATCAGTTGAGGTCACTGGACGCTGTCGTTACAAGAATGATGACGGTGTAATTCATCTGCCCTAACAGGTGCAACAAAGCTAACAAAAGAGTTAGTCAATCATTGACTGTGCCCAAAATCTACCCCCACTATTAAATGCACAATATTTATTGTTCCCTACTCTATTTGAGTGTCCATATTCTGGAAGTGTAATTTAGACACTGCATGCAATGAATAAAGTAGGGTGCATGGTGTGGACCAGACTACAGTTCGATGTGCCTCCTTTCATAGCTGCAGAAATTGTCACCTGACACTACAATTGCAAGTGATGATGCAAAATGATTAGATTAAACTATATGAAGTGCTGTATAGCATCTGACTGGAAATGCAAAGTGCAGGGTAATGTATCATGTACAATAAGAGGTACATATGTATGAGATATACACTGTATGAACAGTATGAATGTGCAGCAGTTACAGGAGGCAAAATATTAAGTATAGTGCAGGTAATGGCAATGACACAATTGTCTGGAATCTCAATTTATGGCTCACTCTTAAGTAAACTAAGAAATGACACACAAAAATACAGTGAACATGATTTCAACCAAATGATTAAATAATTAAAATAATAAAATCCCCTCTGTATGTTTCCCCTTAGGGTACAAGGTCTTTAAATAACTCATGTTAGAGGTCCTGTACACCCATATAGGTGTTTTAAGGTATTGTGGTTAATTGGACCTCGACTGTTGGGTGAAGCTATGCTTGTAATTACATGATGTCATCAATCTCTGTGCCCTAATAAGAATGAAAAATGTGTGAATTCTTTCACTCCAAAGGCAAAGTGAGACTGACATGAATTAAGCACAATGTGTACATGCCTACACAGTCCTGAGCATAGGTCTAATGAGGCAACATAAGTCTCACACACACAAACACACACAGGCACGCACGCACGCACACACGCACGCACGCACGCACGCACACATCTTTCAGAACATATACAAGCAAACTCATTTTTATAAATGACTCTCCACAGAAATGACTGGACACTGTGAGGGTTTTTACAGTGTGGCAGATGTGCATAATAAAAGCTGATGAGTTTTGTCTGTAAAATGTAACTAATAACTATGTCTGTAAAAGTAATGTGTAGGCAAGTGTTAAGGTTTAGCCTTAAATAAATTTTGTTTCAGGACTCAAATGAGCAGACCAATACCAGGACAATGCCAAAAACAAAAATCAATTTATTTACAAGAAGTGGAGAAACCAAAAGCGCAATCAAACTGAGTGGAATTAGCAGAAGACTCTACGCTGGAGAACTGAGGCTGAGGCACAGCGAACGGGGCTGAAGGACAATGAAGCAGAGAGCAAACTTAGCATAGAGTCCACAATATAACAAAATCATCCACAGGAAAACTCCTGGACAAAAAAACAAAAACAAAAACAAAAGGTTTTAAAAAGGTTTTCTCAAGTACTCACACGAAGGATAGAATAACCACACGTTAGAGATCAGCACGAACTGGCAGCCACATGTCCAGAAAGCCTCTCCTAAATACTGCCAACACTCAGGCTCTAACACACCTCAGGTGTGCAGGTAATTAGGCAGGGCAGCAGTGCAAGGGGAAGACCCGCCCAGGCCCCGTTTACATGTACACAGTTATTTGAAAAACAGAGACATTTCCCATTGTTTGTGCCGTTCCTTTACACACAAACAGAGAATTTGCCTCCAGAGTGGAGATTTTGGAAAATTTCAGTTGCACGTTTTGCATGTAAACTGAGAAAAACTGAGAAAAAACTGAGTTTTAGGTAGCCGACGTCACATTATACGCCAGAACTTGCACCTGCGACAAAAGTGCGACCTATGTTTACATTTTCATTTGGCTATGGTGATCATGGAGCATTCAGAGTAGCAGTTGCATATATGTTGGTGCAAACCCTTTTTGTATGTTTGCATTTGCAAATACAGCTGCTCTATTATATCGAGGAGCAGAGACGAATCAGTGCTCGGAGGTCAGCAATTTTGCAACAACTTCTTCCCCCTCCAACACAAAGAGCCAGTCCATCCATGCCAGCGTCGATGGCATAAATACACGGGTTAGTGTAAATGAAAAGTTTTCTGAAAACGGACACGTGTGCACGATGTTATTGTTGACAACGGAGAGGGTGAAATGTCTGTTTATGAAAATAGCCGGCTACGTGTAATCGTAGTGACAGTCTCAGACAGACAGGGGAGACAGACAAACAGACTTTTTGCAAAAGAAAGGGACGAGCTATATCTGCTTCACAGATAGTTTTCTCTTATCTTTTATTTCTGATCTTGAGAGAGGAAGTCATTATCTTACCTTTCTTTGCGCTCAAAGCAAACCTCAGGGGTGAGAAGATCAAAGTGATATTATTAGCCGTTGTGTCCTGCGTGTCTCTGGCGCGGCTCCTGGAGTCAGCTGTCAAATCTGACACAACATCTCACCCCTGCATCTTTTTCCTGTCTTCTTCTGCATTCTCCCTGGATGCGTGCATGTGTTGGTGGAAGCATGTGTGTACGTGCATGTGTGTGTGTGTGTGTGTATGTGCGTTTCAAGGGCAGGTTTAAGAATTAATACACCTGGCTATAAAGGTTTGCTTGCAAATGTTAACCCATGGGACTCTTTTAATTAATCAAGAGGACGAGTGATCTCTGCCACTACTTCAGAGGGAGGGAGAGGGCAGATGTCACATGATATTATCTAGGAATGGAGGTAGTAATTAATCACCTTGACAGCCCTTGATTTGTAAACATGGCTAATTTAGAGCATTTTTTCTTCAGGAATCACACAGGTACGAGGCACATCTCACTGGTCATGACAGGTTTAAATTGCCCTTCAGCAAAAATGGGCAAGCAGCCAAAGATTGTTCTGCTATTTGATTTAGACTGAGTTTGACATGCTGCTTAAGTGAATATGAATTGGGGATCAGCTCAAAATGAACCAAGTTTTTTTTTTTTTTTTTTTTTTTGGGGCTATGCAGTCTTTAAGAACACACAGATTTCTTAAACACAGTGGATTTTGCACACTTTTAAATGTTTTTTTGGGGAATGTAAATTCTGTTCACAGAAGTCATTAAACTATGGAAGCCTATAGTGGACTATATTAAAATTTTAAACCTAGTAAACCTGAAATTGAAAATGTAAATCTGCAATAGCATTATCATTTTCCACATGTTTGTATTATTTGAGTAAAAATTGAAATGAAAATGCAAAATCCAATTTGCATTTTCAAATACTTAACCTACTCTAACGTGGACATTCCTCAAATGCAATAAGCAGAACAGGCGCCCAGTATCTGCATTTACATTTACATGTCACCACGCTCTTTCGGTGACAAAAACCTGAAAATGAGAATTGCATTTGACATTTAATTTTCAAAGACTTAACCTGCTCCAAATTGGACAATATCCAAATGTGATAAGCAAAACATCACCCACAGTCTGTTGCACTCTTTTGATGTCAAAGCAAAAATCAGAATAAGTTTACTCAAATAACATACACATGAGGAAAATGATAATTATTTTATGGAATTACATTTTCGACTTCAAACTTAAAGCAGCATTTTAATATTGTGTCCTATGGGCTTCCATAACCCCCAGCTCAATTTAACTCTTTCATTTGACATCTTTGTCCTTTTTCATGATTGATCATCTGTTACCTGTAATCAGATTTGTTTGAACGCAATATTGTGCTTTATCATGTAACTACGGTGTTGTAGGTCTGTTATTTGTATAACCCTGTAAACCGCACTTGTTGTTAAAAATTATATTATTTATATATATATTATTTAACCTAATTCATAGAGGAGACTGGTGTAGCAAACCTGGGAAAGCCGTTCTGAGCTTGCTATTATTTTGGATAATTGATAACTTGGTTCCTGGGACTAATTGTTGTCATTTCAATCTGTTATTATTATTATTATTATTATTATTATTATTATTATTATTATTATTATTATTTAACCTAAGGAGTGAGGGCCTTAAGCCATGGCAGTAAACCAGCATGTACACTTCAACAGCTCTGATACTTAATGACCTAACTTAAATGCGATACACTGTTATGTATGCTTTTCCTGTCATGACAAGTCAAAATGCCTGCCATTAAAAGGTCCTGTATTGAAAAAAATGAAAAATGCCAACATTGATTATCCTACTTCATGACCTTTTACAAATTCTAATAGCAAGTACTTTGCCTACTGTGTCGAGCATCCAAGTCAACACAACCATGAATGTGTATATATATTTATATATATATATATATAGTAAGAGTGGATATTTACTTCAGTGATGACCTTTGTGTGCTCTATAAGTCACACGCAGTGGGGGGGGGGTGCAGATTCCTGGGAGTTTTGCGACAGGGGACCAGGAGAGGACAATAAATGAGTAATGGCTACTGACAGAAAGTCTGAAAACAAACATGGAAACCTGCTTGAATAATGCAGCCTCATTGACAATGTTTTGGGAGCACAAACGCAGTTAAAATACACAAGTAAAATATTAAACAGCTGAAGAATAGGTTTTTACCTACACTTAAGCTCTTTCACCTTATAAAGTCCAGCCCATTTGGTTTCACTGAGAATATCTTTAACAAGGTTAGACTTGAAAGAAAATGTCCTGGCTGTGATTCAACCCTGTATTCCCAAAACATCTGGGACACTGTATAAAACCACACAAAAGAGACTAGAACAGAATGCAGTTATTTGCAACTGTGTTGACTAACAAAGGTTTTATGAAGCGTTCCTGAACTCATGTAGTCTCCTTTATACAATCATGTGTTCACAGAGTGGTGAACCTCTCTCCATCCTCGCTTGTGATCGTCTGAGCCTTTCCAGGATGCTCCTTTCATACCCAATCATGATTCTATCACCTGTTACCACTGAACCTGTTTACCTGTGGGATGTTCCAAACAGGTGTTTTTGGAGCATTCCACATCTTTCCCAGTCTGTTGTTGCTCCTGTCTTAACTTGTTTGAAACGTGTTGCTGCATCAAATTCACAATAATTACATGATGAGGTTGATGAGGTACAACATTCAAGACATTGTCTACTCCAACTTGGAATGGGAGTTGTAATTAAAGTCTAGATGTATTGAATGAGTTACTACAGTATTCACTTGAAATACAGTTTGAATTCTTAGACACGAGGGGTGAAATTTGATATTTGCTGTTTTGCTGTGATCGCCAAGAACCGTGACTCTGACCTTGGCTTTATTAGAGCAACTGCCCGAGCTCCAGAACTCAATGAACTGTCAGATCAACCCCTGCTGCATCTAAATGTTTTCAGATTTCTACAAGAATCAATTTGGACTCAGCTGTCAATCAGTCAGGCCCGAGCTCTCTCTCCCATAATTTGATTTAATTCTGCAGCATACTGTAGTGTGTGTGTGTGTGTGTGTGTGTGTGTGTGTGTGTGTGTGTGTGCGCAGACATGTGTGTGAAATCAAAGTCATACATATTTCTGCAACTGATGCAATTTTATTGAAAGTGCTTATTTCTGGAGGGAAGTCCAGCTTATCCTTGATTAACGGGTTGTGTGAGTGTTTCATATTTCTTCATTTATGACAAAAATATATTGAATGAAAGATATAACAGGAGGACTAATTTTAGCTCCAACTCACGTTATATTTTCAGTGAAGTAAGTAAAACCACCACCACCGAAACACCATTGAATCTGGTTACTTCCAGTCGGTATATAGGTGTTACACATCTCTCGGCGAGATGTTTAAGAAAATCATGGAAATCCATATTTATACTTGTCTTCTTTCAGAGCATAAAGGGATGCTACACTGTAGTGGCATCAGTGTAAAGACATGTTGCTATATAGATACTTTAAATATGACTATAGATGACCTAAATTTAGATTACCTGTATGAAAATATAGTTACTTATCTGGATGAATGTAGTAAATGGGCTCGTTTTGGAGAATTCCTAGACATACCCTCAGAAAAACATGTAAAATTTTAATTTTCTGTGGTATTGACAGGAATTTTCATTGAACTTTGACTAGTGTAAGGCCACCCCAAGAGACTACAACAAGATGAACATTTGAGCTCAGCCCATGCCATACTGCACATACTGCACACATCACTTTATATTTTACATAAACCCCATCTGTTCACTTTTTTTTTCTACTGCACTGCCACTTACTACCAGTTGCACATATCACCTGTTTACATACCGTGATGCACATGTTTTTATGGTTTAATAGAAATCACTTGCACTACCTGCACCTATATAGTACACTTGCACTATATACATGTATTTATATTTTTTTGGGATATTTGAGTATTTGCACTTCTGGTTAGATGCTAAACTGCATTTCGTTGTCTCTGTGTTGCACTTGAGTCTAATCCTGCTGTGATCCCGTTGTGTTTTCCGGCTAATAGGGCCCAGATGCAGATTTTGTCACCTTTTGACAGAGCCGGGGTAACAGTTTCCCCCTATTTCCAGTATTTAGGCTAAGCTAAGATAGCCAGCTGATGGATTTAACATCATATTAACAGATGTGAGATTGGTAAATGTCCTCTCATCTTTCTCTCTGTAAAAAATTGAGTGTGTGTCTCCAAACATGTCAAACTACTCCTTTAAGTAGGCGCATATTAGAAATGGTGGATGTCCTTGATAGATTACTACTTGCCTTTGTCATGGTACTACAGTCTGCAGGAAGGAAGAGACGATTATTCTCATGTGGGGGAACAGGATGTCCTGAAGATGGAACTCTCCAGAGAATAGACGGGTTAGGTCGTGAAAGGCCTTGTCAGCCTGCCAAGGTAAAGTTCAGGCAGCTTAGCCCATTACTTCATGTTTTTAACTTTGTATTTTTTCCCATGACTTTTGCATGTGTTACAAAGATATGAGAAGTAAAACAGAACGACCATATTTGCAGGTGGTTCACAATATTGAAAATCAATGGTTATTCAATGATTACTGGGCCAAATGCTGAGATTTCTGCAAACCCATGGAAATGTAAGACTCCTGATTTCCACCACCAACCAGGGTCATATAGAATGTATTCATGGACCTCCCAAATAGTCTCATCAGGGATATGTTTCCTTTCTTTGTATTGAAAACAATGATAGTTGTATCGGGGGGAAAAAACACTTCCATGCCAGTAAGTATAAGACTGCTCTGAGATTTTAAAGCTTAGTCACAAATAAATTCCAAAATTTTGATTGTATTTGTCCAACAACTGGTCTGTAAAGGAAGATGTTAAAAGCAGGTAAATATTTTAACACAACATCAACCAAAAACCAAACAAGGTTGCATTTTTCCAGTATTGTTAAGGTTTTGTTTGGATTCTGGGTCCATGTATTGTTTTGCTGATTCCTGGCTCTAGTTGTTGAGATGACAGGCCAAAGTCACTGAGTATAGAAAATGCTATGTTAAATGTTAATTTATACTGACATTGCTGTAATTCCTACAAGTGGCTGAGAGTGTTCAATAGATGGAGCAGCTGACTTATTGCCTTCTGTAGCAACTCTCATGTATTTGGACAGTGACTCACAGACAGGAAGGTTGCGGCCAATGTGTCCCTCAGAATATCCCAACGACAGCAGGCAGCTGTATGTATGTATGCATATGTATATGTATATCCTCCTGACTACCAGGAAAAAAAATATTGTCCAATCACACGTTTCTTTAAATTCCCCAATTGTAGTGCACAGCAAAAATTATGCACTTATTTTTCCTCTTCCCATAAAATGTGTTTGCACTGATGGACATTTTCCTTATTGAAAGAAAGGTACCATTTGGTATCATTGAAAAGCCCTAAATGTCCTCTGTAGATAGCAAAAGGAGTTAATTCAGTAGTATGCAGTGGGTGGGAGATATTCAGGTTTACACATGTCCTCCACAGAGGACAAATTTGAACTACTGGTACTCAGGAGGATATGTATAAGCTTGGGAGGGAAAGATAAATGTGTAATGTTATAACATGTAATGTTGCAGAAAATGTGTAATATTGCACAAGATAATGCATGGGTGTTATAACAAGATGTTGAAGCATAAAATAACAAGTAGTGCAAGAGTTGAGCAGTCTGAATGAAGGACTGAAGGACCTGTGGTAGCATTTCACTTTGGGTTTCATTTGAGCGTAATACCGATCTTCTCATCTAACTCAAAGAAAGAGAACAATAATATATCCCAAAAACTAAATTTCGTTTCTAGTAGTAGCAGCTGATGATTACTTTGCTGCCCAGTGTTTTACTATCTAGCTTGGTGCAAGTTGGTTGCAAGTTGTCAAACATGAAAGACTCAATGAACTGAGAGCCTTAAATATAGCTGGTAAAGGCTGTTGCATTTATTCACACAAAGACGGATTTAATCTTGGGACACTGACAGAAAAGCAAACATTCCACCACTTCAGCTCAGCTATTTCTTTCTCATCTACTTCCCACCTCTTCTCTCTCCAAGCTGCTGCTGCTACAGTGTTTTCCGTCATATCAGTTGACTGTATAATGCGGCTTACCTGACACAACTGACCCTTTTCGAAATTGCCCCTGATGAGTGCTGTTACCTACTGCAGTGCACAGCAGCTTTGTAATGTTCAGTTGCAAATACAGAAGCAGTTTAGAGAGCTGCCCCCAAGGCAGCTAACACAGCCAACAGTGGGAGACCGTTTCTCTGTATCTGTATTTTCTGTTTGAATCAGTGATTTTCCTTTGTGCATAATCATTTGCTCATTTCCTCGAGAAAAAAAAGCAGAATGTGAACATATTTTGTGATTGTTACAGACCTCCAATAGATGCATTTTTAAGTTTAGCGGTAGGCCAGCGAGGACTGGTCAAGCTGGCTTTTTGCATAAATAAAGAAAAGGTGTGGGGCCACATTCAACCATTCATTTAAGGATATTTACCACTGCTGCAAGTGTAATGCATTTTGAATTTTGAAATGTAGAATTTTTACAAAATTTGGATGATTATGCTCTTTTTAGACAAGAAACAGAAAAAGGGAAAAATATCCACACACCAGGTATTTTATCTGAAGCCGCAGCATCTGAGATCATCACAAGGTCAGTGCTCGGAGGATGACGTTTCCTGAGCGGCTCTCTCTGGAAGGTCGGGAGAACAACACGCTCTTCAACACATGGCTCTGATGTTAGTGCGATTCTCTAACATGTACTCTCATTGTTCATCCTTACCAATTGTACAGATTCATATCAATGATGAGAAATACACAGCATGAAGGAACTGGAAGTCTTCTTGTGAGAAACATGAAATGCTGCAGTAGGTCTGGATGCAAATAAGCTTTGGCCAGTCAAATCCACCTCAAAATGTCAACACTGTTTGTGGCACTGCATCGATTTATGCAAGGAATGTGCAAATAAGGTTCTGGTTCTCTGACATTTTAGCTTCTCCTCCCACATCTTTACAAAATGATATAATTTTTTCTTTTTATTGTGACTCCTATACGTGTGTGTATGTGTGGCTCATAGCTGGCCTCTGCTGGACACAGGGGATTTATAATCATGTTTCAGAGGGGCTACGGAAAGTGTTTCCTCAGTTGCTGTATTAATCTAATGATAACAACACTGCCACTGTGCAGGCTTGAGCACAAGCTTAACTCTTCTGGATGCCTCCATGGCTGCAATAGAGCTCTCTGTGGATGCCATGCAATTCACTGTAACTGTATAGCACATCTAATGGTTTCTGTTCTTTCCAATGTTGCTCATGCTTCAATCCCTCCCCAGAGTCATTATAGGGTCTAATATCTGTGACAGCTACACAATAGGATTTAGAGCAGTGAGGAGGTCAGTTTTTTTTCCCTCCAAGAATCAGCATTACTGAGTAAGTAATTCCATTAACATGTTCTCAGAGTGTTAAGGACAAAGGTGTACGTGAGTTAATTTAGGAGAGAATAAAACCATTTCAGTGAGTGAATGTAAACATAAACAAAACAAGCTGGATAGCAATTTTTGAATAATGTGGCAAAACTGATAAACTGCCTGCATCCATTTTCTCTTTATTGACTGCTCACTGGGGCTAAGTGGTGTGATTAGGGGCAGATTTAGAAGTGTATATAATTGAACCAATTTTTTCATCATCTGGGAGAATAGTTTATAATTAATTCTGAATACTTCTCAATTAGCCCTCCTATTAGCTATGCAATTACTAGATATACCACCACACAAAAGTGAATTATGTGGACAGCATCAGGCTGTGCTACAGTTTGACACATCATGTCAGCAGTTGCTGGTAAATGGCTGCTGAAATATACAGGTGGTTAATATTTCACAAAAAAAAAAAAGAGAAAATTTTGTGCGTGAAGGAGAAAAAAATGTTGCCATTACTACCTCATTGTGTAAATGTCTGACTCAGCGCACTAGGTGTTCGGACCATTTTCAGCTCTTGCCAATGGCACTCACAAGCATCACTAAAAAAAGAGAGAAAAATAAAACAGAGGAACATTGCCCATTGCCGCTCGCCTTGAGTATGTCAGCCACTGTGGTGCAGGAAGCACTTTAACAGCACACTATCATCCATCTGTGCCTGTGGTGGCAGCTACGGCTGCAGACACCCTGTATTCATCACCACCGACAGGCTACAGATCTGCTGATTCGTGGAGCTGCGGGAGGGGGGCGGGGTGTGTGAGGGCGGGCCTCTGAAGGAGCGGGAGACGAAGCAGGCCAGACGGTGGGGGCAAGTGCACAGTGCGTTTCCTACCGCAGCAGTTGACAGTTTCACCCCTGCTGCTTGGAGATGCCTGATTTCCTCCCACCATGGTTGGCTTAGTGAGAGCCCTGCAAATAGACCTAGATAATAATTTAACCTCTGGGACAAAGCCACCAACAGATGGCATGGTAGTTGAAAATGCGAGTTTTTATCATCAGGGCCAGCACATTATGTGTATAAAACACAACATTGGTTAAACAAATGTCTAAAAAAACAAACCCTGGCTGTAATCAAATGTAAATTAACTTCCTTGTTGTGTTTGCATTTCATAGTGGTATATTCTAATTCTTTTTCTCTACATCTAATTTGCTACATGCTACTTCCGTTTACACTGTTTGTCCAGGAAGGGGTACCTTTTGTTGCTCTTCCTGGGCTTTTTTGTTGAGTTTTTTCCAAGGATAGAGTGTGTAAAGTCAAGTTGTTATTGTACTTTGTACACAAATCAGAAAGTTTACTGTTTCCAACCTGAATCCGTGATTAGGTTTCACCTTGAATTAAACTACACATGGAAGGAAAATTAATGAGAGAATGGAGAAAACATCAACATTGATGTGGCAAGTATACTGTACTTAGCAAGAGGGCCGTCACATTTAGCCTGTGTTGAAATTCCTGACCTTCACAACCCACCAAACACTGCTGACAGCCAGCCATGTTGAGGGAGGCCCGAGATGCCAATGTGCCTCTGAGTCTGATCAAAGGGCTTGTTACAAATTTATTCACGCCCCATGGTCACTTTGTTACCAAGCCAATTATATCACAGCTAAATGTTTAGTCAATCAGAGGGGAGGGAAATGGTGCCCTCAACTCATTTGAGTGCCTGGCTTCATTTCACTTCACATCAGCCAGTAGCATATCACTATGAAGGAGCGGTGCAATTGCTAAATCATCTGCTCATAATCTCTCCCCAACTTGAATTAAGTGGTGTGAACATATGGTGCTATTTACGATGACAAATGTAATACCAGTGACAATGAAACTAATTGAAATGTACGGTGGTGATGCTAAGTCTCCACAGTTCATTTGCATATTTACAAAAGCAACACTGATCGGTAGTTGTGGGTGTAATTTTATTAGATAAATCTCCTCATTAGCAAAGCTTGCAGTGTCGATTGACTACATCTATAAATAGAGAAGCCTTTTTAATGAACACCTAGAGGAGTATGAAGTACATGAGGTAATAACTGTGGTCAATGGAAAGCACTAATAACATCTTATCAGATTTTACAAAGACCTTAACAAGCTGTTGCAGAGAGGAAATATAGCAGTTTTGTGTGATCACTAGAAACCACTAACAAATGCTGTTCTCAGTATTCCCTAGTTCCTGCTGTTCCTTACGGGTGACTCACAGGACATAGTTGTTATTACACTGCACCTGGCTCAGCTGAAAATGTCACAGGTGCACAAACACCCTCAGACTAACATTTTCTGAATGCACTAATTTGTAACTCGTTGTGAAAACGGAAAACGAAACTTGAGACATTAATTAAATAAAATGAACCATCATTAATTCACTCTTTTAGAAACATGACTGAAACGAGGTTGGTTATAGTGGAAAGCTATAATTTATCTATACATAACAAATGTATTTTGAAAAGTTGTAATGATTACTTTTGTGTGAGATTTTATTCACTTAATTGGCAAATGCATATTAATGTAGTTTAATCCAAGGCACGGTGCCATTTTATATAATGCTGCCTGAAATGTATTTTTTTGAATTAACTGCACAGCAATTTGCCAAGAGTCAGCTGGCTTGCTGACAGACAGTGAACTCATCTCCATAAGTCAGTGACGTTAAACTTGAGCGGCGTAGTGCTGGCTTGTGCCAGATGGGTGGACTTTACACGTAATTTAAAATCAGAAAAATAGCACGCTTGTGCTTCAGGAAAATGCACCAACAGCTCTGGTAAACAATGAAAACTTAACTCATATCTTTCACATGGTTTGACATGGTTGGTTCCAAATGGAAAAGGTTTGTATAGTCTTTGCCATCGGCTGGAGGTTGCCCAAGTTTGGTTTTGAAGATGGTTGCAGGGGTATCAAACTCAATTTCATTCAGAGCCACATCAGCAGTATGGTTACCCTCAACGGGCAAACTGTATAAATGCATGTACTTGTTATCATAATCTTAGCATATCACATAATTGCTTCTGTAATAAATTCATAATTATTAACATTATCAGCTTGCTCACATACCTTCAGCATACACTGCTTCAAAAATTCACCTTCTGAAAAACACTGTGATGATCAGGTGATTTCTTAAGCCACAATAAAGCTGGATTTCAAACCTGCATCATGTTTTTCCTATAACTTGTGCCAAGATATTCATATTCTGTTGCCTTTTAATTATTGAACTTTTTGTTGCTTTTCATGGTGACAAAGGTTAGCATACGTGGCTCCATATTTGCTGTAAATGTGCCGCTGTAAACTGTATTTCTTTGGCACTGCTTGGTTGCAAAGAAGGCATCCCAGCTTGTCTCCATTAAACACAAACATGTTGTCGCTTTCCCATCTCTCATTTGCCTGCCTTTCCTCTACATCAACTTTTGTTCTCTCAACTTTTTCTTTTCTTTTTTTGCTAGACTGCTGCTACGGTATCAGCGTCCTCAGTCTTCACACTTGGCTGCAGTCTGGATTGTCTGTCTCTTTTTTAAATGGATGGTATCCACCGAAGCCAATGAGGTACTTGGATGCTGAATGCTAACTCATCCACAAGTGTTTACATCCCACACATGATCAGCAGAAATCCCCTTTTCTTCTTTTATGATTCTACCTCAGTCTACTGACCTGGACATTAGAGCCCCTTACTGTCCTCTGTCCTCAACTCTTCATCACATATACTGTAGCAATGCCGCCCCAACAGCTATGAATCTAGCTAAATTTATTCTATTCAGTGCCAGGAGCCTGTTAAGCAGAGCCTTTATCCTGAATGATTTGATCACATCCCTTAATCTAAATGTTCTAATTCTGACTCAGACCTGGCAATGGACTGGCTACTGCTGCCATTTAGTTGAACTCTGCCCTACTAACTGCAGTAATTTGAACTCCCGGAGCTGCTGAGGCCATGGCAGAGGCCTTGCTGTTGCCTAATATAACCATTTTAACTGTAAACAAATCACTATAGCAGAGCTACAGAGCTTTGAGACTCTTACGATCTAAGTCAACTGCCAAAACACTTCTGATCTATTCAAATTACCGGCCTAAGGCGGAAAAGGCCAAAGAATAGCTTTCTAGGAGAATTTTCTGAATTTTTATCGTCCATTATCCTCAATCATGTCAGTTTAAGTTATTATTTTAAGGGACTTCTAATATCCGTATCTATGCCACTGCATATGCAGCATGTCCCTGGTTTGACCTGCACCGTTGAACTCTTGATTTACTTTAGACCCGACTATAAACTTCCCCTCTTTTGACCTGATCCCCCACAGACCTGATCATAAATGTACTGACCCCTGCATTCAGTACTTATCCTATTCTGGTCTGGTATAAAGGTTTCATCTATTTACTCCCATTTGTATAATATTTTAACTTAAAGTCTAAAGTCACTGATTTTAATGACCTGTGTTCCTTGTTGATAGATGCCATAGCACCTTTTACAACCAAATCGTTCCTGTGGATAAATGATGTTACCCATACCTGTAAGCAGACCGCAGGAGAGCTGAGAGAATAAAAGATGCAAGAACAGCTTAATCTCAGAACTAATTACCACTAATAAACACAATCCCTTTCTGTGTACCACAATCACTCAGCTTGTACAAGTTGCTCCCACAGCTATCTCTGTCACTCAGCTGAAGATTGTGATTCCTACTAAACATTTTTGAAACAAACAAGATGAAGAGTATCACATCCAGCATCATGCCCACACTCTTCCCTTTTCTTGCAGTGTTCCACATTTACAAACAAAAAACACAATTTCTCATTTCTTCCTGCCATCTTGATATTTTACCCCTCAAATTCTTTAAACAGGTCCCACCTGTCATTGGCACTGCTGTACTCACTTTTATAAACCTGCTGCTCACCTCTCGCTTTGTCCATGATCAATTTAAGACCTCTTGTGTGCAGCTACTTAAAAAAAAAAAAACACAGTACCAGAACTGCTTTAAGAGTCACAAACAACATCTTAATTACTGAATGCAAATGCTGCCTTGGATACCATTGATTAGACCATCATCATTAATCGATTAAATAGATGTGTTGGTATTTCAGCTGTAGAGTGGTTTGTGTCATATTTGCCAAATACAGGCATTTTTGTTCATTTTTGTTCTCCATGGGCAACTATGTGTCCTCATCCGCTCCACTGTTATTTTAGGTACCTCAGGGTCACTCCTTGGTCCCGTTCTTTATACTGTATATGTTTCTCTAGGACCAGATAATCAGTGGCTTTGGTTGTATTTCCTATTATTATTATGCAGACGACACTCAGCTATTTGTTTCAGTGAAACCAGATGATGCAAGTGTTTAGCTGCTATAAAGGACTGAATGTCACCTAACTCTCTTCAACTAAATTCTGGCAAAAGTGAGCTTCTCATTATTGGCCCTAAAAACACTACAACTGCGGGAGAATACAGTTGTATTCTCCAGTGATTGGGACACCTGCCCCTTATGTCAAGCTAAACTCTCGTTATCTTGGCTTTACGTTTGAAAATCAATCGAAATTTGGACACCATGTCAAGTAAATTGGTTCAATCCTGAGAAACACAGCAAAAATCGGACCATTGTTATCGGCTTTTGATTTAGAACAAATCATTCATATCTTTATTATCTCCTGCCTTAACCTCTTCAGTGCTCTTTTCACTTGCTTCAGTCAAACTGTCCTGGCTTGTCATCAGTTTGTACAAAATGTAGCAGCCAGGCTGTTAAGCAGGACTCACCTTATCACATCACTCCTATTTTAGCCTTGCTGCATTAGGCTGCCAGTGAAGTTCAGGACTGATTTAAGATTCTTTTAATCACTTATAAGACACTACATGGCTTAGCGCCTGCCTAAGTCATGTACATCTACAGTAGCTACTAAATCCTTACACCACTTATGTCATCCAACAAAACCTGTTGTCTATACCACATGCCAAGTGTAAAACACAAGGCCACTGCATTTTTGTTGTACATTCAGACTTTGCAACAAAAACAAACAAACAAGCAAACAAAAACCAAAACAAACAAACAAAAATTGAAAAAACCCTTTCTATGATTTTCAGGCATTGCTCTGGGTCTGTGCTGTATGGTGTGTTCATATGCGTGGTACACTGGATTTTTGAATGTTTCTTGTTTACGCTTTGTGCTTGGTGTTAGTGGTTCATTTTTTCTGAACTGATGTTAATGTAAAACACTTTGTAACCTGTGTTTAAAAAGGTGCAATACAAATAAATGTACTTACTGACTGGCAGTAAGGCTAGAATGCCACTGCTAGAAACAGCTATATGATACTGAGACACTGATGTCTTCCAGCTAGACTTCTGCAGTGCACAGATGCATTCTGGGACATGGAGTCTATGGACACTGTACTTTTGTAATGCAGCATAGAAGTGTATTACACAAATTATGTTCTTTTCAAGTTCTAGTGGGCTGCATAAATGAGATGCCAGGTCGAATTCGGGCCACATAGATTGACACATATGCCTTAGAGGGAGTTATTTAACATTTTGTTTTACGTTGCCCTACAGACAGTAGTTTAGCATCATCATTAGCAGTTGCTACAATGCAAAAGATTACTCTCAGATTTCTGCTTGCCACCATATCTGTCCCACATTGAATATCTGAATACAGAACCAGTAGATGGTTTGTAAGACGACGGATCCATAGGCCCAATCACTTAATAGTGTAGACCCATTTGAGTAATCCATCTGTGGGTCAACTGGCCTAAGACAGCAGTTTCATCTTGTTCAGATGATAAATGAATAAATGTACCAACTGGTTTTTATTGCTCTTTAGCATTCACTTTCCGTCCAACAGCTTTTTTCTTTTACCATACTGTTGCTGTGTCTCTCAAAACCTACATGTACAGCAGACTATGAGCCAAATTTTAGTACAAAGGAGTGCTGGAAATGACTAATTGAAGCAGAAGCCAGGCTGAGGAATCACTGGACACAGAAAAGGTCAGTCTACCCTGCATCACAAAATGACTTTTGGAACGAGATGAAAGCTACAGATTGATGATACATGACAACAAATCAGAGAATTTTTCCTTTCAAAATTGTGCCTCTCTCCACAACATGCTGAACACAAGTGACATCTGGGTTGCTGTGGTTTATAGCTCGAAATAATTATTGTAAGTGACATTGCAAATCACATTGCAACACAGCAAGGTTTTGGTTGCAGCTGTGGGACAATATTTCTGGGGTCAGGGATAGGCCTTGCATGAAATTTCAAATAACCACCTACAAACTGTGTTTTTACATTCTTGGGGGAAAAAAGCCTTTGGAAGCCCATTTCTGCCAGGAAAAAAAAAAAAAAAGATGAAAGTCTATGGATGATAATGACTAATTTTTATGAGTTTATGAGATAGTAAGACAAACAAGTGGCATCCTGTCAACATTTGCTCCAAAATTTTGATTTACTAAGTGAAAAATTTGTCTTGCAATGTCAGTTTCTTTTTATATACAGCAGATTATGAAGTAGACATAGACATTTTTGACGTACTATTGTATTTAGTATGTTCTCATGAGTTAAAAATTTTGTCTCACTCACAATTTTGTTTTCATAATTATGCCTTAGTGAGTCAAAATTCTGACATTCCATCCTTTCTTTTCCTTTCTTGGTGGAAATGGGCTTCCATACTTAGTTGACGTTTCCTTGATCCCTTTCCCTTTTTGGTGATGTCCACCTTTAATCTATCTTTCATCTCCCACTGTCACCAACACAAAGGCTAAATGAATGATTCAGTTTCATGTTGCTGTTTAGTCATACAGTTCTTGATGAGAACAGCTTATGATAAACATGTTTCATTAGTTTTCAAGCTGCAGAGCAATTCAGGCTTTGCCTGAGGCCAAAGATACTCCAGTTGAATGACACTGGATGGGGCCAAAGGGAGCATATCGAACAAGTGGAAATTTCCTAATATGGATTTAATTCAGCAGGGGGGAAATGCTTTTTTAATCCAAATCAGGCAATGTGTCTGTAGTATAGTGCTATGTGCTTAGACCTAATCAATGCCCCATATCCAGTGCTATCCAGGGCCACCATGTGCTGGGCTCAGAGCATCTGGCACAAAGCGCAGAACACACAGCTGCCTGGCTGGCATCAGAGGAAAAGTCCAGAGCATTGAGTGTGCTTTGGAGAGAGCCCAATTCCAGCATCAGATTTGAGATGTGTGCCATTTGACTGATTACATCAGTGAAGAGGATTAAATTGTGATTTTATGTAATACTTTTCTCATGGCTTAGCGTTTCTGAGTAAGACACATTCATTTCTCTGACAGTGGAGTTAATAACTTGCAATTTCTTTCAAGCCAAAGAACTGTGCTGCTGAATAATGCCTTGGCAGGTTCACGGTGGAAGATTCCAGACATCCCTACACTCGTCATCACCGGTGGCCTGCAAATACTCTGATATCTCAAATTTCTTTTCTTTTATTATTGACATTATCTTCCATGCACAAAAAAAGGTTTCATAATGTTGGAGCCATGTCAAACAATCGATGTACTAAATCAATGTTTGTTTTTTTTTGAAAAAGTTAACTTTGTAGAGAAGGAAGGTTCCTACATGACACTGATGACATGCAGTTGCTGAGAGGAAAGCAATATTGCTGTGATATTATCCAGCACCAGATGGAAGGATAACATATGCTGATTGCACCTGCCAAACAGGTCACAGTTGGAGAAAAGTAGAAAATACCATCCCAGTAAACATGAAAATGAAAAATGACAGTGAGCCGATAAAAACAAATACATGCAGTAGTTTAAAGCATAAAATAATGAAACACAACAAAGCGCAGTGAGGAGCTAACAGGTTTGTTTTTGTTTTTTTAATTGTATGCAGCTGCCTTTAAATTGTAACATTTCACTTGTCAGTAAATAAAACACAATTAGGCATTGATGTAATGGGATTTTAATTAAAACTAAAATGCCAGTCATTACAGAGTATGAGCCAGTTTTGTTCTGCAAGACAGACTAATTGAATGCAGGGGAGAAGGTGTAAATCTTGCGCCAGGCCACTGACAGCCTCTGGCATGTTGTATCGAGGTGGTGAAAAGAAAGTCAGCAAATCAGATCCATAACTTTGGGACAAGCAAAGAGGGAAAAGACAATATTATTGTCGTTAAAAGTCTACTGGGTAGTGTATAAATAAAAGAGGATATACAGTATATAAAGATTTCCACAAGCCTTTGATTGATAATTTGGATTCCTAGAAAATAGAAGATGAACCTACAGTATGTTGAAGACATATTTTCCCCAACTCCTGAAAGGATTTCTCTCAGTGAAGAACAACCACACCAATCTCAGTACCTTCAGGAGAACATTAGCATGATAAACAACAACAAACTGTTTTTTCTGTTCTGTCAGCCGAAACACAGTGCTGAAGTGCAGACAGTGTTTAATCACTCCATTTCTTTTCATTTAACACAAGACAAATGAAAATTATTTTTAAAGTTATTATTCATTAAACCCTTACCTTTTTACTCTACTCCTGTCTCCTTCTGTGAGTTCAGCGTTCGGATCCAGTTTCTCTATGTGAAAACGTGATGTAATCATATAAAACTCTAACATATTGAACTAGTTCAGTACATATCTATATGTGCAGAGATACATACCGTAGTGCAAAAGGTATGAAAATCTAGATAATAACACCTAGAAAGATATATTCATGTAAGATACTTTAATGAGCTCACTGTTGGGGGTTATTAAAGTCAAAGTGACAGGGTGGTAGAAAGGCCAGCTCTCCCAGTCACTTAGTTCACAAACCTGTCTTTAGCCTGCCAACATTCAATTATACAGCCAGGGACCTGACATGTGTGTTCCCACCTGTCGCCACCTAGATCCAGGTCCAGAGTCTTTCATGACCACACAGCCAGGCTGCTGGAGTCTGCTTTTGGTTGAGCAGGGAGGGTTTTCAACACATAGTTTCAACTTATAATCAATGAAGATCTCATCTGTTTTCAGAATAAGCCCATACAGCCTGGAGACTAAACTTTGTTTATTTGAACATTTTCTTGGGCTTTGGGGGTCCTGAGGCCACCTCAACAGTGCATCATATAATCATACAATTTCAGTTAGAATTTTTTTTTTTTTTTTACAGTACTGTTAGACTTGTTTAGTTTTGCAAACACTGTCGTAGAACAGTCCTATATTTGTGTTCCACCTTGAAAACATGGGATTTGATGAATTTTATAGATCTTTGAATGGCCAAACATTTCTTTACAGAGCAAAAGCATCATGTTGTCGTTTAAGTTACGAAGAGACAGCAGAGTAAAACATTGTTTATTAGCCTTGCAGGCTAACGAGCAGTCTAACTGAGCAGAAGCTGTTGTATAAAGAATGAAAGAGTTTTTAATTAAAACCACAAGCAATTATGGACAACCTTACAAAAAGGTGAATATTGTGTGTAGTGTTTTATATTTGTATTAGTGTTTCTCTCGTGCAAAACAGGTGAGAAAAGTAGTGACAAGAATAACAGATATAGGGAATGGGAATCTGATGTCATGAACAGCATATCAGCCATTTTGGAGGATACCAACGGTCGCCTGTGCATCTTCATCACACATGGCATAGGTAGTTTCAACCCGTGCAACTCAGCGTAACAGCATTAAACTTCATTTTCAAGATGGTCGATAAACACTGTCGCATTGTGGGCTGTAACATCCAATCGCATGACCAACAAGTAAACAAACAAAAAAATAGATCATGTGAGGTGCAGGGCCGAAGGACAGACAATGTGACTACAGCTTTGACATTTTCTCACTTAATTAACTATCTTCAGTTTTGTAATATATCACTGCTTTGCTCTGTCAAGAGCTTCTCTTTTTACGAGCACTTGTCTTTGATGCATACTTTATATATTTCTGATGATGAACGATTGACAGATGACAAATGACTGGTGACAGTGACAGATAATGACAGCTTTCGCTATCCTCCAAATACGGCAGTGCTGCCTCAGAGTCCTTTATTTCCATTCACTATTGGGATGGTGAAGTTAATCTCACACTGCTGAATTTTAAGGAACATCATCTTCTTTATGCCGCCATGTTGTGAGGATCCTGTCGCTGGTTTCCTCTGGTACACGCTGCTAACATTATATCTCTCTGTCACATAATGATTAGTAGTTATTGAAAGCTTAAACTCTTAACATGTACTCTGTTTTATATTTGTCTACGACTGTGACTTACAGGACCCAGTGAAGTAGGAACTATTTGTTGTGAGGAGCTACAGAGGTAACATGCTAGCATGTGCATGTAGAACAATATGTAAATACACACTTACAGTAATGACTAGGATGTAGGAGTGGAAGACATGGTATGAAAAAAAGACGATCTGAAACATTAATCAAATAATTATTTCTGGTAAAAAGACAACTAATAAACCCACTGAGGTAATAAATAGCAAGTACTGTTTGTCAAAGATTCAGATTAGCTGTTTGACACCCTTTCAAAATACTGCATAATTTGTATTAGGATTTGTCAACACAGTAATAAAGTTGACTGTTAAACTGTGTCTTCTGTTGCTTGCACTCACTTTTTACTACCTGTAGTAAAGGATTCCTTGCGAAACCCCATCACATCTTCATAGTTAGGGTGTTAAATGAACCAGGCTTTGCAACTGGCAAGTTTTTCATATCACCTGTATAAACACTGAAATTACATCAAACCTTCGAGAAAGAACATATGCTGCTCGAGTACCACAGGACCCCATCCTAAATTTAGAAATTACCAAAAATCTCCTTAAAAGTACAACATTTTATTCATAGACAAAGAAATGGAAATATAAACTGTGTATATATAATAAACAAAGTAGTAAAGCCTTTACTTTTATGTGAACTGTCTGGATATTGCCCTCCATCAAGGTATCAAAGGGTCTCTGCTATACTGAGTTGTCAGTTGGTAATGGAGCTCTCAGGTCACAGCGGTCATCATGATGCGTCTGCCGCCTCTGATGTCTTTGGATTATCACACGACTGAAGCATGACGCCTACCTCATCTACAGTATAAGCACAACTACTAAAGATCAACAGCTCATTGTAGCTTTAAGTAGTCCGATTACTGTGTATGAGACTACAAAATGACACCTCTAATGTGTCTGTGGTGGGTCGATCTGGCTGACAGTTGCAGGTAACTGTGGTCATGTGCTGGCATGTATAAGGAAAAGAGGTTACGCCAACTGCATCTCAAATGTGTAGTTATGGCAACAGCTTCACACAGTGCACAAATGATAGCGAGTAATTTATTCAATCAATTATTGAAGAAGAAACTGATCCCACAGAACATTTGACTTCGAGTGTATGTTGTGTTGTGACATAATAAAAGCTGGTAAATACAGCCTACAACTCAATCAAATAATCACTTAGCTGAATGTTTCTGAAAGTTTTCTATTGTGTTTGGTTTCATGATTGAGCACCTTACCTTTGCAAGAATGACTGTGCTCTTGTAATTTGCCTGGCGTGTGAATTAGCAGATCTGCATCCTGCGCCTGCGAAACTGTGGTTCAGTTTTTAGGGTTTTGTAACTTATAAACTAAGTTAAACTACACAAAGTGTATGCACTTAGTCCAAGAACTGAATAGTTTGCAATGTGCGGGTATGTGCAAGGAGGTAGTGCACCAGGGTCTGTAATCCCGTCTTGGGCTGCCAAATATGGATGTTGTTTATCTTACTATGTTTGTCCATGTACTGCTGCTTGGCATTGCGAGTCAACTTCTTCTGGCAGGGGTCCTTTTTCGCTCTTTCCCTTCTCTATCTCTTCCCCTCTCCATCAGATTTGACCGATTTAACAAAAAGTAAGCACATAACCGCCATAGCAGGCACAGGTAACAGAGCATGTTCCTTACAAGATAGTGCCTCCATCCCAACATGGTGTGATGTATCTTCACAGTCTGTATATTGAATATGGCTAACTAGGCCTATCTCAACCACATGATAACAAAAATTGGGACAGTGTATAGTTGTAATAGTTGTATACTGTCTGTTTAGCCAGTGTTTTCCTCTTGGGTAAAGCAGGTGACGAAAATAGAGAAAAACATTGCTTGCTTGTCTAGTGTGTCGCAGTATATTCAGTTCTTACCTGCTGCCATTGTTACCTCATCTGCTCACCGGTGCCCTCAGTACTTTTCCACTCTCAGCCACGCCCACCTGCCTGCTCACCTGATCACACACCTGAGACTCATAGCAATCAGTGTCCCAAGTCTTTGTCTGCCTGTGACTGCTGGATGTTTTATTCCCTGTACAATACCAGAGACTATACATGTTGCTGCTAATCTGGTCCTGCCAATTTAAGATTAAAAGGTTGATAAAAGTTTTACCTGTGCTGTGGTGGTTCTGTACTTGGGCCTGAAACCCACCGTAGCGGGACTTGCCCTGTAACTGACCTTCTTTCCCCCCCTTGTTCCTTCAGAAGAAATTGAGTTGTGAAACATCCCAACTTTAAAGAGTTACTGACCATTTGGACTGTTTACAGGGAGGCGGTAATTCAGAGAGAGACGGGATATCTGGCTTGGAGTATCTCCTCCGGGGGAGCTGGAGACACAGACAGTTCAACTTCAAAAGGTTACCTATCACTTAGACTGTTTTTCATGCAGATGCTATTCTTTCTTGTTAGCTCCACACCAGAAGAGGACGGTTAAACCATCTGAATGGACAATTGCCAGGCCTCAGAGAAACCTCCAAAAAAAAAAATCAGAGTTTGTCCTAGCCATACTGCCATCTAGAGACTAGAAGCGGTTAGGTTTTAGATACTTGACATGAGACAATTATAATTAATGCTTAATTCGGCAAATATAATCTGCCTTTCCTTGTTTTCTTTGTTCTATTAGTTAGTTATACTCTTATTATTTATGTTAGTATGAGGATTGAAGAATGTTGTCACTAATCATAAAAAGGTATCTGACGCATGCTGTGAACAATGTTGAAATGTGATTGAAAAACATATCATTTAAACTATGTAATTGACCATAGTGAGAAGCAGATGAGTCCATCGCATGCAATCATTAGTTGATGTTTCTTGTCTATAGGATGAAATCACAGCGCCCCCTGTAAACCATTCTAAGTGCGTGAAGGTCTGTTCGTCACAGACACACCTCGGAGCAATTTTTGCTCGACAGGTTACATAACTTTTTCAAAGTTAAAGCCTAATCATGCAATAATATTTTTGTAGATATTTTCGGCCAGCCATCAAAAGTACTCTCAATTTTATTATTAGTCTAAAAGTTTTTCCCATACGGCCACCAAGCTCTTTGAACCGAAGTCCTGCAACCAGCCTTAACCCATCTGTCTGAATCAAATAACCATCAAAAGAGCCGCTCCTCGTCTGTTGCAGACGCTGAAAGCCATTCCGGCCCCTGAAGCATCTCTGTTTGACTGGTTCCTCCCGTTGGACCGCAGCGCAGATTGGAACCGACAGTCCGGGGGCCCCCCTGCCTGCGTAGCAGTTCGGGACAGGCCATCATTGGAGTGCTGTAGGTGGTGCCGCACAGAAGTAGGCATTTTCCATGTTGCTTTGAACAAGGAGTTGGTGTCCTAGGCTATAATCTCAATTTTCATTAGACTTGCTTAGTCATTTATTTCAAAAATAACGTGTCCTCACCCCCCACCCTCCACCCCGGTACTACTTCATCCAGTTGTTTGTGTTACATCGTATAATCCATATTATTTGTCGTATTACTCATATCACTCATTATTGTGTTGAATAAATATTTTTCATTCAAGTCGTTGTCAGACGGTGTCCTTTTGAGCTGGAAATACAATCACTGTATTGAGATCTTACGCTTCAGATTATCAGAGTGATCTACCGTTAATTCATGAATTATTATTAAATCAGCATTAAAAGAAATAATACATAAAATCCTTCTGGGCTGAGGAAGGTTGGTGCCCCTTTTTTTTTATTAACGAGTGCAAACATTACACCCAAAAGGTTGGTGAAGAAAAGGGCTCTTTAGCTACAGCTGTGGCCCTCAAATGTTTTTGTCACATGGCACACCATTTATGAAAACAAGTATTTTAAAGACACAGCTTTACACATGATTATACCTAGGTAAGTCATCGTTAATGACTAATTCTAAGCCATGCTTGGCAAGCTCCCATCCACTGTTCACAGTGCAGTTAATAATACAAAGCCATATAATGCAGACTGATATACACACAGTCTGTTGCTGCATTGTGTCATGACCAGGAAATTATGTTAAGTTTTGTTTAGTTTTTGTCTTGTGTCTATGTTGTCTGGTGACTTTTATTTTGACATCCCTCTCTCCTCTCGTTTCAGGTAACTTGCCCTTCCCCTGTGTGTCTCTGATTGTCTGCCCCGCCCTGATTATCTCCACCTGTTTCCCATTACCTTGTGTGTGCGTGTGTCTTTGTCTCCCTTTGTCCTGTGCCAGTTCGTCTTGTCTTCTTAAGTCAGAGAACCATGCCAGCCCCATGCCAAGCTTCATGTTCGTTCAGGTTTTGCATTTCGTTGATACTTTGTCTCGCACTTGTCATTGTCTTGCCTTTAGTTATTTTGATACTTTGCCTTGCCATTGTTATAGCCTGAGTCGCTTTCCTCGTTTGAGTGTTTTTTGTTCTTGTTTTTCCTCTTTGTGAGTGATTCCTTATTTTGTGCATTTTGTGATTTTCCTCGATAGAGTGATTTTCTGCTGCTACCTTGTCTTTAATAAATTGTTTGATCGAGCCTTGTCTCCTGAGTCGTGCATTTGGGTTCACGTCCTAGCTCAGTCGTGACACATTGAATATTGGCCTGTAGCTGGCATCCAGTACTGCTACTGTGTTGAGTGACGGTCCGTCCATATAGAATAATGAGCACTGATGACTACTTAGCCCTATGGGATGGAATAGTCCATTATTGGTTTGCTTTTGTATAATCTCATATACAATACAGCATATGATTGCTTCAAGGCTGTTGCTTTTTCTTAGGGTTTTACTCCTGCTGCTGGAAATAAAACTAATAATGAAATTGAATGAGAACTCAGATTGCACTCATTTTGTTTATTTGATTTCATGTTGTGAAAGGCAGCCTACGCAGCAGACCGGAAGCTTTTGGGAGAGCACAGTGTCTCACATCTTATATTCCTATTTCTCTTTAATAACTTGAAAATGGTGCAGTTATCAGGTGAAAACATGAGATGTCTGGGCTGGCCTGAGCCCCCAGTGTTTCAGGATTCTCACAGCACCTCCGTCAGCTAGCCTTCCGACATGTCAGCACCACTCACAGTCTATGGTTCTCTCTTTTTCAGCCATGTTTTGGAAGTTTCATTCTTTTTCTAAAGGGCAGCAATGACATCAAACCCACCGGGAGGAAGCCATTTAGCGATCCTGCGACAGACAGGGGGATTACAATTTGACAGAAGGACCGATTCGAATGACAGATAAGGGGAGGAACAATAGCGTAATGTGTGCTGTCAAGCAGAGGATATTTGAAAGGGAATCAGACCCTGGCTGTCAAGACAGGTTTTTCCTTTCTCTTTGAAAGCCTTTTTCCAGACATCTGAATGGTCTGACTCCTTTTGAAATTTGAGGTAGGGGCAGTACTGTCTATCTGCTTTTTTCACAGCAAGATAAGACTGATTAGTTTATTTTTCCTTGTGTCTTTTCCTCCTCAGTGTCTTCAAGAGACTTGATAAAGATCTCAGTGTCAATAAGAAAATATCAGTATATTAATATACATGATACAATCAACTGATCGACTTTCCAAACATTTCTTTCGTTTCATTTCTTTTGAAATAATTCATCAAAGGTGTAACAAATATAAACAGTCCCAAGCAACAACCTCGAATACTGAATCTTTGAAAAGTGTCAGTACCATGGATGAAAAACACCGGGGATGCCTGCATGTGAAGATAAATCCAACATTCAAACAAATGCAGCAGAGTAACATTTATTAAACATGTCCCACGAGAGCACATCAGTTGTGTCATATAACAGAAATATTTGCTTATCTCAAAACTAAACCTTTGAAATCACATCCTTGAGGCTATGTATCTTTCCATATGGTAAACACTGTCAGCATTCATTATATGTGCTTGTAGATAACGGGACTAAATTCCCAATGTGCCTTACTCAGTTCATGAATATTGAAATGGGAGCATATTCATTTGCCTTCATACAAATGCAATAATATCCAATCTGCTTGTGCTGTTTGTCCAACAAACAGGGAGAAAGGAGACATAATTAGACCCCTGAGAAACAGTGCTGCTTCTGTTCATACTTGTCCACATTTTTTTAACCTTTCTACCCCATCGATACCTGCTGCATTGTTATAATAGCCTATGAAAAACACAGTTCTTATTCGTGCCTTTTGTGTGGAGTTCAGCAGATCGACCCTCCTGAATGACCGACGCTGACGACAGCACTCATGGTGATTAACTTGAATATCGGGCTGTGTTGGGGAACAGATGGACAGAAATCACCAGCTCAATGTTGTGCAGCCGAACAAATGTGGGCTTTTGGCAGTAGGACCATTGTTGTTGCTCAGTTTTCGCGGTCCAGACGTTTACGCAGGTTCACCAAGAGAGAAAGAGCCTTTTTTCCACCACAGCAGACATCATTTTTCTGTGGCTAATGAGAGACAAACCCCGACGCCACCTCCTCTTCAACCTAAACTCTTTGTTGAGAATAATCAGAATGATTAATGTTTGAAATGGAACTGCTGAGTTTCGGCTCACCTGATAACCTTTCCCAGATTCAGCTCAGACCCAATTGTCTCGTAATAATACTATGCCGCATTTTCAATGAAATTGCTTACAATGAGCAGTCTCCTCCATCTTATATGGAAAAAGGGTCATTTACTTGCGTCTCAGAAGAAGTGGAGGGCCAGGTGCTCTTAAATCCTCTTGAAATTCAACACTGATATCTCTTTATGCAAGGCTCTTCACTTCTCTTGGGCTAAATTAAAGTCACATGTCATTTGAGCACAGAAAATTTGAGAGGAAGTATCAAACAGCATATCAAGAGGAATACAGTGTTGGATGAACATATGCTGTTTCAAGACTGGTGAAGCAGCGCGTTGGGTTTTTTAATGTGCAGACTAGATGCTTTTGTTGGCCTTTTAGTAGTTAGTGAGGAAAGTTTTTGTAGCTTGATCAATGCACAGAATACATCGTAGTGTAAAAACTGTGGTCGACTCCTTTGTTTTCAGCTCAGATAAAAAACACACTTGTACCTTCATGCACCCTTAGGCCATTGGGTCGCACACATTTGCCTTTATTGGCGGCCATTTAGCTGGTTGAACATGTTGAATCGACCTTGGAAGCAGTTATTGTGAGAGAGCCGTCTGACTGCCTGTTCTGCCCTGTAAATCAGTGATTTCACCGACTTGTAGTCGTAGTGTAGTGTAGTTTCTTCTAATTTTTCACCTCTACCTTTTGTTAACTTTTTCCGCAAGCAAAAGACCGCAGGCTGACAAGCCCAGTGCAAAGCAGTGGACAGCTAAACCTTACAGTGCCTGTTACAGTTTTTCAATATGCTCTATTTGTATTCGAACCATTGGAAAGAAACTGTTTGAACATAGTCACAGTTGTTGGAAAATGGTTAGTTAGTTTCATATTATATATGTTATTCATATATTATGTGTGTATATATATATATATATATATATATATATGTGTGTGTGTGTGTGTGTGTGTGTGTGTGTGTATATATACGTATATATATACATACATATATATATGTGTGTGTGTGTGTGTGTGTGTGTATGCAAAGTTTTGTGTTTAATCGTGTTGGATTTTTCCCATGATGTCATCCCATGACAGTCCATTTCTGAATAATATAGGGGTGGGAAAAGGTTGTGCAGTTGCAGAATTATGCTTTATTTTATATCGACAGTGCCTGCTTTCAAGTTACAATCTAAACCTTTGATGATAGGTTGGTATGTATCTTACCAGCCTGCAAAAGATCGCTGCAGATGGTTGTTCCCAATAGCTGTCAGAGTGCATTCAAGCTGGTGTTGCTACAATAGTGATTTCTCCTGATTTCCATTACTAAACAATCATGGAGGCTTCACATTGTGCAAAATGCATTTAGAAATTCTTCATGGAAATTATGATAACCAGTGATAAAATATACTTTCAGGGATTAAACCTAAATGTGTAATCTTGTGGAATAGCTGTGTGGACAGAGAAAGTGAGTGAATGAAAACCACACACCCTTGCTTGTGGCACAGCATGGTAACATTAGTCCTGATGCACATCATTTTATTACCTTCATCACACACATTTCCCCCCAGTTGTACATCACAGCAGGATGGAGGTTCATTCCCAGAAACACTCCACTTTTGTGGCTATGAGGTGTGATATTAATGTTTTAAATGCAGCGATATTGATGAGAGTCACCTCTAAGGTGGAATAAACAAGGACAGAGTGTATTATGTTGGAAAAAGAGGCATTTAGTGTGCCGACTGCAGATGGGTTTTTCGAGTAATTGTTAAACTGTACATGCAGCAAGTGAGCAAACGGCACAACTCATTTCCCAGCTCAGTGCGGTGTTCAGTGCTCTGTGCATAATGAGCTTTTGATTTATTCTCCTGATCAGTGAGTTTTTGTAACAGAAATTGGGCACATATAACACTTGAATCTCAATGATGCTAAAGATGTAAATACTGTATGCAGTTTTATTGTAATGTAATAGATATCAGTGACAATGACAGTAAAGGTTACATCACATACATGATTTTTTGTCCATTTATTAGACACAGGAGTAGCCTTTTGTCAAACTATGTGATGGTAACAATGCCTCTATGCTTCTATGGCTCAAGATGGAAAGCTAATACTCTGATCAAGCAAAATGAGACAGAAGAAATACATCTGAAGGAGTTTTGAAACAGAGGATGAGATAAATGTTTGTTAGAGACAGAGCAGTGCTGCTGCAGACGAACTGCTCCTGATTACAGACATTTCTCCATTATAATTCTACATTTAAATGTTTTCCCCCTCACCAACTGCTTTTACTGTCCTTAAACTGTTACAAAGCAAGAAAAACAATTTACAATTGAGCCAGTTCTTGAAAGCACAGCAGCACTAAAAAAAATCCTTCAAGTACTTTTAGCCAGTTCAGGCCCAAATTAAACCAACACATTATGAGCGTGACTTTCTTATAATTAATCTTTTAATTCAAGAATAATCATGTAGGCAATCAAGGTTTCTGTTGTCAACAGCTCAAGGGTAATATGCTGTAATGAAGGAGATACAAAGCTGGCAACATTTCACATAGCCCCTAAGCAGCAGTGAAACTTCGCCATATTACAACATATGTGTAAATTGATGCATAAACTTATGTTTGTACTTAAAAAAGGTTGCACCACACAAATCAGTTCGAACAAAACACACTAGTGAAGAAAAAAACTAAACTAAAGTTAATATGGAATAAAGTTAACATTACTGACAGCTGATCAAAATACTGATTAACAATGTAAACCAACAAGATTTAAACATTGTTTCACAAACACATAACACATGGCATAACACAATGTCTCTCAAGTTACTATGATGTAACCTCTTTTCATCAGTTAGCTTAGCATAACTGAATATTTTTCACTTACTCTAAACTGCATGAAAACAACTAACTGTGAAACACGCATATTAGTTCATGTGTGCACATGTATATAAAATGAAGTGTAAAATGTTATGATTAACGTATCACAATATAACACTTGTCATCCTAAAAGTGTGATGTTTGTGTGCTGAAAGCTCACAATGTTACAGCGACTTCCTATTTACATAGATGATTGGTTTTGATTGAACAGCGCAACAGATGTTCTCTAGCAACCAATTTCCACATTACAAAAGTACAACCTGATTTAGTAAATCACCAGTTTGATTAAACCCTTACACACATCCAGAGCACAAATTTCTTCTTCACGTGTAGTAGGATGGGTGTAGGAAGATATGCCGTTAACCCTGGAGGGATCACATTGGACAGGCCATTTACTCCATATTTTTAGTAACACCTTGTATTTAGATTTTGTATTTAGCTCTTCATTTAGAGCAAGATTTCCCAGGAGTGAATGTCCTTTAGATCCAATAAGTTGTTACAATGATTTGCTCAAGTACATTGCAGTCCCACTCACTCCCAGTGTTTTAAATGGAAGGATTAATGAGCTTTGGACTCTTTATGACCTCAGGAGCCAAGGAAAACATCAAGAGACACTGATTACACACAGTATGTTGGATCATTCAGTGTTTTCTTAAAAAAAGGATGATGAATGTTTTGAATGTTCTATGAAGAATGAAGTGCAAACAGAGATCATGGCTAATGTGGGGTGCATGCTTACTTTGAGGGGGCAATGCTGATTAATGGAAGAGCTGGCACCCAAACTGACACAAAACATGCAAACCACACAAACTTAGGTGGGTCATCTGTGAATACTGAGACGAATGATGTGTGTGTAGCAGTCTACAGATGGACATTGCAATAGTTGGTGATGCTGCGGGAGTGGCTTGAGAGGTTTTTATGGATATGATACTTTTATCCACCTTGAAAAAATTCCCTATTCGAATCCACTGAAACTGACATAAATTCACATCGACTGCAGCCTCTGCTGTCGATGACGGAAAAAACTTATCACCACCGCCTTTCAAACTTACAGGGTTTTGTTTTCAACTCAACAGATAGAGTTTGAATAGAGTACTTCAGATCTGTTGTCAGTGATTTTTTAGCCTCTTTGGAGCTGCTGAAACAAGCTGTAAACACAACACTGACATGTTACAACCCTTGGCTATTCACACTTGCAACAGATCCTGACCAAAATTACAAGTCATTTGGAGTTGTGTTTCTGTCTGTCTGGTAAATGTAAGTTGAGTATTCACTCTTTTTTTTGTTTTTTTTTGGCTTGATCTGCAATTGCTCTCCATCAGTTCTATCTGGCTCTTTAACTGCTAAATGCTCCGCTACGTTCACCAGCTAATTGTGAACTGTCTCTCTGCTGTTTGGTGTAAAAACAACTGCCTGCAGCGAATAAAACTACGCTGACAGCAGTGAGAATGCACCAAAAATGGTAAGGTTGTGGTTGGAAAGCCAAAACAATGCACTGAAAGACACTATAAAGTTCTGTAGAGATGAGGGGAGCTGCACAGTTGCACATCTAAGTAGTCTTGCAACCTATTGTTAATAATATTGAATATAGCAATCGCAAGATAAGCTACTATAGCTTATTTCATTGGTTCATTGGTATAATTAGGAATTATTGCTTCCATTTTGCAGTGATTTAAAACAGAATCTTTGCAATGTTGTAGTTTTGACTGAAAACAAAACATACTATAGCTCATAAGGTCTTGAATCCCTAGCTTTTAAGGGGGGTAGTAAGAAATAGCAATTTTAGTGTCAATAAAAGACATATTCTTAAAAAAAAACCCATTTGAAATTACTGAAACTGAAAATGTCAAGACATCCAATTTAACATGGGCAGCAGCAGGAAGCGTGCCCCCAGGGCTGCAGCACTTGTTTGGACTCTGACAAACATTAAAAGATGGTGTCAATATGTTATTGAGCTGTTTTCCTCGTCTCTTTATTCTAGCGATCATGATACCCATCACAACTCAACTTTCATCTACTGACGTTTCACTGAAATGCATCCCCAGGTTCCAACTCTGCTTTTTCTTCTTCTGTCTACATTTCAGGGTGCTGTCACTCACAAGGGCAAAGAGTTTGTGATTACTCTCGCACATTTCAGATGCACTTTGGGACACATTTGGATATTTTGAGGAAAAATAAGAATACAGTAATATTAGCAGACATTATCAATTAAAATAAAATAAAATATAACTTTATTGATCCCACTTCAGGGAAATTACGTTGTGACAGACAGCACACAATAACACATTAAAACAAAGAAAAGAGGTTGGAGCTGCTGTAACTAGCTGCCACTGAAATGAAATACATTGTATTTTTGGGCAATTTATTCTTGGTCTTAACATGTTGAAGGAGATTTTCACATTCATGGTCCCCAGATGAATCCTCTGCAAGGCTAAAATGTTTGTTCTACAACAAAATAGCTCTAATTGTTCTATTAGAATGATTGTCATAACTTTAATTTGCCCATACTTTTGGTTTATCACCACTCCAAATACCTGAAAAAAATAATGACATTCCCATCAACCTCCACTGATGGACTTTCTTTGGTGCTAGTTGGCAAATGTAAGCGTGCTTGCATGCTAAACTAAGATAAACATTATGCCTGCTAAGCATTGTCATTGTGAGCATGCTAACATTCGCATTTTTGTTCTAAGCACCACCGTCTGTACTGTATGGGCTGGAGTCTATCCCAGCTGGCAATGGGCGAGAGGCGGGGTACACCCTGGACAGGTCCCCAGTCAGTCACACGGCTGACACGTATAACCCTGATTCCAAAAGTTGGGACACTATGTAAAATATAAATAAATCAAAATGTAATCATTTGCTAATCCTTTTTCACATACACTCAATTGAAAGTACAAAGACAATATATTTAACATTTCATCAACTTCATTGCATTGATTTTTTTTTGGGAGGAAGCCGAAGAATCTGGAGAAAACCTACGCAGGCACGGGGAGAACATGCACACTCAACACAGAAAGACGGCAGGTGCAAACCCAGAACCTTCTTCCTGTGCGTTGACAGTGATCCTGTCCCCAGGTGGTTGTAGTTTTAATGTGTCTTATTTCCCTATCGTTGACACTGTTGTCATGGCAACGTTAACTGCTGCACAGTGTTGTGCGTTGTTGCTGCTGAGTTCACACATTAATGTCACCCCAGAGAATTTGCTGTCAGCTCCTAAATCACAGATTTTGTGTCTCCTTTTCTCTTGCACACAATAACTAGTGTAAATGTAGTTGTTAGAATATGTCTGAGTCAGAAATAAATACGGCTCAGACTAACTTTCTGAGCCTTGTCTGCCTCGGTTTAATGCTGGGCAAAGAGATGTGATGTTGAATAATTTTATTTCTTTTTATCACCAATCCTTCTGGACATCTGACCTTGAACAGCAACGCATCATATAAGACCATCATGTGTTTGTAGTGTCGCTGTCCTGTGAGAACCATGTATCTCTAAAAAGTCAACTTTTCAAGGGCTCAGAAAAACAGCCCTGTGTTCAGCTTTGTGACAATGCATTTTCCAACTAATCCAAGAGGGTTTTTAAATTGTTTATGTAGCTTAAGAGCTAGGAGAGTTTTCTCAACTCATAAAGGAACACTTAATCCTTCAGTCTGCAGCCTTTGGAGCTCATTAACAAAATGGAATACATGTACGTGAACTAGTTCATTTTAGTGTGTACGAGCTGAACTTTGAGCTAGCCTTCCTGAAGTGTGAGCTTGCACAACGCTGCACTGCATCTGTGTTTCTAAAGGATTTTAATGACACTGGATTAGATGATGTCATTGTGAGCTCTTTAGAACGTTATATAATTTATGTCTTTGCTGTTGCTAAGTAGGGCAAATGTGACGAACAACTGTGTCACATGACACACGATGTCATCTCGATGGCACTCATGAAGACACTTCACCGACAGGAGAGCAAAGAGAGAAGCTGCAAATCTTATGCATGAGAGCTGCGACAGAACCATGCCGCAGTGATCATGTTTGCTTGCTGTGCATGAGATTGACCTGCATGCGCCTTTACTTCATTACTTTTTAAATGACTCCGTCATAGAGGGGAGGAAGAAGCTGCTTGTGTATTTCAAAGTGTCTGAGCTCTCCATAGCTTAAATGCACCAGCAACCAGTGCAGGCTGTGGCATCTGCTGTGCTTACACTGAGCACAATAATGTGGAAAATATTTGGACTTTCTGACAAAGCTGACATGAAAACGAACCAGATCACTACGGCAGGCTGATGTACAGGCTCAAATGCTGGGGGTGAGAGGAATGGTGTGACTACTGACTACACAGGCCCCAAGCCACGGAAGCTTTTTGTGATGCTTAAGTACATATTTATGAATAATTCATACTTTCATTTCACACTGCTCTGGTTTTCGATTTGATTGAAATCTACAAAAACTGCAAACAAATCAAATCAAACTGTCTCACAAACATATTGCAGCAGAAAATTGTCCTGCTGAAACCGCTTTCAAATCTGTGTCTCCTTGAGTAAGGATGGGAGATTTGCAGTATTTCTGCCTTAGCGTTGGTTGTTTGTACAGCAGAGGCTCGTCTCAACAAAGATGCTCCATAAACTTAGTGCATAAAGATATAGATTTTTCTACATGAGCATTACAGCCAGCAGCATCACTAGAACAACTACGTATTTACAGTATTTTGGGGAGCAGAAGAAGAAGCATACTGCTTCACAACAACATTATAGCCCACAGCAACAACAACATAACAATGAACCAACTTTAATCTGTGTAAAGTTTTTGTAAGATGCATAGCAGCACTTAGAAAATTTGCTGAAAGGCAGAAACATTCAATACCGTTGGACCCCATCTCCTGTTTATCCATGCAAACGAAGATTCAGGGAATGAAGTCTCCGGTGTCTTGTGCTGGCCTAGATAGGATTACAATCAAAGGGAGCAAAGGAGGGAGCCCATCCCCTTTGCTGCAAACAGAATGAGTAAATGTTCTCCCTGTGCTCTCGTCTCTGAGTTCTTGTCAAGGCAGCAAAGTGGTGCTGTGCCAGCTCTGAAGATCCCAAGCCCGGCTTTCACTTTATGGATGTCAGGACTAATGAAAAGAGAACATGAAAACTATGACAAACACGAGTGCAAGAAGAAGAAAGAGTGGGAAATGAAGCGAGAGTGGGAAATGTGTGTGATACTCCTCGGTTTCTTTAATCAGAGCAGAGTGTTCTCAACCACTGGACAGGCTGTAGAGATGCTGTGGTTTAATAATAACTCCCCACACTGCTCATCTGAAGTCCGAAAGAGAGAGAAAGTAACACACAGAGCAGACTTGTTCATTCATCATCTGCAACAGCCTCCGGATGCATGGTCATCTGTAACTGTCGCCAGATAAGAGCCACAGAGGTTTGAGTGCAGATGTGACGGGCAGAAACAGGTGCTTGATCTATTGCCACATATGTTGAGCAGTGTGGAGACACTGGAGCAGAAGGCTCTCCAAAGGGCTTCAGTTGCCACAGGGAGCATTTGCAGTCTGTCCAATTGCGCATCAACAAATTAAAATACTGATAAGGAAGCAAGCCTGATGGTGTAGAGGGTTGTGGAGCCGCCATGCATCGTCTAACATACTCTCTTGACTCCCTCAGGCTGTCCTGCAAATTCATTGTGTTCAGGGAGTGTGTGATTATGATAATAACAATGTGATACTTCATTGATCCCCTTTAGGAAATTCTCTTTTCACAGGAGGTGAGAGTGCAGGAGCGGCTACGGCTGGTGAGGATGGAGTGTTTTGCTCAAGGACGCTTCTTGGGGTGCAATGGCTGCCGATATGAGCTTAAACCGGGGTCCTCTGGTTGACACACTATGGTACTGTGATGCCTAAAACTACTGTGGCTGACAAGGGCAAACGGGCTGCAAGACCCCAAAACATTTCCATTGGGAGAAATGTGCTGTAGCTTGATGGCAACTGAAAAACACAGATGAAAATCCAAAACGAAATCTACAGCAAATGAAAAAATGTGCCACAGAAAGTCAAAACAGATACATTAGAAATAACCATGCTGCAAATACAGAAACAAAGTCTAAAACACAGAAAATCAATGGAAGTGCTCCAGGCCTCTAGGGGTGCCAAGTGGAGCAGCTTGATTTTCAGCCTGGGAGAGACCAGACAAAAGAGTGTTTGACAGTCTTATATATAAAATTGTGAAAGACTAAGGCATAATGTTAACAAAAAAAAAAAAAAAAAAAAAGTCTACCTTTTTATCACACTCTTTACTTTTCTTCCTGCATCAAAGACAGGACTGGAGCATTTCTGTCTTGTTGTCTGGAAATGCAGTGTTTTTCTCTTGCATTTGTCTGGCATCGTTTTCTGAAGCTGCAGCACATTTCTCCTGATGAAAATGCTTTGGGCTTTTACAGACTGGTTGCCCTTATCAGCCACCATATAAAACTACACAATTTTTGGCTTTGGGTATTTCAAAACCTGAACACATAAAAACAAAACTATCCACATAGCTAGCTATTGAGACGTCATGTGTTCTTTTGTGTGAAGCAGCCCTTTAAATTGGCTGATTGCAACAGCTGCATGAATACATGCTTATACACTGCCTGAAATCTGACTGAAATCATCTAATATTTTGGCATTCAAATGGAGTTTGTGTTCTAATAATATGTTTGGCTACCTCATACAAAAGACCATAAGCGCAATTCATGTAAAGCACTTATTAATTTTATGCCGGGCAGGCGATAAACAATGGTTACTCTGAGCATAAAAGCAGCAGCTGTTTTGAGACATTTCATACTGGTTCCTCCCCCAGGGCTCAGTTTTATTTGTTCTGTCTGAAATGTGTGCGCCTTAAAATAGCATGATGTATGGACCCTACGGTACAATTCCTGGTAGAGTTGATAGCGCGTTTGTGTTTTGTTTGCTTTTGATGTGATATACAGTGTCTTGCAGGTAAAGATCTCTCAGGGCAACAAGAGGCCATTCATCATCAGATGTACAGAAACAACTCCCACAGATAAAACACACTCAAGTACGTGGAAATAAGCTACAGAACAATGTAGATAACCTGTTGTTTGAAGATATGCAACATGCCAGACAGTTTAAACTGTGTAGAAAAAGCATGAAGTGATTGCTGCCGTGGAGGCAGTAATTGTGTTTTTTTTCTCACCCGCAGGAAATGGGAGTAAAAATGATCTCAGTCTAAACCTACAAAAATTGCTATTATCTGTCACTGTTAAACACAACTCTGACACCAATAACTTGATTTCTCTCTGTTCACGCTTCTCCCTCAAGCTTTTGCTGTGAGGAATCATTTCACTATGAAGGTTCCATTTTGCCATATTGAACCTGATCTCGCTAATGGAACAACGACGGGAACTTTAGTTAACATCAAACATCCTGGAGAAAAGTAAGGCCGCTGCTGCTGGCAGGAAGAGCTACAGATTGATTAGCCTCGACCTGTTTGAAGTGCCGCAGGTATGGATGCAGCAGGCAGACACCTTGTTATAATTGTGATGAAGCAGCTGTCCTTGGCAGAGCTGATTTGGATTACCTCTCCTCTTTGTAACTCCGACAGCCCAAATGAAGAAGCATTCAGCATCTTTCCTTGGGCAGCACCTGGGCTGCAATTTTAAGCAGGTAAACATTAATTAATTACACCAGATAATGGACAGCCACCCCGTGAAATGGTTAAGGGAGGAGACAGAAGCTTATTTACCTTGATATCATTAAATCCAGCACTCACTTGTGCCTTGCAACCCCGTCTGTCTTGCTCTCTATCACAGTGCTCAACAAAGATGCAGATCTGGCTTACCATCTTACCATCTCTGTGTCCTGTCTTCTCCACTTTTGTCTGTGTTTTTTTTTTTTTTTTTTTTCCAAAACATGCATTAGTGATTCTCCCTCACCCTGACTCATCCTTGCTCCCTCGGAAGACTGAGCACTATGAAGGGTGGAAGCGGATCAAGAATTAATGCATTTGCCTTCAGTGAAAGTTGTTCGGAGAAGTATGCTCATTAGGCCTCCCGCTCTGCCCTGCACAGAGGCCAGGGGAAGCAGACAGGGCGGTGGGAGGAGATTGGCGGGGTCATTATCTACCCTGTTGCTGCACTCCGGACTTCAAAGTGGGCTTGCAATAGCTGTCACCACCGCTCTGTGCAGCTCAGACACGGTCTTGACAGCAAGAGCAAGGGCTCGGGCTGCAGCATGGAGGGGAGCACCGACGCTGTAGGGTTCATTAAAAGAGGATGCTTCAGTTCCTCTACACCTCTCCATCTTTATTCCTGTTCACCTGTTTGTCTTCATCATTCATGCAGCTGGTTCGAATCCTGTCTTTTTCTTTTTCTGTTGACCAGTCTGCTCTGTTCTTGCGACCCACGCTACCATCTAACATCACATATCGGTGTCACTGGAACACCGAGATGTTAAAATCTAACCTGGAACATCTCGTTCTCCTCATCAGACTTCACCTTTTCTATTCCAGTCTTATCCACTGTCGCTTTCATTTGTCAAAGGTTAATTCTTTTTCTTTCTTTCTTTTTTTTTTTTTTTTTTACCTCACTCAGTTTTCCCTGCCTCCCCATGCAATATCACCATTTGCTGAATGTTTCTTTGTCTCTGTGGTCTTTTGTCCTCAATCGTCCCACACACACCCGTGATCTTCAATCTCTTCCCCTTAATGACGATAGAACAAGGTAAAGTGCAGGTCCTGACATTGTATGGAACAAGGATTAATCTACAATAAATGATGGGCTGCATTGTTAAGTGTATGTGACAGCAAAGAGATGCATGATTGAGCATACATTTAGTGAAATAGTGCGTGTGTGTATGTGTGTGGCTGTGCGTGCAAGCTGTTGTCTCTAAGGCTTTTCCACACTGCAGTTTTAATTCTCCATGAATTGTTACCTTTACCTTCTTAATTTGGATGTTTCCTGTCGAAACATGTCCACTATAAATTGCAATCTAAGAGGATGCCAGTTAAAGGTAACTTGTTATTAACCACTAGTCGCACTGTAGCCCCATGCTTTTACAAGTGTGTCACCATTATGTTTGTTCTTGGGCACATGCTGGTAGGAGGCATGATACATGTTTCTGAGGACGGTTTCATAGCATTACACTGACTTAGTGACTGTAACATGTCAAGAAATGCAGCAATGTGCCAGCAAGCAAAGGAAAGACTGCAAGCAAGTTAACATGGCTTTGACTTTGATGGCTTTTGACTCATCAATGGACACTTTCACTGGACCCATCTCAGAGACACAGTTTATTGGACCTTTCTCTTTGAAATGAAAATGAGTAACAGTTTCTATGAAGACCACATCTATAGTGCATTATGGTGGCATTCATAGTGAATTGTAGCACATTCACAATGCTTTCTGATGCACTGTATCAACAGTCATGAAACATTACAGTTGTGACTCATAATTAATCATAACTGAAAGTGTCATGTGGATGCCTTATAATATGTGTACCTACACACATCAATACACAGCTCAGCAGTACAAAAGACTCGTAGTATGCTATAATTGTCCATGCAGTAGTCATTCAAGTTATCATGGTATTTGTTAAGTAAAGTGAAGTACATATTGATGCATATATAAACATCTGTGCATCATCAAGTTTCATTTTTGGTGGCCAGTAAAGTGGCATGCATTTTCATGCATTTATAAGAATGAATGCTACATCATAAGTGATTATTAGTTTGAGAAGCCAAAATGCAAAGAATCACAGGTAAAATTTATCTGATTTAGGAATGGAAACTTAAGGTGTAAAACCTGTATGATATGCTGAAAGTAGGCAGTAAAGACTCTCACGCTGAGCTGAAATGAAAGGAGTGTACATAAATAAAGTAAATAATATGTTGGGAATTGATCTCCTGAAACTTGTTTGTTGGACGATTGACCACTACAAGCCGGGGAACACAGCTGGACTTTAGCTCTTTACTTGGACAATAAAAAAGTACGAACAGTACAAACGGTAGTACAGTAATACAGGGCAAGCTAGCTGGGCTAGCCAGTTAGCTTAACACTTATTTCACTAATTTTCAAACAGGCCAATTACTGAAAGAAGTCTTTACCAACATGACAGCGATGCAATAAATATACTTGACATCGGCTGGACAGTGCAATATCATGAAATACAGAATGAGCAGAAAGAGCAAGACATTTTCTGTCTATCCACCTGCAATTGCTATTGCACACCCAGCCGTTTGTCTTTAGGTTGCCTCTCCTGAGGTTACCTCCAGTTATTTTCTTTGCAGGCTGCAACTTTTTTTTTCTGTTAAGGTGTTTTTCTGTGTCTTCGTAAAGAGCTTGGGGTAGGTCATGAACCGTTGCTGTTGTGCTTCTGTAAAACCATTTGAGACATTGGCTCGACGCATTATCTAACAAAAATATGGTGGACATGAACAGAAAAGCTCCATTTGCACCATCTATTAAAGGCTTTATTGTGTGAAGGTGCTATGAGCATCTCAGTTCAACTGGTATCAGATAAGGTTCGAATCCAGGAATAGATCCAAACATTCATGTTTGGATCTATCCCCAAATCCCCAAATTGATATGAACTCCAAAAATCTCAACATATGTCCTTATGTGTGTGTATCATGCACAACATCATAAGTGCATAGGATGACAGTGTATGATGTGCACTTGAGAGAACCAGTGGGACACTGTGTTCTTCCATTTGTAAACACACACATCATGTAGGAACATGTTCCAACCACGAGCTAATTAGGATCCCTCCAGGATTGCACTGGTGACCCTAGGCATAACAAGCAGGAGTCTGTGTTAGGGTATCTATCACAGATTGAGAGGGCCCCGGGGCCTGACAGCGGTGCTATCTGTCATGTTACCATTACATTGGGGCACAGGTGGCAGGCAGGGACTCTGGGTTCCACACAACTACAGCTCCAAGACAGCTAGGCCTCCACACACCGAGGGAAGCGTGCTCGTTGATGCTTTCATGAGGGTAGATTAGGTAAATTACTGGCACTGTAAGCCATACAAAAGGGAAAAAAAATGTAATGTGAGATGACTTGAGCATCTCTTGTCATGTGGGAAGTGTAACAGTGTGTGACATTCTCCTGAGGATTAGACAAAGCCGAAAGACAGCACCATGATCATTAATTAAAGTGTGATGCTGTTATAGCTGTGCATCACATTAGCAGGCTGGCTGGTGCCATCTTGGTCATAGCCCAGCTGCAATGAATTCAGGTTCACTGTCTGCAAACTCACTGATAATGGTTCCTCTTAGTTTCTTTAAGTAAACAAGCACGCATTTATTTTCTCATATTTGGGGATGCTCATTTGAGTAGGTAGGAAAAAAAAGCAACAACGTTTTGTATATTACTCATCAATAAAGACGACCTGATTCTCTCACTTTCTAAGAAGCCATTAAGTCTGCATTTGGAAACGTTAATAAGCTGTTAATAACCGGGTCTTGGTCCAGACACAGATCTCTACCATGGACTCCTGCGGTCCATTGGCTGACTTAAAGCTACTTAAACAATATGCTGGTGAAAAAAAAAAAAAAGAAAAAGAAAAAGAAAAAAAAACAGAAAAGAGAAAAATGTAGTTTTCACAATCTGACAACCCAGAAGGAGCCTTGATTAAAGGATTATAGTGGATCTACAAATCATTAACACATGATTTATCAGAATTCATAAATCCATTAGTTTCACCATGTAAATCCTTAAAAAATCATGTGTTATCATAACCTGGCACCGGGATCTTATTGCTGTGGCTGGTCATACTTTAGCTATTGTGAAATACTATGTACTGTTGGGCATTTAATCTGAAATAATGTGTTGATGTTCATCATTTTTGTGTGAACAGTTATCAAATACATGTAGTGGGGTAGAAGTATAGTGAAGAATAATTTAAAATGTACGTTTTTTGATTCCATGATTCCTACCTTTGCATTAACCGGTCAAAATGCGGCATGTTCTCCATCTTTGTATGTGGGGAACTTGTTGTCATATGGTCAATCAACTGAAAATTTTAAACTGTATGTGCGTTCAACAGTAATGTCACAGTTTTGTTGTTGGGTGATGGTGACACTTACAGCCACATACAGGAAGAGATTTTAAACAACAACCCACATTAGTTTTCTAGCTCTTAGTTATCTACAGACATGAGCATGTCTTAGGTTACACCTTGGCACGTTGAACGGGGTATCAACCAGTCATCTGTGTGTCCTCCTCGTCCTATTAGCGACAGTTACCTTGTTTACTCTGTCTTTATGTGCTCTGCCAGCTCAGCTGTCAGTCAAACACATAAACAAATCGCCCACACAGAGGCTGAGAGAGTAGAGGGGGAATTCCTGATAAACCCTTTAAGACTTTTCCACCATTTCAATATAAAAATATAAACAATCAGCAGAAAGGTCACATCAGCATGATTAACTGTAAACAGGGATGTAGCTGGATTAAAGGTGTACTATGCAGGAATTGTGGGCACTGCGTCCGCCTTTTTCATAGCTTCCTGTTGGATGCATGCTGCTTACGATCTGGCACCTGGCCGCTACCTTTGTATAAAGTCCCAGCTTCACCAGCCTGCTGTTATTGGCTGGAGGCTACACACCCACTGCCAAATGGTTGCAGCCCAGAAACGTCTTGCTACAGCAAAACAAGAAGAAAATTGGAAAATACAGGCAGAGGGCAGGGCCACTGCAGATAAATACCACTCACTCCTCATAAGTAATGTGTTACTTTTGTATTGCATGGTGTGTGAGGAAAGTCCTGCATAGTGTATCTGTAAAGGAGAAGTTCACATTTTGCAAAATGAGCTCATTTTTGCACAAAAGTAACAATCTGCCTGCAGTGACTCCTCATCAAAAATACAGTATACATAGTTAAACAGATATATAATGTACCAGACTAATTCTGTGCCAAGTGCAGCGAATTCCTGGAGTCTCAGCTGGTTGCCTTGCAACCACATGGTGACAGAGCCAGCTGAGCCATTTCCCCAATTTCCAAGTCTTTGTGCTAAGCTATGCTAACTGGCTGTGTTTTTCCCAAAATGTCAATCTATTGCTTTGAAGCACATTAAGCTGGAGGAGGACCAGCAATTTTTTTTTTTTTTCACCAAGACATCATCATTATTGTTTTATGATCAAGTCATAATGATTAGTAAATGATGTATTAACCATTAATAAAGCCATTAGCTACAGCCCACAGCAGAAACCTTTATGAAGTGTGCCTTATCAGAAGTGATACTTTAATAAGGTAGCTGGAAGAGGTCAGGGTCGGTTTGACTTCAGCTACTTTGTATATTTTATATATTAGTAATATACTGTTATATAATACAATGAAATCTTATATGTCAAAATATTAAAATAACATCTGCAAAACAATTATTAACTATGGCTGTCCAACGCAGGGAAGTACAAAGTACATTTCCCTCTGAAATCCGGTGAGGTGGATGCATAAAGGGGGAAATGAGGAAGTGAAGTTGTTAAAATTTTACCTGCAACATTCCAGCAAAAGCCCAACAAATGAATAGTCACTTATCTGACCACTTCATTTATTTTCTAAAACACATGCTGACAAAGTGATAAAATGATTTTGTCAGTCAATCAGTGGGAGCACCATCAGGAGAACCTGTCCACATAAACTCATTGGAAGCGATGGGGTAACTTGAGTGTGACAGACGCTCATTATAAAATGCCCTTATGTGTTTTTCTACAACTTCCAACACCACATGTTGGTGAACCGTTGCTTGCATTATTAACGACGCATTTCAGTCTGCAATATAGGGCTCATGGCTTGGATGTTTGCAGCTATTGTTCTTGAATCACCTGACGCTGATTTTAATGAAAATTATAACAAAAATAAATGAAGATCATGACCTTTGCTGCATTCCTGCTACAAAATAGCTAAACTGCACTTCTAATCAGGATGCATTCTCCATGCAACCTCTTGCAAAGAGGTGATACTCAGCGACTAGTGAGGGGCTCATTACTTCAGCCTGAGTGTTCCTGGGCTCACAGTTGAATAATGAGGCTATTATGGAGATATCCTCCAAGAAAAGCTGGAGAGGTCTCAGCTCCCAGTGCTGAGGTAGACTGCCAAGCTGCTATCTCTAACCATAAAATAACCTGCAGCATTTATATATCTGCATTGCATTGCAGCTGGGGAGTTTTCAAAATGCATTTGTAAAGTGGTAGACGCACAAATGTGACTATCATTGCTTGAAACAGCATGTAATGAAAAATTGATGAGCTGTGGTTTTGGGGCCTGTTGGAGCACTTTTGTTTTAAAACAGGCTGAATCTGGCAGACTCACAAGCATTTGTATCCCTCAGTTGGGCAATACCAATAAGTATTTGCACTATCAAGTACTTTTCCTAAGTCGTGTTCTTTTCCTAAATCGTGATTCGAGCAGAGATAGGAGGCTCCTCTTGACTCGAGCTGCATGTATCACTCTCTGCTCAGTCTCTCCATTCTGATTGCTTTCATTTTCAGAATGAAGAAATGGTACAGTGTATTAAAGTTGTGGGCCCAGCTCTACTCCCCGGGGAATGGTGCCTCATTATCTAAGAAGCTGCTTACACTCCGCTGCTTAGCTCATTACAGATGGCAGAGCAGAGAGTGAGAGTGAGAGTGAGAGAGAGAGAGAGAGAGCTCTGAGGGTGAGAGGCATTGGAAGTTCAACACGCTGGGTTCCACAGTTTTCTTACAGAAATGCAAAAGTTGATGTAGTATAATGAACTACATGCTCTTTCTAACCACCTGCTTCTTGTTTTACTTTCCATCCTGGACTATGACAGTGATCAGCAATCTTTAAAAATGTAGATATGCTTCAGTCAGAATAAGGACAGCCAGTGAATAGAGTTGTGCCATACACCTTCCTCATGTGTTATTAATTTTGAGAAAAACTTCAGGATGTTCCTTCCGAGAGTGAGATGAGACGGTCAATATCAATCTCCTGTCCATGAAATTTGTAACTCATTTGTAAGCCATTTATGGTTTCGGGTGGAGGTACAGTATGTACTGGAACAGTTTCTTGGTAACAATAGAAATGGCCGCAGGTTGTCAGATACTGTCAAGTCTGTACAAAGACCAAAAATAAAACCTGTGTTTATTTGAAATAGCTCCAGCAGTAACTCCCTCCAACACTTCAGTCCTGTTTACATTTCTCTTCATATGTAGACTGATCCAAGTTGTAGACAGAAGTAAACACATAAACCAAAGTAAACATTATCAGCGGCATCTTGCTTATAAATCCATGCAACAACACTGTAATGTTAGGGATTTTATTTTGTGTCTGCTTTTAACGAGCATTTGTAGAGAAATATGTCCACGAGGAGATCCTGCACAGCCTGCTACATATTGAAAATATAGCATTTGAAAACACCATTGAACAACTTTGAGACAAAATTTGATTCATTCATTTTAATAGACAGCTACACTGCTTCTTTGCAAAAACATTTTCAAACTTGTCTTTTGAGGCCACATTCACACAAGCTACTTTCTGTGGGAAATTCCTGACTGCGATCGATTGGTGTATTCTGTAGGCGATGTGAGGGTGGCTGAGGAGTGGACACCTATGTGTGAGCCTGCCAGACGCTGTCCTCTACAGACACTGATCTCTAAACTATAAGTTACTAAAAATTATTACATTTTGACAGAACGTTTCTAACAGGCACAACAGTCAACTGGCGTGATGCTCCTCTGCCAATGAAATCTGTGTATTCCAATAAGCATTGCATCAGTAAGTTGGATGAACACACACACACACACACGCAGAGGAGAGATGAGACGAGACAAAGTGAGTCAGAGAAAAATAGTTTCACATGCTGTGCTCTAAGAAGAGAAACGCAGAGAGTGAAAACAGACCTTTTAATGAAGAATGGACAGACTCTTACATTCTTCTCAAGGGCAGTTCAAAACCAGTATGTCTCATATGTTCTGAGACCGTGGTGATTATTAAAAGTGAAAATGTGCCACTATGAGACAAAGCACAGAGCATCTTTAAGCAAACATGCCCACTCAAATCTGAACTGAGGGCACAGAAAATAGAATATTTTATACTGCACTGGCACTGAATCATAACGCTAGTTAGACATTATGATGCTCTGGACCTTGAGGAGATTTTCTCTAACAGAACCTCTTTGCATTTTAATGGAATACCCCTGCACACAGGGACGCAAGCGGCTTTGTGAATTTGTGGCCAGAATGGCATCAAAAAGAACAGGAGGTTGACCTCTCCAAAAAGAAAAAGACAGCTGAGAAATGATCTTGTATTCGATTTCTATCCAGGCAATTAAATATGCATGATAATACGCTCGTGTTAGGTCCTGATGAATAAAGCATGTGGGCACAAAATATCCTCTAACTATAGCAGCATAACTAGACAGTACAACACATAATGAGCTGGTGGATTTGTCTGTAGGAGATATATCGTGTAAATATGTCAACATGTCATCATGCTAAGCTGGGCTGAACGAATCATGACTGCTGCTCTGTAGCAACGCACACAGTAATGAGACTGATATTAACCTTCTCAACTCACTTTCTGGACAAAAGCAGCAAAAAACAGTAAACTATTTGGATAAAATGGGAATATTTTAAGACGCCATATGTTTCTTTTTCCACAAAAAATATTGCTTGACATCCACTAGCTGGTGAAATCACACAACCCTGTGGAAAGCGGCTTTCCCCTGAGGGAGATGCTTAAAGCAAGAACACCTCTGGTTTTACGTGACCGTTGTAAAAATGTACCGCAGACATGAAGAAACCTAAAACAGAAGGATAATCTCACACCGCATCTGGCCTGTGACATTACTCTGATATGCAGATTTTTCCCTTTTTTTTTTTCTTTTTTTTTCTTTTTGCCATTGTAGACCTGTTGTGCTCTTAAATGTGACAACACCACCAACCAGGCATTGTGAAGATTAATATCAAGAAAAGCCCTTGATAAGGAGGCTGAAGTTGGCTCAGATCAGAGGTTATCAGCATCAAGGATTCATGGGACACACACTAAAACCTCAAATTTGAAACAACACGACAGCAATCTCCTTTGTATTCAGACGCTACCCTCGACCCTTACGATCACATTCCTGATCTCCTGCTACAAGCACTTTACCTCTACTTTTGCTCAAATACAACAAATGCAGAATTAATTTGACATGCAGCAGAGGGTAGGGAGCCCACACAGTGTACATAAAGAGCTTTCAAGGGAAGCAGCAGGAGGGGAAAAAAGCCTTTAAATGTTTTGTCATGATGCCAATCAAAAATCAGACATGTTTTCCCCAATCTAAGCTCAGTCAGTCTCACCGCGCGAAGGTGCCTGTGCGCAACAATACTGCAAATTGTCTTATTGCTGATTTAGGAGCGTTTTCTCTCCCAACCCGAAACTGTCTCTGAATTGTTTATTTTAAAACCAGGAGATAGATCAAAAGCCTTGCCTTGACAAGCTAATATGACTGCAGGAGCCCTTGACACCAAGGGTACAATGAAAAGGAGAGAAGAAGAAAAAAAGCAGAGTTGTTGAGAGAATTTCTAATGACAGAGCGGAGAGAGGAGCACACACTTGTTCATTTTCAGCAATTTTTTGGCTTTTTCCATGATACGCTGCAAAAAAATAAATAAATAAATAAAACAATAAGTACACACTTTTCAGGTCCCAGAAGAAAAAGGAGCAGCTGTATCAGATCTATTAGATGCATGCAGTGAAATACACAGAAAATGGCTCAGAAAGATAATACATGGATCATATTTATTACAGATTCCAACAACAACAAGAGCAGCATAACACGTTTTTTTTTTTTTTTCTTTTCACACAATAGGGGATCAGTAGGCATTTAAGATAAATGTGAAAGGCAGCTTGAACCATCTTGAAAAGTGTGAGAGGGAAGTATAAAAAAAACAAAACAAAACGCAATTTACACTCTCCAGTTTGCTATTACCAATGCATGAGGCACGACACCAAGCACTCTCAGGAAAGTCTTGCAATGTTTCACTGTGGCATTTGGATAATTGGCTGGGGAAATCGTTTGCTGCAATTAACAAATTAAAGGATTTTTAATGCTGTGTTCACTCTCTTGTTTCCAGGGAGAGCAGACGCCAACTCCAACCACCTCACTTTTCTGCCTCTACAGCAAATCTTCGTCCAGGTGATGCCGGTGACGACCTTTAAGAGAATGACGCTTTAGCTTTATTAATACGCCTGTGATCTCACCTCCAGAGAGTTCCAATTTTGCTAAAAACTCAGCCGAGCAGACCCCACTGTGGGGAGAGAGGAAGAATGTCAGACTGCGTGGCTGGAATCTAAATGGCAGATATGTCCCTGACAATGCTGCAATAACATATCGATCAGGCGCCGTGTTAGAGGTGCACGAGCTCAATATAAAGTCTGGTGAAATGCCCGAGAAAAAAAAAGGCTACCGGAGAGAAATGAGAAGCAGGCTGTGTATTCAAATATCAGCCCGGATTCTTCTACAACCTTTCGCGCCATCGAACGTCTGGATGAGCACAGACAGAGAATATAAATGGACTGAAGTTTTCGAGCAGGTTCTCTTACTTCACCAAAGAAGGTAGAGGTTCTGTATTCATACCAGGGGGGAGTCTTGCACATCCGTGTATGGAGATCATATCACATTGGGCCCTGCATCTCCTTGAAGCTGGGTATGATGCATACACTCAATTGCCTCTGACTGAGGCGTTCACTGAGAGGAGAGTGACCGCCCAGGGAGAGCTCAAACAGGTTCGTCTGATGAGCTACTTCACGCCACATTTCAGCCCATTGATGAAGCTTATCAGCATGATAAATAACTTCTCCCAGCGCCTTCAGAGCAATCATTATCCCTTTCCTACAAACAGATCTGAAAGTGGAGTACAGAGTTTTCTAGTTCTGTAAATCGGCTGCCTTTCTTTCTTGTATGACGTGTTGCTGCCGCGCAGTGCAAATTGCATGTATTTTCCTGGTGCCACCTGTATGAACAATGCAAATGAACAAGAACTCCATTTCCCAAATTCATTAAATGGTCATTTAAAGGAAGAACGTGTACATCTTACTTCACCTCACGATAAGGTGAGCTATTAATAAAGAATAAAATTGATCTGATGAATTATCTTATTAATATCAAACTCTTCTGAGCCCATTTTACTGAGGTTGTATTATTTTTGCAGTCTACACATTAATTATATGCTCAACAAAGACAAACACATTTGTAATCTTTTAATTAACTGCTTTTGTGTGCTCAGTGTTACTCATTTCATTTCATTGGACTATAGTGTTTTCACTTGGCTTCATTTTAATTCTTTCTTATATTTACATTCTTTTTATTTTATCCTTCATCATGAGGCACTTGGCACGTCCTGTTTCAATATCCATATAAAAGAAATCATTACTTAGAAATTATTTTTCATACAATTGTGCGTACAGATGGCTGCTCTGACTTATTTGATATATAGCATAATTTATGTGCATTATAAGTGTAATAATAATAATGATGATGATGATGATGATGATGATGATAATAATAATAATACAATTGTGTGGTTTGAATTTGAATGACAACCCATGTATATGTAAATAAATAGGCCACAACTGAATTGAATGTTAGATTTTACTTTGTTACAATATGTCAAACATATTATATTTTTAATTAAAAAATAATAATACATAAGTATTATTATTATTATGCAATTGTAGGCCAATTCTTATATTATACATTTTCATTAATTCTTTTTTTCCATTATGTGCACTTATTACAATTATCCACAATTATAACATTATACCAATTTCTTAGTGTACTCAGAGTTTAACACCTGAACCTGCAGAGTTTTATGCATCTGACCTCAGGTTAGTTCTATCGTCTACAGCGTTCAGGGAGCCTTTGTGAAAGTGGTGCAGACTGCAGCACCAAGAGAGTCAGAGCGTTGGGGGTGGAAGAAACACGTGGAACAGGCCAAACCCAGGTGTCAACTGTAAGCTTCTCAGAACTGAGAAGCAGTATCTTTGTCAATCAGTCACAATCAACTAATTGCTGGGCTGGTACATTCAAATCACAGCACCGCTGGAGGTTAATGAAAATTGCACATTTGCTTGACATAACATCCGATGCTGTTGGCTGTGTCGAGCACAATCCTTACGCAGTGTCAAGTGGATTTCCCCAGAGAGCTGCTGCCACATTTAAAAGGCAAAATTTACTTAATCTTACCTGTCATAACACCTGTATCTGTATTTGTGCTACATAAAAGCAACATCTAATCTCTATTACTTTTATGTTAATGTCAGTCATCATTTTTGATGAAACTAAAGAAAGCTATTCACTACATAAAAGCTGATTTGGGTTATTTTTGAAGAAGCCGTCTACTCCGATACATTGAGCTATGTGGTTCAGTCCGATGAAGCCCTCCACACACCCCTGTATGTGCTAATGAGAATGACTAAATGGAGTTGCATATCTTTCTTCAAGGTAAAAAGATGCACATAAATTACATTATGATTTCATTCATTACATTCATTATTTATCAACTTCATAATAAAAAAACCTGTCAATCAGGGTATATAAACATGCAGAGTGGAGTGGTCTCCCTTCCTGATGGAGACCTGACCTATTAAATGAATTGACATCGCTTCGTAATTTCACTGTTTTAAATCCTGGTGTAACTGGGCTTTCAGACAGAAAAACACACAGTCAGAAACAGATAGCCAAAGCTTTGTGTGAATTTGACATGCTTATAAATTGTGCAGTAATTGTGCAGGGCTTCAGCTAATGAGGTAAGAGAAGGATATACAGTAGAGGGTGTCCACACACTAACAGTGGTGGCCGTTTCTGACTCATTAAGTGCTGCTGTAATCGTTCCATTACGCTGCTCATTACGGACAGACTGTGGCATAATCTCCCACAGGGCCACAGTCACCACTCAATTCCATTAGACACTGCTTCCTGCCTGGGAATCATCCTCGCTCACTACTCTTAATGATGAACCCCTCGCCGATTCAAAGCCCAGCTCCTCTGACACTGGCGTTCTGACTGGAAGCGGGCCAATGTCGCCCTCTGAGACCGTCTTTCTTTCAAGCTTACAGTGGGCTACAAGTAGATTAGGGATGAAGCACAAATGAACACATTCACTGGCTTGAGAGAGGACTTTAACTGGTGACAGCCGACAGCAGTCGACTACATGGGCAAGATCCCCTGTCTTGTTGGCTTTAAGCAGGACATATTTAAGACAGGCTCATTTCAGATGAAATGGGGTAATAACTGCAGACGAATGCAAAGTAAACCTGCAGCCAAAGATACAGTTCAAACAAAGACTCATTACTGTTTCATTCTTTTTCTATGATGACCAGATCCCCAGTATTGGCATGACAATTCTCTATTAGTTTCCAAAAATGGATATTCACTTCCATGCAAAAATAGAGCATTTAAAGGCTAAAGAGTCAGATACTTAGATACTACCCTCAGGAGTTGGTGGAGACCAAAAACAGAGCTAAAACAAGAGTGAATGATGGACTTCATTAAGTGGCCAGAAACACGACTCCAATTGATTGATAAAGTTGCCGAGAAAATCAGTTATTGCAGGTTTTAAGAAGTGGTTTGAAGTTTTGGCAAATTGACTGAGAGTTAGATGAGATGGTCAATACCGCTGTTACATCTGTACAAGAAATATGAAGCTATAGCCAGCTGGTTGGCTTAGCTTAGCATGAAGGCTGGAAACACTGGGGAACTGCTGGCTCAATTAAGCTTGCTTACTAAGTAAAATCTCACATTATATTTCGAGGAGCTGGGAGGCAGATTTTGTGATCTTCTTCCAGAGCCAGGCCTGCTGTTCCCCGCTGTTTCCAGTCTTTGTGGCAAGTTTCTTTAAAGGTTTTCCTATAAGAAGCTTATCAAATACTTTTTATATATATATATATATTTTTATTTTAAGCAACACTTTAAAAAAAACATTTTATTAATTTAATCCAAACAATCTCCCAAATCAATCTCTATCCTTAAGAAAAACTAATTAAAGTTGTGCAGCATATAAAAGGCGTGCCTCATCAGAAAGATGGAGGAAGGATTGAGAGGCCAAATTCAACTTACAACTAAGAACAACAGTCGCACACTAATATACAGAAAAGCACCTGGCAAACTTCTATTACTCTTTTCATTCAATTTGCTCTCAGAATTTGTGTGAAATTAGCGTCTGATTGGCAGCTAATCGTGCAATCAGTGACTGTGGGCTGCCCTCATAACGTGCTGTTGAGTGGTGAGATTTGTCTGAGGAAAATAGATTGCAATTATTCTCAAATAGAAATGCTCACAAATGAAATGACATTCAAAAACCAGCCACAACTCTGAATTATTATTAGTGCATATTTCACTGATATAATTACAGCAATAGTATTATGGTAAGCTGCGCAAGTGCAAGTGAATTAAATTTTATCTTCCCCACCGCAAACGTCCTTTAATAAACCTACACAAATCAGTCCTTGCTTTTCAGAAGAGGAAAACTGACCTTCAACCTAATAAATCCAGCAGAGTGCACCTCATTTTATCCACTGTTACCATTTGGATGAGTCTCCTTTAAATGAATACGCATAAAGGCGAGAGGTAAACCACACTTCCAGACTGCTATTTTGCCATGTCTCCAGGCAGAGAACGCATGTGAAGTGAGATGAAACAGATGCAAAATGCAAATCCGGTCCTCAGTATCAACCAGTTGGAAGAAAACTGCTAAAAATATCCATATGATAACATACATAACTTTACACTGTGTGGACTGAGCTCTTGATGTACACTCGCTAATGATCGCGCTTCCATATGAGCCTGTACTTTGACAACATGAAAAAAAATCATGCTGCGGAAAACTTCCTCCCTCCTGCTGAAAGAGAAAACAGCTGTCAGAAATATGCAACTTTGAATCATGTGTTTGCAAAAAAAAAAAAAAACACTGTTTTTCTTCATTTGAGTCTCCTTCTTTCCACACTGCAACTTTTGAGCCCTTCATGAACCTTTGCTGTGAAACTCAAGACTTAAGACAGCTGCCATTCGCTGACAGATATGAACATTTCATCTTTCTGCGATCTCCCGGCGGAGAGAGAGTTCAGTTTGCCTTTCAAAACCCTTCTCTGTGTTTAACCTCAACTGCTTCTCTGGTTTTCTCTCGGTGGCACACCCCGCTGCTCTCGCTTCCTCTCGCCCAGGTTGGATTCTATAAGATGTGAGAGATTTTGATGAGAGGAGCGCTCGCAGAGACTTGGCTGTTACTGCAGCCTTTGAGCATTTTCAGGTCTTCAAAAGGACATATAGAGGCTGCATGGAGCTCAATGCTTCAGACAAATTAGCCACCTCTGGATTCACTTATTTTCAACAACCTTCATGGAGAGTGTGAAAGACATGCTGAGACTGAGAGGAAGAAATACGATTACAATCACTGGAACACTTTCATATTGTTATCCTTATATGTCTTCCTTTTTGTGGGTATTTGAAGTTGCATTCCACAAACTCTCTCAGCTGCCCAAACTTGTAAATTCCTCGTTTCTATGGATAAATGCCACCTGATTAGTGCGTCCAAGAAATTTACTAAAAATCTTTTGAACTGACTCCTTCCTAATTCAGCATGTGCCGGAACTGCACCGGCACATACGGCCTCCAGGAGGTAGCCTCATACTCTGAGTCCAATACCCACAAAAGCTCTCACCTCCTTCCATAATTTCCAGACTAACCACCAGCAATCAAAATGGGAACATTACAACCCCAGTGGGTAACTGCAGTTGTAACTGACTGATAAATAATGCCTCACACATAAAGGCCTATTTACAGACCCGCTAAACAAAGGGGCAACATAACATTCGGAAATTTCAGCACAACATCTCATCGTGAGTGGGTGCGCTTTACTGATGTTCGGTCATAGTCAGTGCCCCTAAATTGCTGTCTCAGGTTTTATTCACAAAAATGTCACCAAAGAGTGCAAAGAAGAGCTTCACACTGCAGAGCTCGCTGTTAAAAACATCCTGTATTTAACAGTGTCAACAATTGCATTCCTGGACTTAAAAAAAGGAATTGCTACAAGAGTTGCCACCTTCATATATGCATACATATTAACTGGTTCACTTCACTTTGGTTTCATAAGGGACATGAGCTTCTGTCTCCTGGATGTAGGTCTTGTGTTTCACCTAGGGATGAGTGAGTACACCACTATCTGTATCTGTATCTGTATCTGTTCAACCATCTAAATTATCTGCATCCGTATCTGTACTCGGGGTGGGCGGGGCCTAATGGAAAAGGGTGGGGCTTAAATCAGTACATTATTTTAAGTCTGAAATTGATATACAATAAAAATATTAATATAGGCTACTTTGTGTGCTCAGCGATATGTGTGTATGTGTGTAAGTGGTCTGTAAGACTGTTTATTTTTTAATGATCTGTGTGAACTTGGTGATTCATGCAAACATCCAGTGATGGCAAACAGGGAAATAATATGTCAGCCTTGTTCACTGTGTTCTTCTCAAAAGCACCGCATTCAGTACGAGCAAACTTTTCCAACTGACTTTATATCACCAGCCAAACTAAGAGCAAGCAGACGGTAAAAAAGAACTGACTCCCGACCGGAGTGGAGGCAGTGACCGATGCGACACGAGCCGTTTTCAGCTCTGTCTTGTCAAATGCACCGCGTACGTTACGAAACAAGTTCACCAAGTAACTTTAAATATCATACAAACTGAAATAGACGCAAGCTGGAGAAAACCTAAGGAGTACTGACTGAAGAGAGCAACGTGAGCTAGAGACGTGTCCGTGTAGGGAGGGGCGGGCGCTGTGTGTGACTGGCCAATCACAGAGCGTGAAGACAGTCAGTTACCCAATGAGGATTTTCCTTCAGCACGAGCACGGATAGTGACGAGTTTTACTTGTATCATGCTCGTACTCGTCAAAAATGCTTCCGTAACGGATACTCGTCTGAAACAAGTATCCGGCTCAACCCTAGTTTCACCCATCCAACCACCCATACCTCCTCTAAATGTGGACTTTTCTCACTCTTTATACTAGGTTATTTGATGTGTTGGCCAAGAGAACAGGCTGTCTGTAGAAGTCTATTGGCCTACCCTGCAGATTGAAAATTGATGCTAAAGGGGTATCCAGTGCCTTAAAATGTGACATCAAGGGGTCCTGACAGAGCTGGAAGTTAGAATATGTTGTGCACAGATATTGTGGGTTGGTATCTGACCACTGCTAAAATGTGGGTGACCCACATGTAATACAGTGTGTACTGAGCATCAGATGGAGCACCGAAGCTGCTGCTGCTTTTCCAGTGAAGCAGCTGTTCAAGCGAGAGGATTTTGCTGACAACTACTCCACTGTATCATGTTGCCATGTCAAAACACTCATGGCAATAAAAAAAAAAGGCAAACTGTTGAAAGTTTTCTTTTATTTCTGGTTGTATTTTTCAATGTAGGAAGCACAAGATTTCTGTACCACTTGGTAACCACAGGGAGGTGTGGGAGCGTGAGTGTGTGCCTAAATATAACCATAAAAACGCGACAAGATCTCTTATTGTCTTCTCTTACGGCCATTTAAGAACAAATGCATTTGCATAAGTGCTTCTTGCATGATGCCCATTGTATATTGGATTTTAGCCATCATTCTCATTTACCTTTTGTTTTTTTTTACCCACACAGCAATATTCCCTTAGCGTCTATTCTCAGGCATTACTGTCACTTAAACAACAAACTGCTCCAAAATTAGAGTCGACCTGAGCCTTGTCAGTGCTCACAGATGTAAACAAAATTTAGACTCTGCATCTTCACAGTGGCTTTCAAAACTTTTCCTCAAATAGCTGTCTTTCAAACACAACTCTAAAACTGTACCGGTACCTTAAATTGCTTGTTTATCCAATTCATCAGGGGATTTGAATGAGTGTTATAAGGACACAGCATGGAAGCGTCATGAAAGCAATCACATGCGGCAAGGAAAGATGAGCCACCAGCACACCAACCTTGGGTTTGTTATTTATTTTCAGTTACATTTGGAGGAAAGGCATCAAGTGAAATTCATGGTGATAAAAGGAAAAGAATTGGCTCTTGTCTCACTGAGGGAGGTAACAGACAACTGGCAGCATCCTTTGCATCCAGAGGCTGCCAGTCCTGGAGAGATGATGGAGATTGGAAGTGGGTCGGAAAAGAAGGAGCCTACCTTCTTCTTAAAAGACCGAGCTCAATTTAGAATTCTTGGGGAACTGAAAAATTCCTCCCGATACAAAAACTGAAAACCTCAAAATACACGGGGAGAAGAAGATGGGGAAGAGGACAGTTTCATCTTTTCAAGTTCCAAGCAGCGTTGCAGCCGTTTACCCCATCATTTCCGCCACTCTGTCAAGAGCTGCCTTGTGCTGCTTTTGTTCTCCCTGATTCAAAAAGCATGAAGACCCTCATGATGTGCAGGAAGGAAGAGCTTGGAGTGGGGGAAACAGCATGAAGTTTTGAGTAAACGTGGTAACAGCCATTTGTTTCTATATTTACACCACTCTGCACATGGGCTGCATTAGTAATCCAGCCAGAATTTGGGTTGTTTAAGATGGTCCATTTATTCAGATGTTTGTCTGGAAAAAAAAAAAAAAAAATCGAACAAACAGCAGTGTGGGGAAACAGAAAAGGGCTAATAAGGTGAGTGGACCAGAGTGAAAATTAAAGTCTGAAAACTGTGCTGCCTTATGAACTCTGACAGCCGCGCTTTTATTCAGAATCAACATAGCCAAAGTAAACAAAAACCACAAGGAATTGGAATAATGCCTCAAACATTTTATCTGTGGCTACTGCGCAGCGGACCAGCTCACAAGCCTCTCCTCAACTATAGACATACGTCGGGAACCCCCAGAAACCTAATCTCCTTTCTGGAGATAAGGCCTGGCAGTGCTGAGGAGTCAGCCATGCACACAGCTGTGTCCAAAGCTATTACCAGGGAGCAGAAGCACTCCCTACCCACCAGCCACGGCTGTTTCCCTTCACCAATGGATGTTACTTTTCACTGACTGGAGCAAGATGTCCAGATCAAACTCACTGTGGCAGCGAGGAGAAAAATAAGAGGAAAAAGCAGATAACAGGAAATGAGAGGAGGCAAATTGTTTTTCTTGAACGCCAAGGAGTAAAGGTGTAAGACAAGGGATGAGGTCTCTTAATTATTTGCAGCGAAAAATACAAGACACTGTTGTGCTCCATGACAGGCTTTACAAATGTGGAGTCATTCCACATCAAAAAGAGTCCATGTAATTAGCATTGTGTGAGCCAGCATTTATTTTTTAATTTTTTTTTTTTTTTTTTTGCCGTAATTTGACCAAACAAGCGTTTGAATGGGAAACGCAGAATTCAAAATGCAAGCAATCAAGCTGAAATAAAATTTGTGTTGGCTCGTTTTTCTTTTATTGCAACCCAAGGCCAAATTTAATGCCTGTCATTTTCTTCAATACCATCGTTTTACAAATTCTGTCTCTCCTTTTTAGTCATGGCATATGTGGGAGATGGCCCTTTTTTGTCCTAAAGAAAAAAAAAAAAAATTGTGGATTTGTGACAATCCATATTTCTCCCCGGAGGAGTCAAGAAATGGCATTCATCTAATAAAATACATGAGCTTATAGCCTTATAGGCAAAGACAGAGGACAGTTTTACATGAGGAAATTAGTGCATAACAATAACCACAAGTCATAATTAACACACATTAAACAACATTAAATTACTTTATGCCAATAATTTACTGACTATATGATGTTTTTTTCAAAAATGCTGAATTTTCTATTATATCTGCCCCTGATTCGAATGCAGTTGTGTGAATTTTGAGCATTCAATTTGCCGTTTTTAATACAAGCTTCATGTAGGGAGAAAGAGGCACACAAGAGGAGACAGTTACTGCTGCTGTCTGAGTCCAAGCAGAGCAGACACGCTCCTCAAACACAGACAGCAGGAAAGAAAAGTCAGACATCCGTAACAATAAAGACAAGTGGAGACAGACAGGAGAAGGACACGACTGCACACCTCAAGTACCGGGGGATGGAGAGGATACATTGGATATTTAGCATAACATGGGGACTGAGAGAGAGGTTATACAGTATATACTGTTGCTCTCTATCACAGTGGAGGGTTAGGACCTCCAAAGAGTTCATGAGATAAATCTGAGAGGATGCAAGATGTAGTAGAAGTACAAAAAAGGGAAAAAAAAACCAAAACATTTCTGCTGAACTAAATTATGTTTATTTGCCTGACAGCTTGGCTTTTTTTTCATGAAACATTAAGAGTTTTTCCTTCTCAGGACTCTAAAAACAATGAAGGTAAAACAGTCTGAGGGGCGAACGTGTCATGTTGTAGCTCCTTAATTACAATGCACATATACTTTACATCTTTGCCGACTATTTCTGAGTTCACACGGTTAATGTATGAATCAGTTTGCAATGTTGCCACTAATTTGACTAATGCAACGCAATTTGGACAAAAATTAACATAGACTTAATGTGAGAGAGAGACTTTATACTATACAGAAATAAACAGACACCAAATGGATTCAAATAAGACACAGCAGTAGTGATGGAAGAACTAGATCCCTTAAATCAGGTGGGGAACCTTTTTTCTATCAATGGCCATTTCAGTTTTTATAATATGGGCCCCCTGGCACGCCATGGCCACACCCCTGGTCATACTAATTATTGAACACACATATCACAGTAACCACTGCAGTGACTGGAACTGCCTCTCTTTGTCAGATGGTAGTGATGATGATGATGATGCTACTCACAGTTGGTTTTCCATATTTGGGTCAGTCAGTTTTGAGGAAAACTGAGTCATTGCAAGAGTCAGCTTTGAAAAGAAAGCCTATAGCAGTAGGTAAGACTTAGACTGCTCTTTATTGATCCCAATTTGGGAAATTATTTTGTTGCAGTAGCAATTAAACATACAGGTTCTCCAATATAGAGATGCAAACTTCAGTGCATGTCTGCTAAAAATGCAAAAATCCACAGGATGTACAGTGCATGCAGTTAAAGAGCTTGAGCAGAGGAAGACTGTTGCACCTACTGTAGCTTTGAGCTCATCGTTGCTTTGCAGCTCAATAATTTGTTGTAGATGTAGCTCTTTGGGTGGCACGGTGGAACAGTGGCAACACTGTCAACACTGTTGCCTCACAGCTAGAAGGTCCCGGTCCCAGGTCCCACCTGGGGTGCTGTGGGGGCTGTGTCCTCCACCATGCCTTCAGTACCTGCTGCCCTTTAGGAAAAAGGGGCCTTTCTGTGTGGAGTTTGCATGTTCTCCCCATGTTAACCTGGGCTATCCTCTACTAAAAACATGCAAGATCACCACCTGACTGACAGAAAGGAACTGGGCTGTCGGGCTTACTGGGGATACTTTGTCTGGTGCTAACAGCTCCACAGTAGCAACAAGGCACGTTTAACAAATTCCCCTTCCGACTGTGGTTTCAGCTTCCTAGCTATTAGCTCACTTACCACAAAACTTGCCTGCATAATACTGTCTCTGTCAGAATGTGGTTGTTAAGATCAGTGGCCTTTTCCTCGTGTGTTGCTTTCCCTTTTCCCTTTCATGTCTTGTCTGTCTCTCCCTGTTTGTCCGTGAGGGTGTGTTTCTGCAGATAGTAGTTCTGCTCTGCCCACTTACTCCCCCTGCTCACCTCCTGACTTCACCTGATTGCAATCACCAATCAAGATTCACCAGTTGAGGACAGTATATAAGTACCAGCTCTCCTACCAGCATTTGTTGAACTGTCCGCTATGCAACATGGTAACCTAATGTGAAATTGCTCTGCTTGCTTGTGACCTGCCTGTCTGCTTACCTGTTTGTCTCTGCATCTGTCTCAGGTTATCCTGCCACATGTTGTGGTGGATTTGTGTTTGTTGGTCGTGACTACCCTGTTTGGATTACCTTCCTGCCTGCCCGTTCTCTTCTCAAGCTTTCTGCTGGATCATCTGTAATCATCTGTTGCACATTTCTTCAATTGATCATTAAAGCATTATTGTAGATTTTGCCACCACCACTGTTTCCATGTCTGAGTTCTGCATTTGTGACCTAGTTTTTGCGAGACATGACAGTGATCTTCTGAAAAGTGCTTGATGGGCACCGAAACTCCACCCAAGAGTGTTAACTTCATCCACTCTTGAGATTAGCCTTTTTCATCACTGCAAGCTCGTCCCCACAAAGTAACTTAGGCTTCAACAAAACGATCATTTGTCAATTTCTCTTGGAAAGCGGGGCAATTCACATCTACTTTTGTTTTGTTGACAGTTGCCATGATGCATTGACATGATATCAACACTATATCTGCGCTGCGTTCTGGGACCACTCAGAAGACCACGGCAGTCTACTAATCCTGTCTACTAATGTTCCTCATCGCTGAAAAAATGATTGTTTTGTTGCATTAATGAATGTCCTTATGGGCAGAGGTTAATATTATCACATCATTATCATATCATTTAATTATTAATTCAGCTACTTTATATGGCTTTTATATGGTGCATTTCCATCTACAGCATTCTGATAACACACAAATAGACAGTGTTGCAAGTAGGTGATTATGACCCATATTTACATTTATTGTTAAGTGACAACCTCTCCTGACCATGATGCAAGCAAAGGAGGAAATCAGGTGACATAGTATAATAAGCAAGAAAGTCTGCATATGGAGGAAGTATGGAGGAAGTCTGCATATGGATGGATGGTTTCAAACAAACACAGGACTTTGAAACCAGAAGTCAGAGTTGACCCATTTTAGACAAACTTAAGTTACATCATGTATGATCTTTTCCTATACCTAACCAAGCATTTTTGCTAAATAAAACCTGAACAAGTAGTTAGTTGCCAAAACCTGTGAGGATGAAGGTTCTGTATAATGAAGGTCCACCTTCGTTGTACCGGCTTCTTGCTGGTACTCTCCAACAGTGATATCCTGTATGTCGTTTTGGGATCATTCAGGTTTGAGGATGTTTGTAAAGTGAATGTACTTTCCATCATCAGCATTGTGGTTTGCATAAGTCAAGTAGAACTTTATTTGTTCCAAGGGCAACTAGAGAGGCAACTAGTTGTGCAGCAGTAAAAACAGTAATAACACACAATATCACACAATATCCAAGAACACACAAGGCAAAAAAAAAAACAAAACAAAACAAAACAAAACAAAAAAAACAAGAAATAGTGAGAACACAGAACCTAGAGTGCTTCTAGAAACAAAGCAATATTTACCAAGCATGCTGGGGTAGTTGGGCTGATATTACCTTTTGCTATTAGAATCTAGCAGTGAAATGGCTGACAGTATGAAGGAGTGTTTGTATCTGTTGGTTTTGGCTAGTGGGTATTTGAAGCAGGAGCCCAGAGGCAGCATCTGAAACTGTAGGTGCAGGGGGCCTCGCTGTCAGACAGGATGGATCCTGCTTACTGACAGCTGCTTGTTATATGAATCTGACTGACTGTTCTGCAGAGTACCTGTGATAGTGCTACAGACATCGATCACCTTTGTTAATGCATTTTTCCTGTTTAAGATTGAGAAGCATACCAACAGATAAAAGAGAAAGTAAAAATAGACTCAATAAAAGATCAATGGTTAGTTGTAAAGTATATATGAGGTGTAGTAACTGCTCATACAAAATATATTAAAAGTACTTTTGCTGTGTTAGAGTCTTTCCACCTTAAAATTCAGGAACAATATACAGTACATACATATTTCCAAAAATAATTTTCCTATTTGCTCTCCATGGAACAACCAACCAAGGACACTGACTTTAATCCTTTCAGATTTAAATCCAAACTGTCACCCTTAAATCTATGTTAGCTGCTTATTTATTGTACCATGGGCAATACTACTGCAGTGGTGAAACATTTTTCAGACAGTAACATTACATTGCAAACAAAGGATTTTGTCTTGTGTCCCAAACTCGTGTCTGTTATTTAATCTTAAATGTCACCTAAATGACAGAAATCATTCTCTCTTCAGTGGGAACATTTGGGTTATATCTTTCTGTAGCTAATGTAGTGTACCAGAATGTAACTGTGCACACCAAGATCTTTGACTTTTAGTGAAATTGTACTTCACATAAGGACTGCAGTTGTTTTTCATGAAACAATATGTTCACTGATCTTTCCCTCTTTCTTCTGAGCATCCTGAATATTACACTGTACACAGTTATGAATAATGAAAAATAAATGCCCAAAAAATGAACGTTCCTCCTTTCTAATGCAGGGATGTCCATGCAAAATGTCCCAGTTATGGATCTTTGAGAGATGCCGCTCAGAAATGTTCACGTCTGTCCCAAAGCTGAATCATCTCATGTTTATGTCTGAAGGTTGGATGTTCCCACAGATTCCATATCACCACTGATTGCTAGAAACTGTGCTAATTTATGACCTCCCTCTATGATGTCTACTCTCTTGTCTCTAAAAAACATTGTTTTTGTTGAAGAAAATGCAGCAACATGTTAATCAGTTGCTGATTAACGGCTAATGAAACGGCTCAGGCAGTTTCAATAGAACACAAACTAATCCTAAAGAAAAACCAATTAGAAGGTTCTTCTGTGAAGTGCTGCTGTTTCAACTAATAATTTCTCTTCATGAAAACAAAAGGCCCCAAATGTGCACACAAGGTTTGTGCTTGGAGTGGAGCCAGACCGTAATTTCCGGTTTGATTAAACAACCCACTAAGTGACTCATCATAACTAAGGTCCACAGATTAACCAGCATCAAAACAGTCTGAGGCCAGGTTGCTCCCTCTGCCAGCAGATGTTTTGCTGCAAATCAAGATCCCTGACAGGTTTAGGAGAACACGTCAGATTCCTCTGATGAATAGAGGTGCAAGGAATCTATGGAAGTCATAATTACAGCATTATTGATTCAGATGAAATTCATTTTCAGTCAGCAGTGAGTTAATCTCCTGCCGAGGCAGAGCCGTGCAGTGATTGAGATCCCAGTGGATGTTAGGTACCTTGGCTCATACTGTAATTTAAAGTAGAACAACTCATAAGCACTCTTGCTTCCAAACGTATTAGGTTCAGTTGTATTGTTCCCTGATTGTGCTTGTGTTGGAAGGCCACAGCAGACAGTAGATCATTCTGCTACATCTCCATAAATTTTTCTGGATGGCCATGGCACTTCTGAGTCAGCACAGGGGCTGCAGTGGGGTCACTGGATTGATGATGTTTAGCCCACACATGGAGATTAAATAATATGTGTCTTTGGAGAATAAGTCATTTTTAGAATCTGAAGTCAAAGATTAATCAAACTGCGTGATTTAATTTGATTAATATTTTCATTTTGATGCATCATCCCTATAAAGAAAAAGAAACCTGTTATGGAAAAAAGTTATGGACTGGTGCCCCATTTGTCTGCATGCTATGCCACTGAATCTGTACTGCACCAAACAGTGTTCTATTTCTATAGGACTCTTTTCTCAAAATGACATAAAATATCCCAGCACAAACAACAGGCTAGCCGCAGGTCAGTTTTCTTCCATCACTGTTCAATATTGCATTGTATTTCACTAGCAGCAGAAACAATACACTTGGATTTACATAACTCTCATAAATATGGCCTTTCCAGCAGGCAAAGGCCAGCATCGGCTGACATTTCCTTCATATCACTCTGCCTCTGCAAGCAATAACAACATCGCCAGCCAACAGGAGCTTATCACGCCGCAGTGACACTTGTGCAAGATTGCAGCTATGAAGATCTTTGCAGACAAGAAAAGCAGCAGAAGATGGATGTGTGGACCTGGAACACTTCAATAAAGCCAGGACAGCTAAAGCAAGCTCAGGCAATAAGACTGGGAGGCAGGTGGGTCACCATATACGAGTCAGTGCCAGAGCAAGAGCATTATGTACTGTAGAATTCAGTGAAGATACTGAGAAATGCAGAAGGCTACAAATATATCAACCATGTGGAGAAATAATCATATTCATACTAACAGATATTTTATGAGATAGCTGTATGTCATAACAGTGGCACAGTCAATGTCCAGTAGAAGCACAACAGTGTGATATCACACACTATTATGTACATACCGCCTTATATCCTGATATATAGAATGGGCAGACTTTTGGGCTTGTGTCAGACTTATAGTGGGCAATGGCATGTAGACAGTATGCATATCCTTGTAAAACTCCAAAAGCCTGTTAAATTCTCAACCTGTTTATTGACACAAATGCTATGTTTGAGTTTTCACTCATGTCACACATTGTGGAAAAACCAAGATTCTTGTGATTGGAATGATCCAAACCATGTCAAGGTACAATCAAAACAGCAAGTACAAGCACTACACAGGCAAAGGTCAAGGTGATCCAATCCAGTAAAACACTAGTCCAAAACACCATAATAATCAACTGAAGGCTATTTTATCATTGAAAATGAGATGACAACATGTTCATCTTCCATGTTTTGTCCATTATATCTCCATGTACAAATAGGTGACATGTTAGTCTCAAAATTAATGTTACAATGAGACTTTTTTATTGATACCTCACTTGACCAATTACAATCCATGTCATTTCCGCAGCCTACAATAGCCAATGACTGTCAACACTGAAAGGAAGTGCATCATTCTTTTCATTCATGTAAAGATCGAGCCATTTGCAACCAATTGTGCAGATGATTGGTGCCTTATTGAGCTAATGAAATTCTGAAAATGAGGATATGTTGCTTCAGTGGGTAATTTAAAACCAAATCAAGGAGTTCAGTGCAAATATGAATATTATACAGGTCTGAAATGATAAATATAGTGATGGGCCTCAATATAAAGATATACTGTATATCTCAAATTATAGATATAAATACCCAAAATATGAATATACATGGCCTAACTATAGATTGCCTGAGTATAAATAAAGATATTCTTCAAATGTAAATATAATAAATGGCCTTTTTTGGAGAATGCCAAGACATACCATTAGAAAAACATTCATAAAAGATACATTTTCCGTGGTATTGTTATCGAAAGGCTTCATGCTTTCATGCTGTGGTCCCATTGTGTTTTCCAGCAAATGAGGACCAGATATATTCATCTGCAGGGAGGTGGAAAAAAACCCCTCTTCTTCAGTGTGTTCATACTTCTATTACTCAGTGCCAGTAGCACTTACAGTGTTTCTGACTGCTGGAGATAAAACTTCAGTGTTACATTTCAAAAAAGACCAAAAACAGGCCTGTTCACCAAATGGTTCAAGTACAGCTTTCACTTTATTTTGGGTATGCCCTGGATAGGTGTTTCAGACTAATTTTACAGGACTGGGAAATATATCAATATTTATATAAACATGACTGCTTGGACATGAAAGGGGTCACCCGTAGCAATGATCACTCAACTCTGCAGTTCTCCTTAGGTCTACGAAGCTTAATAGCAGGGATGGAAACAATGATGATCTGCAATCCAAACAAAACAAGAAGACACACAGACTCTGAGGAAGAAGCCAGGCTAGTATTGTGCCTTAATAGGACATGAATGCATACAGATGGAGAGGGATAGGAGGAGAGAGGAGCTAAGTGTATTATGGGAAGTCCTCCGGCAGTCTAAACCTATAGCAGCATAACCAGGGGCTGGTTCAAGGCAAGCCTCAGCTAACCTTAACTGTAAGCTTTATCAAAAAGGAAAGTTTTAAGCCCACTCTTTAACTTAGAGATGGTGTCTGCCCCCTGGACTGAGACTGGAGGATTGTTCCACAGGAGAGGAGCATGATAGCTGGAGGCTTTCGCTCCCATTCTGCATTTGAAGGCTGTAGGGAAAAAAAAGTCTGCATTCTGGGAATGCTGTGTTCTGTAGGATACTTAAGGTATGATGGTGCTTGACCATTTAGAGTTTGGAGGTAAGGAGAATATCTATTCTATATTGTATAGGACACCAGTGCACAGAAGCTTGTACGGGAGAATATGATCTGTTTTCCTAGATTTTATCAGAACAAGTGACACTCTCATCTTCAGCAGCTTGTTGGGACAGCCCTATTAAGGTTTTTTTAATTCCTTAAATAAGTTCAGTGTCAGGACTGAAATGAGCAGACCACTACAGAGACAATGTTAACAACAAAATCAATTTATTTACAATAAGGGAAGGAACCAAAAGCGCACTCAAAATGAGGAAATAGCAAGGAACTAAGCTGGAAAAAACTGAGGCTGAGAGGCACACCGAGCGGGGCTGAAGACACTGAAACAAAGAGCAAACAAAAGCATAAAGTCCAAAAGTACAACAAAAAAAAAATCCACTGGAAACTCCAGGGCAATTATTGAATGCAGGGTTTTCAAAGGTTTTCTTAGTAAATTACTCACACAAGGGGTAGGACGATCACACGGTCGAGATCAGGACGAACTGGCAGCCACATGTCCAGAAAGCCTCTCCTAAGTACTGCGAGCACTCAGGCTCTAACACACCTCAGGTGTGCAGGTAATTAGGCAGGGCAGCAGTGCACGGCGAAGACCCACCCATTCTCAGACAGACAGGGGAGACAGACAAACAGACAAATAATACTAGGAAAAAAGGGAAAGAGAAAACACTGGGAGAAGACAAAAAGCAAATCCTAACAAGCCTGAGTTGTTCTGCATCTTTTTGAAACAGGATGTTTCTGATTTTTGCGATGTTACATTGGTGAAAAAGGCAGTCCTTGAAATTTGTTTTACGAGAGAGTTCAAGGACATATCCTGATCAAAGTTAACTCCCAAATTCCTTACAGTGGTTCTGGCGGCCAGAGCAATTCCATAGAGAGTAGTTATATCATTAGATAGAAAGATTCTAGTATTTAGGGCCAATTACTATAACTTCAGTTCAGATTTAGTAGCAGAAAGTTCCCGGTTGTCCAGGTCTTTATATCCTTAAGACATGCTTGAAGTTTAACTAACTGATTGCTTTCATCTGGCATCAATGATAAATATAACTGGGTATCATCTGCATAGCAATGCAAATTTATGGAGTGTTTTCTGATAATATTCCTAAAGGACGCATATAGAGTGAATAGTATTAATCCAAGCACCAAACGATTAACATGTACAAACTGGAATCGATCTGATATGTAGAATTTAAACCAGCTTAGTGTGGTTCCTTTAATGTCAATGTGTTTCAGTCTCTGTTATGCAATGTTATGGTGAATGGTGTTGAATCCAGCACTAAGATCTAACAAGTGCAGCGACGTCCTTTGTCTGATGCAATTAGAATGCCATTTGTAACTTGACCAGTGCTGTCTCTGTACTATGATGCACTCTAAATGCTGACTGGAAATCCTCAAATAAACAACTGTTGTGTAGAAAGCCACACAAGTGATTAGTGACTGCTTTCCCAAGGATTTTAGAGACAGAGGGGTGGTTAGATATGCGTCTATAGAGCCAGATATTTCCCTCAGGAGTTGGTGGACACAGAAAAGAGCTAAACTTAACCAAATCAGCCATCACACAACTCCAAATGAATGACATTGATAAAAGTTATTAATTTAGTTTTGTTTTGCATTAGTAGAGATCTTGTTAGCTTTGCACAGGGGCAGGAGAGTGAGGTGGCGGGAGTCTGATAACCATCAGATAGCAAACTGAATTCTGTTTGACTGAGAAACATAAGGGTAGTTGTCTGTGTGTAATTGAGGCTGTTCAATTTTGTGTGTCAAAATAGATTTAATTTCTATGGTCAAAAATGACTGATACTGGGCTGTAATTAACATGCTGTATAACATAAGAGCAATAATTTCGCAAAAACACACCAGACCAAACTCATCCATGCACTATGCAGGCACATGAGTACTCTCTGCACATGGCACTCAGTCCTACAATGGAAAGCTTGTGTAGATGGTCTAAAAAACATTCATAATACAACAGTAACACCCTCCACTAGACGAGACAAGCTGTTTTTCAAAGTTAAAATAAAGTGAAAAGAACCTCCTGCCTGCCTGAAAGCACAAGAGTTAAAAGGTAAATCTTGACAACCCCTAACTGTACTCTTTAAAAAATGTCATACTGGGCTCAGGGTCCCAATGTGACTGCCTTCTTAGAGAAAGACGCATTCACTTCTGAGAACATCTACCTCTTCCCCCCTCTCCCTCAGGCTTAAACACAGGCTTGCACTTTGCTCTGCAGCTGTTTTTCTCTTCTCCATTCATCTTTTGTTATTCCCACTTTGTCATCTGGCCCTCATCCTCCCGTACAGGCTGTCCAGCTACAGTGAAGCTCCACTCGCTTCAGCTTCTTGTCCACTGCTCCGTGGTCTCAAATGCCGGACGAGAGCTGCCAATAAAATCCCACCACCAGCACTGGCTGAGAGAGAGAGAGAGACCTTTTTAGTTGATGTCTCTCACATGGTCAGTGCAGTTCTTCCTACGTAAATTAAAATCCAGGAATAGGGAGGTGAAGTAGAGTGAGAGAGAGAGTGAGATGACAATGAATGAGGAGGGAGGATAGATCGCCATTTGACAGCATCAAGCTGATGGGCTCATCAAACACTCAGACGAGGCAACAGAGTAAAAAGGCCAAAGCTACCATCCTCACTGACAGGGTCGCATGTTTTAAAAAAGGGAAAATAGTTACTTAAGCTACAGCAGTCTAACTTAGGTGAACCTAATATTCCTTTATTGAACATTTTGGAAAGTGTGCTTCTGATCTACTGCTCATTCATGAATTCTGCTGACAGTGTCAATCAGCAAGCCCTTATGTGATGCAGAGGAAGATGTGGGTTGTGAAATGACTTAATAACTGAAAACTGATTGAAAAAGAGGCACACACACACACACACACACACACACACACACACACACACACATATGTGTGTATATATATATATATATATATATATATATATATATATAGATATAGATATAGATAGATAGATAGATAGATAGATAGATAGATAGGGGTGTGTGTGTGTGTGTGTGTGTGTGTATCTTGAGTACTTGAGTATCTTGTCCGTGTGTGTGTGTGTGTCTGTGTCTGTGTGTGTGTGAACATGTGCAGTAGCAAGACTGAACTGTTTTTCTCTTGGCTGTGTTCAAAGGGAGGTTATTAATGAGATTCAGCTCCAGAGCCTCTGAAGCTGGTTGAGAGTCAGTATTCCTGAGGGGCATTTCAGCAGGGTGCACTGTTAGAAACCTTGGTCCTCAGGTTGAGTGGTGGTCTCTACAATCACCCCTCTAGCTTATTGTACAAGTACACAGTAACTTGAAAACTGATTGAGTGGAATCATGAAAGGAACAAAAACACTCACAGAAAACATTACTTTGTACAACAGAATTCCTACAATGTGTCTCATGTTTCCAACTGAAGAAAGAAATCATTTATAACCTGATTACACAACACTGTTTTGTAAATTTCCAGCTTTTTTAAAAATCAGTTTAAGGCTCTAAGTGGGGCTGGTTTAAAAAAAAGCAACCCTTCTCTAACTGAGATGCCCTACTTTGACTGTTCCTTCCCAGTTGAAATTTTTGCTGTCGGCTATGTTCACAGGTGGGAGATCCTGTACAGATATTATAAGTACAATAGGTTGGTGCACAATGATCAGGAAGGAATCACAGCTCAAAAAAGAAATCCAAAAATGTCACGAAAGCAGCATCCAGTCAGCACAAAAAAAAAAAAAAAACGTTTCATGAGGAAAAAAAAGTCCTGATTTTATCATAAACATTTGGCAAAAAAAAAAAAAAAAAAAAGTCAGAATATTAGAGTAAAAATACTTCAACATTTCCACTCGACGGAAGTGTAAGTGCAGATTTTTGAAGTCCTGCTTTTTAATTTTAGTCTTTGGTATAAATCTAGGAACAGATCACAGTCTGGGGCTGCAAAACCTCCATCCTCACGTTCGCCTTTAGAGTACAGAAATATTTCAAGAGCTACAGAAAAAAAGCAACTGTTCATGTGAAATGGGCCTTTCACCAAACCCTTAAGCAACACTGGCCATTGCACCAAGTCCTACTATTCCAGTCCACAGTGTTTCTATCTTATTGACAGATGGATTTCAAAGGCTCACACAGAAAGTGAGGGCAGGATAAAGCTTATCTGCCCTAGTCCTCAGCAGCTTGTAAAACAATGCTGGAACAAGTGCAATCTCTGTGGTGATAGATTACAGCCCTGGTGTTAGCTCAGCATTCACGCTAGCCAAGCAAGACAATGAGATTGCTCTCAGGCGTATCATGGATGCCTCGCACACAAAACATTCACCTTTTAAATCTGTCTTATAACAACCATCGAGACAAACTGTCTTATTAGAGGAGATAGAAACACCAGATATTGCTTTGAATTCCATTTTGGTCCACTTTCCCACAATTTCACCCCAGTTTCAGCACAGAAATTTGTCTTTTAGGACATTTCTGAGGTTGCAGCTCTATTCTTTAAAATCGGAAAGGTTTTTGGAACACAGTGTGATTGAAATGATTTTTTCAGGGTCATCTCTGTCCTGGGCATTACTGGATGAGATTAACCTTGTATTGGAGCATGAACATTTGGTAAAACTCAGTCAGCCATGGAATGCAGTTTGTGGATCTCCATGCCAATTGTCCAATAAAGCCTTTAATCGTCGATTCCACATGGCTCAGCTTGATGCCTTACGCCACAACTATAAATCTAATGGAGAATAATGTTGCTCTCCTGATTAACATGGCTGTGAGTAAACACAGCTTTTTAAGAAAACAATACAAAACCTTATTCTTTTAAAAAAAAATTCCACAATTGCTTTAAATTCTGTCTAGCCAACCACTTTACACCGTGAATACATTAATGGAAAGCTTTTTTCCTGATATGGCATTGAAACATTAATCTGCAGCAGTGGCTTTGAATCTCAGACTAATCCAAACATTATTCCCTGCATCCTTTTTGCTAAGATATGACTGAATACCACCATGGACGTGCTCAGTGTAAACATACTATAATAAGCACACTGTAATTGATCATCCACAGGTTCTGACTTTGGCCTGGTTAAAGCTTAGATTTAACACCAGAAATGACTTATTAAACCTGCACACTTTTGTCATCACAATTGTTGCTGGATGTAGCTTCATTGCTTTAAATATCACGTATCTCACTTCTCACCAGATTGGCGGCAACCTCACAATTTGAGAAACATCTGCACAAAGGACCAATGAGATTAAAGAAATCCAACATGATGCAAAGTTCTTTCATTTATTTTAAAGCCTGTGAAAACCTGTTTCCATAACATTAAATATCATCACTGCATAATGATCAACATTAAAGGCTGGAGAAAAAGCATTCTCAGGCATGACTTGTCATAGGAATGGTTCAATATTTTGAGATATATGATTATTTGCTTTCTGGCCGGCACTTAGATGAGAAGCCACTCTCATGTCTTGATGGTAAATATCAGGCTACAGCCAGCAGCCAGTCAGCCTAGCTTAACCCAAGACTGGAAACGGGGAAACAACTAGCCTAAAATCCAACAATGCAAATTTCTCTGGACAGAGCCAGGTTGGCTGTCCTACCTTAGAAAAGTAATGGTGTCCTCAAATAAGAGCCCATTACTCATACAGTGAAGCTGATTGAGACTATATATATTTAGAGCCTTTAAACTTTGGATCTACTTGTGTTCTTACTGTGGAAGCAAAGTCATTATCTGGAAATGTGAATAATGTGCTCATTGAAGGAAGACAATGTTCATGCATCTCTGCATCAGAGAGCTACAGTCGATGAGTGCTTCAGAAGATGGGAGATAGGACTAATGGAAGCCTTGAAAACTGGATTATAGGGGGAAAGAACTGTCTGAATCCTTATTAGAGAGATATTTTATTAAAAAGCTTGTACTATCCACTAACAGCCTAAACCTCTGGGTTTAAGAGGCAGATGTTATCAAGATCAACAAGCCTTGGGTGTTTGGGGAAAACGGTTTGATCTCTGGGATGTTTTGGAAGCACAGGGTGATTCATCTACATGTGTTCAAAGAGTGATGGTGAGATCATGTTGAGTTGGGAATGCACAATAAGAATGCATAAACAGAAAGTTGCTTCAAATCTTAAGATATGATCTTATTGCCTTTTTTCAGTGTGTTGTCTTGCTGTGCCTCAGGTGCACAGTCTGATGACTAAATATGAGTATATAATATGATAATACTGTGTAAACCATGCGATAACCCTTGGCTTTCTTAACAATCAAGGACCATGTTAAACAATCACTCTTCACCTCGTGGTTCGCTGGATATCACCTGAGAATACTGGAACCATCTCCTACCACACTGTTTTCCTGCTCATCCCGCTCACTCTCAATAATGGCATATGACACAATAACAATTTGGACTTATGTAAACCTCCTTCACTGCCTTTCCCTTTTATTGGAGTTGATAGGCTGGGCTGTGCCATGTCTAATCACAGGAATTCATTTGGGGGAAAGCCAGGCAGCATTAAACGATCTGAGCTGCCTGAGAGGATCAGATAAATCCCTGTGTTCAATAAACCAAAGCGCCTTTCCTGAACGCAATCATTCTTAACGGGCACATGAGTGCTGATCCTAATCCTGAATATTTGCCGTGCCTAAAGCTAGAAGCTGAACCTGGCACACCAGCCCAGAAAACTGACTGTGATGGTTTGATGTTAAAATAAATAAACTGGCATTTTCATATGAAAGATTGTCCATTTTGCTGCCTTTAGCAAAAAAAATAAATGGAATATCACATTAAAGCTACACTAATTGGTATTTTTATATGAAGAATGGGTGAAATGACTGTATGTAATGTAAAAGGTGTCCCTTGTCTACTGGGCTTCTTTTAGCCCACTGAAACGTGTTGGTTTACTCTCAGTGCCCTCATCCACCAGGCTTCAACTTGCAGCATCTGGCTGTCTCTGACAAACTGTACACTCCCTGCTCAGCACCAAATGCACAGCAAAGTTAGCAGCCGGCTACTGAACAGTGCAACAATTAGCAGCTAAGAAGCCAAACGTTTCCTTCCGGAGCTGGTGGAGAACAAAACAAAGCCTAAAGAAAACTAAAGGACTGACAATTTAAACTTAAAGTTTGTGTTACATTTGAACGGAAACTGGATACTTTCTAGATTTCCACTACATTAGCCTGAATACAACACAATATTTCTGTCAGGAAATAATTTTTCAAAAAGTGCAGCCCATATAATATTTGATGACTAGTTCATCATATATTCCTTTTGAATGGAGGGTGTGAAAGCAATGGACAGTTGCTCCTACAGAGAGTGTTGCATTATGATTTGTTTCTAGACTAGACGAGACCTTTAAAAGCTTTTAAAGTGTTAGCCCAGTTATCTTTGCCACTGAAAGTGTGCAGAAAGCAACCAATGTCTATAATGCAGAAATGGACAAAGCACCAAAGCATGTTTAAGGCAATTCTCTTATCACAGAACACCATGATGAGGAACCAGAAAAGACAAAAAAGAAAAAATCATTCTGGCCACCTCCACAAGTCTGACAGGACAGTTTCTGAGTATGTGACTGATAAACAGAAGGGAGGTCCTCTAAGAACCAGGGTCGTCATATTCAAGCCAAGTATATGGCTCATATTTTCATTTCAAACATGCCCTGCTCTATTATCTTGTGTTTTTAACAAGAGCAATAATAAATAAGATAATTAAAGAGGAGCGTCACCTGTAGAAAGCCATACTTCATCAATATAGATTCCAAGAGAAACATGTCTCAGCACTGGTCATTGATTGACAAGTGTAGAAACACCCCAGCAATAAGAATATATTGACAAGAGAAGAGAGCAAAAAAAAAGGGAGGGGATTATGCAGATTACCTGCGTTGCCACGGCAACTGATTTGAACAGAGGTCATTTTGTGTCCCTCACCCCGCAGGATAAGGATGAGTGTGTTTGCCAGATAGTCAGATAGTCCCATCCTCCACCCGTGTTAACAAGTAATTACACCGTCTGTCAAGTTATCACTTTACAATTATGGAAGCTGACAGTTGAATGCTGCTGGTGGTATGACGGGGCCTCGCCACTGTGTCATGTGAGTGCTGTTAGACAAATGAATGTCACATACAGGTGATATCATAGCAATACAGACACATGAATAGGAGGCTTTCTGTTCCGAATAAACTGTTAAAAAGCTTTTAGTGAAGCAATGCTGGATACTAATGCCTTTGGACTCCGTCAGAGTTAAATTTCACTTGAATCACAGCCAGTCATCCTTCACTAAAAGCTTTTTATAACTGTTTATTCTCATCCAAATCACTTGGAGTTAATTTTTTTTTTCTATTTATAATCGCTTGACCTACCCCGAGGAGCATACAATACTTTTCTTGTAATCTGTCTTTCTAGTTTTCTCCCCACAGCTAACATCATATTTCATGTTTCTTATGCTAAAGTCAGACTTTCTACATTCATGCTCCCATGTGAAAGCTGAGCTAATGATCCCATCAATCATGTGGCACTTCATATCTTCCCTAGCATTAATCTCTAAGGAGTATTACTATTATATTGTGCTGGAGTAGGAGCTTGATGCATAAAGAGTTGTTATCTGTTTTAATGTAATTACCACATCTCATTCCCCCAGCAATAAGCCCCATTTTCTCATTAGGTTTTCCCCTTTGAGTAAAACACAGATTACATTTTGCCTGTTCTTGTCTCTAAATAACCCTTTAATGGTACTGCAAATATACTGACTGATTATCTCTACCGTCTGTGTTATTGTCATCATCATTTATGTTTTTATCATCAGCTGTAAGACTCAAAATTGGTTAAACACACTTCCATAAGTGCTGCTTTAACGGAAAGGAGTGCAGTAACGAGAGAAGATTCTTAAAAATGGAGTGTCATACTGGAAGGGAAATGAGAAGAAAAAGGCAGGTTTAAAAGAGAGAAAGAGTTGCACTGATAGAAGTAGAGAGGAGGGGGATCTCTAAATTAAAAACCCAGATGCTAATCTCCCGAGAATCCTTCCTTCGACCTCATCTGGGTGATAACATGTCTGCCGGCCAAACAGATGTTTCTCTGTAAGGTCTTTTCTTTAATCATGTCAGGACATACTGGGCCACTGGCATCTCCTCGCATGGACACAGACGAGGCCAGAGCTTGTCTATTAAATGACCTGAGACAACTCTGTCTTAGGGACCCTGGTGCACAATTACACTAATTCATCTGTTCATTATTTCCCTTGTATGGATTTAGCACTGGTTTATGAACGTTTTCTCCAGGCTTTTCACTCTTTAAATCCTTTTGTCGTCAGGCGAAGTCTGGTGCAGTGACAATAATAACTTATTTCCATGGGTTGTGCTTAGGTCCTGGATAAATTAACTAAAGGAGATTAAAATACTGCCCCGACTGTCACGGATGGTCATTTGTCACCTTATTCAAGTGACTCCCCCAGTCAGATTTGATTCATCTAACAGCTCCAACATCACTCAAACTCTAATCCGCTCTCTTTTTCCCCCTCCAGAGGAAATGTGGCTTTCTACCAGATGTGAATCCATGTCGTGCGAGGTTATGTCTGGGCCTGGCTAGTCCATCTTCCTGCCTGTTTTCTAATTTTAATGCACCCCTGTGGGAAACTGGGGTACTTCTGATGACGTGTATGTCAGAGAACTCTGAATAAGGAACATGTACTGGAGCTGTAATAAGAACCCTGCTTATTTAAAGAGACTGTCACAAATACTGCAGCAGAAAAGACAGTTAAGCAAAAGCTTACTATGCTGTAGACCAAAACATTATACAGCACTAAGAGCAGACATAGACAATATCGGAAGTTGTCAAGGGAGGCAGTTGGCTGGGAGCATCAAAGTGCAATTTTGTTGATTATCACATTTCAAGGCAGTTACTTTCCTGCGCCTCTGTGCTTTCAATCTACTCTCAGCCCTTTAATATGGAATATTAAATAACAATCCTCAAGTATTGATGAAATACTGCACTTTGAGCATTGTCCAAGTACACGATTGCCCCCAAGAGAGATGGGCAGTCACTCAGTCAAGAACAGTGAGTGATGATGGAAAAACAGTTTAGAATAAATCCAGGCCAAGAAGAAGAAATATAAAGGTAAAGGCATGACGTTATTAGTTTAGTTTTGTTTTTTTTTCCGATTGCAAGTCAACCGACTTATTATTCAAGATCATTGACAGCTATCAAAAGTAAAGCGACATTTGCTTCATGCATTTTTAGAATCAAAGGATATTTAGGTATGTAGGACCAAATTAATCTTTATCTTACTCTCTGATAGAAATAATTCTAGCTGTGGTCAGGGGGGCTTCGACTACGCAACATTATGTCATCAGAGATGGTCACGATGTGTGACATGACTTGGTCGAGACGTGTCAGAGTTTGTGTTGAACCTCGACCAACTGTGTGAAGTGCAGAATTGATTAGACAGAAAGAACAGAGATGTACATGGTAATCTTTCAGTCATCCTTATAATTGTAAGCACGCTGCATGGGATATGTAAGGGATAATGCCTGAGCAAGTGTCCACCATGAGGACTTAATGGATGACGTGCAAGTCAAAACCATCCTCTGGTTGCCTCCATGTCATCCATCAATTCCTGAATATGAATAAGAGCATTATCTCACTTATACCACAGTCGCTTGCCAAATAGAAACCAGAAAAATAGAAAAAAATAGAAGACCAGTAATTCATATTTTCATGTGTTTTGAAATCAGACTCTAACGTTTTTCACAATCCATAACTCAGTGGTAACATCTGACAATTTGACCACTACATCAATCATTACCATCCCATAAGGTTCTTATGCAATGGAAACATTTTGCAGATGTCCAGTAAATAGGACGAGCCCTAGATACAACTTGGCAACGGGAGATATTTCTTGTCCGTTCAGCCCATAAAGTAATAGTTTAGCTATCAAGATTAAAGTCAATAACACTGTGTACAAATGACAGGCCGTGTGTATTGCTGGATGCAGCCTGGAGTAGTGAGTTGAATAGTGGATGGAATGTGAACTGATCGCTCATGTGATACAAAGTATCGGTGAGTTCGGAGGGGCAGTGTACTTCCTGCAGCTTCTGTGTTACAGTCACCATCCTGTGGTTTTCAGAGGATGAGGCACTGAAGGACTACACTCCTTTTTTCAGTGTCTGACTCAGATGGAGGCTGAATGTGGTCTTGAATCTGGTGTCAGTCATGAATTCAATTAAATGACCATCAGACTCTTTAGGCTGGCAACGCTGCACTCCCCCCCATTTTGATGGAGTAGGCAGTGGCCGTCCATGCTCTTTCAGAGTATGAGCAGTTTAGATTTCAAAGTTTTTGTCCATTTGTTTTGTGCAAGGACATCTCTCAATGTATTAAATGCCTATTTTGTGTTTTTTCTTTTGTATATCTCATATTTTTCACCTTCTATCTGATTTCATTCTCCCAATGTTAACTCCTTGTGCTGTTTCTAATCTTTTCAAATTCCCTTTCATCAGTTGCATCCCAGTCATCAAAGTTGTCATCTTCCCTAAATAGTTTAAAAGAAATGTTGAAGTCACTCATGTTAGCTTGTTATCATGTACTGTGCTGTGGTTACTCTATTTAGATAAAAGGCTGATATTTAGTTCACCACTCTAAATGAATGTGTTTGCTACAGACAGCCTCCCTTGAACTACTTCGCAGGTGTCCGTTGTCATTAATTAATGGACATTGGAGTATTCACCCAGACCGTGGTATAAAATGATAAACTGTCTTGCCCAACATCCCATATCATTTGGATCTGTTGTCTGATCTTGGCTTCAGATTCACAAGGTTCATAAATCAGTTGGGCGAGGTTTTGCAATCATCTGTTGTCTCAGTTCTAAGCTCCCCCACGTACTGCTGACGTTGCTGTGTCATGGGTTATTTACATTATGTTTGTTTGATGTACATTCAATGATATTTTTTATCTGTTTATTGATAGGTTTACTTTAACTCATTTTATGGATTATTAATTGAGCCTCCAAGTCACCTGAGTCGGTGGGCCTTCAGTGCCAAGTTGCATCTGGTGCTTGGGACCTGGTATACCTGCTTCCCGCTCTGTTTATTTGTTTGTTTGAAAGAGTTAAATGAAGACAATACAGTTAATAAACAAATGATTGCATTTTCATGTTAATGGATTTGAATGTGGGATGTTAAGCTGTGGACTATCCCTGTACCAGCATATATTCAAACAGCATTTTAGAATCTGCTTTAGCATTTACTAAATGTGACATGTTTCAGGGGGTCTTTGGGAGCCAAATATAACAGGACCTCCAAAATGAACATCTATGTGGCTGATGGCGTGATTTAAAAGGTACTTCACAGACTGAGTGTGCTGAATCATGAAGCTCTAAAAGGTGCTTCTAAACACTGGGAGATTGTTTCAAACAAAACCTTCCTTTTCCAGAGACATCCAGATTTATTGGCTCCATAAATAAATCCACAGCTAAGCTGAGGCAAGCCCCAGTTAAGGGCCTCTGCACAGAAAATCTAACTAAGGCTTAGTCTGAAGTTACAGCCTCCTCATATTTCATCAATTTTGGATTTATAAAGTTAAAATTGACATCCCATTTGGACCACGCTGGGGTCTCAGAGCAGGGCCGGGGGGCACTGGAGAGCTTCATCATCTTGACAGGAACTGACACCTCGGGCGTTCGTCAGGCCACCAATCTCACTGCATCCTCCCTGGGTGAGCAATTATGTGTGAATAGCCAGCTTTGTGTCATTCCTTATGGCTCTAATACCCCTTCCTCTTCATTGAACATCTGAAGGGAAGAACCGCAGCAGAAACGGCCGTCATCGACTGCCTGGGAACTCTATTTTAATTAGCCGAGTCTCCCAATTACAAACCAGGGCAAGAGAAGACAAAACTCTGGAAGTGTCCGCTGTTATTCCCCTTTCTATCCATTTTCCCTTCCTATTGATTCAGAGCAGAGTGTAAGGTGTGTAAATTCGTCATGAAGGTGACTCGGATGGCTTTTCTAATTGAATTGAGGAGAGCATGACTTGGTGCAATGGAGATAATATCAATCAACTGTGCAAGATTGGGTCTTATCTTTTTCTAATACATTGTCCTGGATGTTGTTAGCTCCCCAAAATCATGGCCTGTATTTCAGACCATTCACAGAGCAGATGGCAAATAGGACTAATTTGTACCTATTTAATAAGAAAAATAGGTTGGTGTTTTGCATGCAAATTCATATCACACCTATGGGCATTTCAAAACTGTAATTAATTAGAAACAGTGTCTTTCACAGCCTTGCAGACCTCATTTATCCGTTACTCCCATTTGTTGTTGACTAGACACGAAATGTAGCGAAATTCAGTTTATTCAAACATCTCCCGTCCTCACCTTAACTGGTTCTGAAATTCTTGAAAAGGATATTAATGTGTAGTTGAGGTCTGGATTGTTAGTGACATTATGGTGATTAATACTATTGAAATGAAATGACTGTGATGGTGGTGACCTTCAATCAGTAGCTCACAGCTGAGCGTGACATGATTAGGATGAAAATCAGCTCCTTAGCAACATAAAACATGTTTCCTGGAAAATATGTACCCAGAAAAGGTAAGGAGGACTGTACTGTCAGGGGGAGGCAACAGCTCTATTGAATTCAGGATGTTCTTCATGGGCTGATAGTAAAAGGATTGTGAGATCAAGCATTGATTAAAGGGTGCACCATGCTTGAAACAAACTAGTTTGTACAAAGTGTTGTCCCAACATGTCTAAAGGAAAAAGTGTTTCAGAGTGGTAGCACTCAAAGATGCTGAGGGCAGAGATGCAACAATCCTTCAAATAGGGAAATGTGCTCTTTTGGACTTTCTCTCCTTGGAGGTATTTATGGTGTTGCAATTAACAGAACACACATAAAGTGACAAAAGTAGTTGTGTAAAGAATGAAAAAAGAGAGAAGTTCACAGTACTTTCCCACTTCTGCACACGTGGCCAATTTCTGCTTGATTGTTAGCTCTGGTCTTACACATATTGTTAGATGCAACCTGCTTGATATCTACAGAAAAAGCCGTAGGCGAAGAGTTCGCTTTGTTTTAAGCAAACTGAGGCCTTATTGCAGGTTTCATATCAAACCAAGGTGGTGTTCCTGCCCATTGCAGTGTCTGACAGTAATGCATTAACTGAATACATTCTTTATTCCACAAACATGTACTTCTAGTTGAGGAAGTGACTGTTGTGTGTGCACTTTTTATCTGCTACAATCCCATTTCATGGTGTTGGGTTTTACCTGTTTGGCATTAAGGTTTACTGATGTAGCTAATCTCCAAGACAGCCATCAGTGAACCTACAGAATGCCAAGCTGTTACTTTGTACTATGACACTAATACTACTCAGAATTCATAGATTTTTTTTTCCTCTGTTACACCTTTCTAATGCTAGAGCAAGCAAATCAGTTTGAGCTGAGATCTTAGACTCATTCCTGAATAGCAGAATAATGGAGGAGTATCTGAAAGTGAAACTCGACCTCTACAAAACACATTTCATATTAATGTCATGATGAAAGCATATTAAGAATTACAACATACGAATGTCCTGTAAGATGTTCCCTTATGATTTCAGTCTCCTCCTCCTATTGAGAATTCAAATTCTCAATAGAAACAATAGAAGCCTTTTTCTGAAATGTTTTGATCCTCTGGACCAAACAGACTTCAGCCCTCTCAAAAATGAATAAAATTATTTTTATCTGATCTGCCATCACAGTGTTGCTAATGTATTGCTAATTTTAGACAAATTAAATTACGCAATGTCACAATACTTTCATCATTGCCATTGAAGAGGATAAATTTAGTTTGGAGGACAGCAAGAGACTGAATGTCAGGGAAATGTGCACAGAGGTCGCCTTTGAAATTGCTTGTAACAGAGGATTTCCAGCTGTAAGATCCATACAGGAAAAAACTGCCAACTTTCAAAACACATTTCAATCTTAGAGGCAAATATTTGAGATTTTAGATGAAGTGTCACTTTAATATGTGGCAGGCTGGGGTGTGTTATCAAATTTAGGAGTGCAACATTAACATCAGACTTTCTGATTGCAACCTATGATTCAGATATGCAGAAACATTTTCACTGTGATTTTCCAAGCACAGCGCAGGGACGTTAAGAGAGAGAGAGGGCAGGAGAATGGGCTCTAAAAGCATAGTACGCTGGTCAAATGTTACCAAAACTGAATATACCCCTCTTGATGTACATTTGCAGAGACAGGGATGGAAATGCTACCCATTTTCTCCCTGTAGTTAAGTGCACTCTCATCTGTTGTGCCACACAAAGCAAAGCTCAATCTATTTTCAGGCCTCTGAAGGCGAGCACTCAATTGATTGGATGGGGGAGAAAGGGCTGATTGACTAGCCGACGAGATGTTTACTTTATGCTGTCTTTATGTTGTCTTACAGGATGGCTCATGGTGGGAGCTCAACGTCACCCGTTGAGAGAGTAAGTATAGAGGAATCTTAGGTCCCGAGCAGCTGGAGTCCACATAACATGGCAGACGGACCACCCTCTGATTGAAAATACTTATTTCAATGCTGGCTGAATGCAGAGTCTAACATAGCTGCTTCATTCACTTTTCTCTTTATTTTATACTTTATTTTTAAACCACAAACCATAGTAATTTGAGCTGCAGGACTGAAATGTTGATGTCATAGACAGTTTCTGTCATGGCGCTGTCATGTCTCATTCATTTAGTCATGGGTATTAACATGTTGTGCTGTGGTCATGTGATATGCTTATATTGACATTTATTCCAATGCAACTTTCAGAATTCCAATGCAATCAATAGCTGTAAAAGGCGCAAGATTTCACTTCATTGGATAAATCTGCTGGAATAATTGAGCATGAGAAAAGGTGCTACAAATGAATGCACAAACATTGGACGTTAAAGATAACCTCCCACATTTCAAAGAAAAGCAAAAGGCAGACAAACAAACATCTGAAAAAAAGAGACACTGACCTTCTCCCACAGTTTAGTCACCAAGATCTTTTCAGCAGGTTCTTGTGTAAATAGTAAACTGGATATCATTCATGTTCAGGGAGAAGTAATGGAAGAATCTGCCATGCTGATGTTGTTTGCAGTATCAAAGGAAGATTGAAGATTGAAGTTTAGACTTTTCACCACTGTTTTCTGTTACTGAATGAGTAGCTTGGCAAAATGCATCTGTCTTTAATGCATAGTAATTTCTGTAGTATTTTCACAGCTTCAATGTGAAGTCTAGAGTGGCTAATATTCAAATTTAGACAGCTGGAAGACAGCACTCAGATACTTTGCTAACTTTGTAATAAATCCCAATTACAAAACTCAACATGGAATGGGATTCTGATTGACATCATGGAACAATTAACCTGGACGTTCTGCATGGGATTCTACTTATAAACACGACTTTGAACTAATGACATGTTTCAGACTTCTGCTGCAGACAGTTGCGGATTAGTAGTTGAGGTAAGATACAGATACACAAGCTATAAGTTAGACCATCTGGGGTTTAATGAACCTCAAACAAAAGTAACATCAATATACAGAGGATAATATGCTGTATACTTTTAATTTACTTTACTTTGTCTTTGAATAACTTTTTCAGATGTATATTTCTTCATGCACAGCGCATATAATATAAAAGGAAAGGAGGAAAAGAAAGAGGAAAAAGGAAATGTTTAGCCTTGTTTAACCCTAACCCTAACCCTAACCCTTATTTGATGCAACAACAATGCCTTATGGTAATTTATCTATTTTGTCACCTTCTGCAGAACAAATGTACAAACCTACTGCAAAGGAAGGGATTATCACTTTTCTATATGTTGTGTTTTAATAAGGTCAGATGCAATGACAAAAACATATATTTGAAGGAAAAGTACTTTTGAAATGGATTTTGAAATTAATAATAATAATAATTTACAGTTTCTACCGTGTGGCTCTCTGGCATCCCGAACAATGACAAACTAAAACCAAGTTCTACCAAAACAAAGGCTAATAGCAATGTAGGAATATATGAAATCTACATGTAGTATATGACAATAAAAATAAAAAAAGGACAAATTAAGGAAAATCTCACAGTTGAGGTACCTAAAGTAACAACATCCCGTCCTGAAAATATTGATTTCTAAAATTCTGTTGATGGATGTGGAGCAAGAAAGAGTTTGTCTCTCACAGGGAGTGATAAATAAAAACTTCAAAGTGAAGACAAATGTTCTCTCAGGCATCAGTGAGGGACATGTCTGTCCAGAGAAAGCTGTACTCACCATCAGCACATCTCTTGCCTTTCTCTCTTATCCCCGAAACAGCATTTGGGGAGGCATGAATCACCATCTCTCCTATTATGCTCTCAGGCCTTAAATGAAAAATAAAGACACTCACATTATAATGGTCCAAAAGAAGACACACCAACATCATTCCCTGATCTACTTTTTCATCTTTCTAAACACTTCATCTTTTGTAGTTAATGCCAGCACTCAATCCAGTGTTCCTTTTCTGTGTTTCACTTTTTAGTACATTTCTCAAGTCAAGTAACAGCTAAAGATGGTGAATACACATAGACCTCAGTTTAGATAACTTTATAAAATAAGTATGTATTACTCATCCTCTATACAGTGCTATCAGAGGTGGAAAGAGTACTAAACTATTATACTCATTTAAAAGTACTGTTACTTTAAAGACATTTTGCTCAAGATAAAGTAAAAGTCTAAAAATGTACTTTGATAAAAGGAAAAAGTAAGTTAAAATGTCGCGTACTCTGACTAACTGTAACAGAGTAACATTTTGGAAATTATCTGTGATATACAACGCTTATGTTACATGGCTACAAGTGCTAATTAAATGAGCTATGGATCCAACAAGCAATATGAGGCTACAGAAATGAAGTTACTGCCACTTTAACGGCACAGTTTTTACACTCTACATAGTGCCCGGACACAACACTACTTGCAAAGCACAGTGGTTGTTGATGTCTCTGTAGTTGTTGTGGTCTACTCTAAATTTGTCTTCAAACATGTCTCTCCAGTTGTTGAAGGGAATAATATTTTTGATAAATTTTAGTCTACTTTTTCCCAAAGGCACAAATGCTGCCCTGGATATCTTTTATCAGACCATCATCATTAATTGATTAAATAGATGTGTTGGTATTTCAGCTGTAGAGTTGTTTATGTCATTTTGCCAGATATAGAAATGTTTTGGTCTCCATGAGCAACTATGTGTCTTCATCCACTCCACTGTTATTTTGGGTACGTCAGGGTCAGTCCTTGCTCCCGTTCTTTATACTTTGTATGCTTCTCTAGGACCAGATTATCAGTGGTTTTTGTTGTATTTCCTATCATTATTATGCAGACGACACTCAGCTATTTTTTCGGCAAAACCTGGAAGTCTTCAACTAAAAGAAAATGCTATAAACCACATTCTCCAGTGATTGGGACAATTGCCCCTTATGTCAAGCCAAACTCTCGTTATCTTGGCTTTTAATTTGAATGTCAATTGAAATTTGGACACCATGTCAAGTAAATTGGTTCAATCCTGAGAAAAAAAATAAAAAATCGGACCATTGTTATCGGCTTTTGATTTAGAACAAATCATTCATATCTTTATTATCTCCTGCCTTAACCTCTGCAGTGCCCTTTTCACTTGCTTCAGTCAAACTGTCCTGGCTCGTCTTCAGTTTGTACAAAATGTAGCAGCCAGGCTGGACTCACCATATCACATCACTCCTTGCTGCATTTGGCTGCCAGTGAAGTTCAGGATTGATTTAAGATTCTTTTAATCACTTATAAGATTAGCTCCTGCTTAAGTCGTGTACGTCTACAGTAGCTACTAAATCCTTACACCACTTAGGTCATCCAACAAAACCTGTTGTCTATACTACATGCCAAGTGTAAAACACAAGGCAAAAGCTCTTTTGCTGCCCTCACACCAGAATTTGGAACAAAGTCCCCCCCCCCCCCCCCCCACTAGATTAGCCGAGTCTGTTGCCTATCTCAAACCAACAATTTACAGCATTTCAGTTGGCTTTGCAAAAACTGTCAAGGGTTGCTCTGGGTGGTGACTTGGTGCTACATGTTGGTGTGCTTATATGCACTGCATTGGTATGGATTTTTCAGTGTTTCTCTCTTGTATGTGCTCTGTGCTTTGCATTTGCTTTTTCTTTCCTTATATAAAGCACTTTGTAACCTGTGTCTAAAAATGTACCATATACATAAAATTTTTACTTCCTTACTTCCTTACTCACCTGCCTGAACATCATTCTTTAAGCTTTGTGCACTGTGAAGTCGTCAACAATCTGTTCTTTGCTTGACCATTGTCCATATTCTTAATTTTATAACCCCTCTACTAAACCTGAAACTGACAGAAACAGCAGAAAGCCATCACACACCCCACTGAAGGAAGAAGTTCTTCAGCAATGTAGCCAACATAGAGGTCACTGCTGGAGGATCCACTGTGAGCATTTCAACAGTTCAGTATTCAGCATTTAGCTAAACCTATCATGCACTTGTTGGTCATGCAACATCTTGGGTTTGTTTCATAGAGGCTACTTGGTATGCTCACCAGCTGGTACATTAAATCAGTCATTGATAAGGATAGATGCTACTTTTTTTTTATGGGTGCAGTGTCTGCAGAGCGTATCTTTGGATGTGCACCTCTGTGGAGCTCTGCCCTCTTGCAGCCAGAAACACAGCAGCAGCTTCTTCTCTTCAAAAAATAGTTTTGTTACATTAATGATAATAAATGTAATCTGTTACTTCCAGCCCTGCATGCATTTATACAGGTTTTGTACAGTATTTTTAAAGCTATTTTACTGCTGTGTGCCGCCTGTGCTGCCAACTTTAATTGCTATGAAATCAAATGTTTCATTTTTACTATTTCACACTGTTCCATTGAAGCACTGACCTCCCCTTCTCGTGGGTATTTACAGCATTTCCATTTCTTAAGATGACAGATATTTTATTGCATCCACATAAAATTGTTGCCCTTTCTTAAAAGCACCTGTGTGTGTTTTTGTACTCAGACAAAGATGACCCAAACTGTGCTACAATCCATTTCCTTTTATACTGCACTCACCAATGTGCTGAAAATCCTTTACGAGGAAAGTGTGAGGCGACCCTTTGGGGCTATGTGTGTAGTCATGTTGGGGCTGAGTATCGATTTCATAGCCAGGCAAAAAAATGATGTGCATCTTGGTGTACTTGAGTGTTTTCTAGCTTTCTGAAAGATCCAACCTAACCCTCCCTTAGCTGTGTTTCCAGTCAAATGATGGTCAGAGCTACTGGTCTTCAAAATAAAGAATAAAGCAACAAATTGCTGTAGTTTATTGCTTTCAGCTTACGGCTCCTACAATTCCTGGCAACAAATAGATCATGGCACCACAATTTCTTGTGATTAATTCACAGGGCCTGCACCCCCAGGTGAGATGAGTTAATTACACCCACCAATAACAGAAACCAAAGTTGTTCAGTCACGTTACATTAACTTGATGTTGTTTGTGTGGCGTTGCAGTGAAATAATGGAAGCACTCCTTTTGTGGTCCATTATCTCATTTATCTGAACACACATTTATGACGAATGTAGTCAAAATGTGAGTTCAGCTTTTAGTGACAGAACCAATGTTGGATACCAGTAAGCAATTCGTTCTTCGAGCAGCTCCCCCAGGAAACTAATATTATCACATACTCTTTTGTGCTTGACCAGCAGAAAAAGAGAAAAATGTCTTCAACACAGACAAAACTGCAATGAGGTGCAAAAGAAACATGGCCCAAATGCTGAAATGATATACAGTCAGCACTGTCACCTTGTGCAACCCCCACCACTGAGTATTTGTTCACCTAACATGGAAAGTAAGGCAGCCAACAATGAAAGGATCCAAATTGTGGCTGCAGTTTTTCTCCATACACTCCCCGCTCTGCTTTTTTGGGAGGTAACAAAGACAGCGAGGGATGGATGGATGGATGGATGGATGGATGGATGGAGAGAAGCCACACCAAATTATCACACCTCAGGCACCGATGGAAACCTGCGGGCTGCTTCGAGACAGGAGCACGCACGGCCTCAGGTTGCCATGGGAACCGGGGTACATGGAGAGTTGAATGGACACAGACGTCTTTGCCTTTGCCCAGGTTTGAACGCTCTCAGATCAATATGTCAGCATGACCAAAAGGGAAGGCTGGAAGAGAGGAAACCGTTCCTACCTGCATCCTTCAGCGCCTTTGTGAGGCTAAATGCACTACTTCTATCTCCTCAGTGTCAGTTTCCACAAGAGGAAGAAAGGGAGAAATAAAATAAAAAAAGACATGGATATGTTAAAGTCTGTGCAAGAAAAAGAGGTTGAGTTAATACACAGATAGTGAGGATAAGACAGTGAAATGAAAACTGGCATTACTCCACTGATACCTTCACCTTTTCTCTCTGATATGGTTTCTTGTTTCCAAAGATTTGTTTTTATCACGTCATAATATCATATTGCAGAAGCATTGTGCTTACTTTAGCCAGAGCTGTGCTCGACCGCATCTTGTTCGTCACTGTCTGTCAGAAGCTTTCTGGGTTACATCAGGCTGGAATCAATATTTGCGTAGAGTGTCCAGATGAAGATGGGCATGACAGAGACACGCAGGGGGATAAAACAACAGAGACATAGGAACCTGCAGCAATGATCCCGGCTGTCATTCCAGTTGACCACACTATTCAGGCTTACTGATGCAAGGGGAACCCAGTGAAAAGTACATTGTGTTTGTATGACCTTTTCAGCCATTACTTTCATATGCGCTGCAGAGGGGGAGGTAGAAGAGCTGGCATTTTGGCCGTCTGTACGTGGTTCGGTAAACAACTTTGGATGTCAAATTCCATCTGTAAAAATTCAGAAAGCAACAGCACATCCACATTATAGCTGTTTTGTGAGGCCAGGATGTTCTCTCATTTAGTTTGATCACATATTTTTAATGGCAGTGCTCTATGATATATGCATTATTGTCCACTTAGGATTTGGAATGTTGTTTATTTAAGCGGTTGCCATTAGCCTCTGCTAATATACTTAGTCTTCCTAGGCTCCATAAATGCACACAAGTAATGAGGTCACAGTGTGACTAATAATGACAGAGGAAGAATTGAGACAAAGCTTGTCAAATACAGAAAATGTAATAAAAAAAAAAAAATACAGATAAAACAAATGAGTTTAAGTCAAGTCTTTATTACTATATAACTTGAGATGAGAGCGACAAAAGACAACAAACAACTGAAAACAATAATTGAAGTTTTGGATGTTTGTTGGATATTTGCATTTATTTGCATTTCTTACATCTTATTATTAGGGTTGTCAAAGTAATGCATTAGCATTGTAGAGTAAACAATGCATCAAAAAACAGATTCACACACCTTATGATGTCCCTTGACCTCACCTGTCACTGAACATACAACCGTCCACAGTAGCTTTATACACATGATGGAAGCAGATGACAAAATGTTGCTGTGCTATGCAATTCCTGCAGATTTCGTAGCATCAGACTACTTCAAGCCTGAAATACGACCTCAGCGCAAAGCACTTAGCAGTGGGCTCAGAGGTCAGGCCTAGTACAGCCCCCCATGCTGCCAATAAGCTACCAGTCTTGTCAAGCCACACTCAAGTGCTAAATGGAATGCAATGGACTGCAGGCCATTTTTGCATTGATACAAGGGGTTAACAGAGGCGTTACATATATATGACATGGAACATTAAGTTAGATGAATGCATAACAAAGCATGCACAGTAATTAATTTGATATATTTCTTAATCACTCTACAGCCCTAATTATTGTACTTATTTAAACTGCAATTTGAAGTTCACTAAGTAATCATATATTTTGTGTGAGTTGGTAACTCTGTATAAAAGTTGTCTTTCTGATTATTTCTTTCTGTTTTTTTTATAATTGATCTTTCATTGCTTTCGTTAAGTTTGGATATGATCATGGTCGTGGTTAAAAGTCAGTAGCCTAAACATAACCAGAAAAACACTGATCCTGCTGTTAACAATCACAAGCCAGATTATGTTGAAATTAACTTTCCATTTCCATGTAAGTACAAACTTTTTGCAATTTTGCAGATATTTCCACTAAAAAAAATGTTTTTACATTATGTTGATTAAAAGAGTAATCCTGTTTCTCTCAAAATGCACTTGCTGTTAGCGATTGGTACAATATGGACATCATTTTGAGAGGACAGGGTTGGTGTACACATTGTCCATTTTAAGCATATGAAAAACCCACCACTGTTATCAGTTTTCTCAGTAAATAGTTTTCTTGAGGAAAAAAAAAGCAGGACACCAATATGGAGGTTGGTCTTCACAGATGGCCAGCATGCAACAGTATGTTATCTGATGCTGTTTTTACTCCACAGCTGCATTACATACATTGAGGGTATTATTGCCTAATTAGCAGCAATTCAGTTAAGTATTACTGAAAGATCTTCACAAATAATTGCACAGTCGACATTTTCCATCTTTATTATTTGATTTATCATTGATCTTTTCTCCCTGCTTGCTTTTTCTGCTTAACATTCATGTGCAAACATCTGAAATTTGATCTCTGGGCTTCAAATTAAGACAATGGGATATTCCGCATGGCAATCTGTTATTGTATGGATGGCTGTGTATTGCATACAGATCAAGTATGAACATAAGAGATAAAGAGACAGAGAGAGGTGTTACCACTAACTGGTCATTTTCTTTCACCACAGCTATCTATATTCAGGATCGAGGCAGCGTGTTCCTCAGGGTCTGATTATGAAAGTAGCCACAGGTTTAATATCCTTTAGGATCTGCGGTTCCCAGCTGAGGAAAACAATAACCACATGTATCTGTAAACAAATATCCTTGCTTTGAGAGGCACATAGACTTGCCTTTAGTGATTAAAAATATGACAAGTAATGAGTGGTCCTCCCTTTTGCTGTCATACAGCCCATAAAGAGAAGGACCACAAATCTGAGATACACATACACACACAACTTTATGAGAAATGTTTCAGTAAAAATCCTCTCGCTTGACTACAGGAGTGCATATTGTCAGTATTTCATTTAATTCATCTCAAATGACCATCTCAGGGATTGTTATCTGTTGGTGTAGGAAGTATCATAGACTTCAACCAATTTTTGCACAAACAGAAACAATAAGAGTCTACGACCAAGCCAGCAGCTCTGAATGCTAATGTCAGCAGGCTAACTGACATGCAGATGTTTAGTAGGTATAACATGCAACTCAACTTGCTTGAGGTTCTAGGAAACGTTTCGCCTCTCATCCAGGAGGCTTCTTCAGGTCTAACTGACTAGTTGGGAGTCCCAGGCATTTATCCTCTTGCACCATCATTGACCCACACAGCCATCATGTGAGTCCTTAGGGTCACTTGAGCCATGGTGTGAATGGCTGCTAAGCTGCCTGGGGAGCGATCTCAGTACCGCATTGTAAGTGGCTGATCTATCAGACGAAATGCCTTCTAGAACCTCAAGCAAATCCAGTTGTCTTTGGAAAGCATTTAGAAGTACCATGACCTGGATGAATGGAATCTTCACAGATGTCATCATCTTGGTAGCATGTAACCATTTGTGGATTATCACAAAAGTTAGCTGATGGATTTTTCATTAGTTGGAGGTTTTTGGTTATGAATCAAAGTACTGGACAAACTTAAACTTTGATCTGATGATGGAGCCAGGTAAAATATTATGGGCTAACCAACGTTATAACAGTTCCTCCTGAAGGGGGCATGAACATCTGTACCAAATGCAGTTCAAGGCAACAATTTAGTAGTTGTGGAGACATTTAATTGAAAACCAAAAATGTCACTCTCATGGTGGTGCTGGAAGAAAATTCAATAGGAATTTATAGAGCAGTATTTGTCAAGATATTTAAATCTGAATCAAAGTGGTTGACCGACTGAATGACCGAGAGACCAGCATTGCCATTCGTAGTGATATGCTGCCAGCATAGCTAAAAATAGTTTATCAGCGTGAGTGACAGTGGTGAGGAAGAGTGTGCCACATACAGAAACACAAACTCGACAGAAAGTTTGAGGAAAAAGACATTTGAATGACAGGTGATCTTCGTGGGAGAAAAATTAGCATTCAAAACTCAAGATGTCACCAGAAAAAAAAAAGAGGACAGATAGCCACATATACTTTCCTCTCATTCATTAGTGAGAGAAAGAGAGAGAGAGAGAGAGAGAGATGAAGAATGGATGAAAGTGAAGGCTTTGAGAAAAGCAACAACAACCACTGAGCCCACAGACGTGCCGTATCACAGTAGGGAGTATTTTGCTGTGGGAAAATCACAAGAATGAAGGGTTACTTGAAGCATGAGCCAATCCACTTCCTGTCAGGGGCCACCTGTTACTGCTCACGACTCAGACACACCAGGGGAAGGAGATGGAGAAAAAAAAACAGAAAGCTATTGAGAGAATGAAGGAAGAAAAAAGAGATTGGCATACAGTGAGAAAGAGAATGAGAGAAGAAACTTGTTGGAAAAGCCAGGAAAACTGCATACTGTAAAAGTCAACAAGCTAAAGTGTAAATGTGCTGTAAATGGTGCAGTGACAAAAGCATAAAGAGACAGACAATTGCATACTTTCAAGCATGTGAAAGTGTGTGGGTGTTACCAATGCTGAGGCAGCCAACTGACTGTAAAACACGATGAAAAACCAATATTCTGCAGGTAGACTCTTATTCAATAGCACAAAAACTGACAGTTTGATTGCTGTAGCCAAGAAATGTGAAAGACACAAAGGACCAAAATTTTAGTTCAGCCATGAATTATGGATATATTCGAACATAGAGCATTGTGCTAAAATTCCATACGTGGCATATGCTTTACTGTTGATATCAGGGCTACGACAGAAAAAAATGGAAAGAAAAACCCACCTAATCCATTTTTAAAGCAGCTGCTAAGAGCTCCATTTGCTGCCAGAGAACTAGAGAACATCCCATGCATTAGTGGCAGAGTGGAGGGAAAAGCAAGAGAAGAGGGGAGAAAATGCATCAGCTCGAGCCGTCAGTTGAGCTCTGAGGGCTCGGCTTCCGGAGCATCATCCGGTGTGCTCCAGTGCTGCCCTCTTTCCCAACAGGGCACTAAAATAAATGAAGGGTCATTTAGACAACTGAATGAAGCTGCAGTGGAACCCGACAACAAATGGGTGCTCTAATAGAATTATATTCAGCTGATGTCAGCACAGCCTCTGTATCATTTTTATGAGTCAGCAGGAGTAGGACTACACTCCTGAAGCATGAGGTTTTACTTAATACGGTGCAGCTCTAGATTTCCCATGAGGCCAATTGAGGAGGAGGGCAATAAGGTGAGGGAATCGAGCAGGAGTGCTGATGATGCTTGCACTGATCCTGTTGAATATAAAAGAATGTAAGGTAGAACGACAAAAAGTTATAAACTCATGAGAACCACTAATGCATACAAATGTGAAAATGGTGGACCAATGTCCAATGAGAACGTTGAAGATGCAACTTCAGTAACGTTCCTCTCCTCCTTGCCTTTTTTTGGTTAAACACAATTATAACATAACAATATCACTGGTTATCAATATAGCTAGAGTATGAGAAGGAAAAAAGAAATGCATTGATAACTCTGGAAATAGTGCTTATTGTTGAATTTAAGCCTTTAATAAGTAATACAAGTAATACTAAGAGTCCACAGATGTGCTAATGGCTCTATTAGGCTGTCCAGTGGATGTTAACACACTGATGTTTAGGTATGATGTTTACCATGTTCACCATCTTAGTTCAGATTGTTAGCCTAATATTACGAATTAACATTAAAAGCACAATGGAGGGGGAGGGGAATGCCAGTAGTTTTGTGGGTAACAAATTTTGTTCCAACTTATCAGTACATGTTGAGATATTTCAGTAGATGACTGAAAACTGCCTGCCTTTCTAGATCAAGGGATTATGATTTCTCCCCTGGTGACCATAGATGTCTGTATCAAATTTTATGGTAATTTATCAGATAGTCATTGAGAAATTTCACCTAAAACTAAAAGTCAATGTCACAGTGACACTACGAAGTCAGGGGATCACCAAAGACAGTACGATTCCTCCGCTAGTGATCATCAATGTCCATGCAAAATGAATGGCAATGATTTAAATATTTCGTAAGATATTTAAGTCTGGATTAAAGTGGTGCACCAACAGAAAAAGGCCTTCCTGGATTCATGCCGTAGCCATGTTTATTCTCTGCAAATTTGGTTTACTATCAGCTAATTCTGACTTTTAAATGAATTTGATGAACTTCAGAGTTACCTTTCAGAGGAGACCAGCATCAAGATGTAATCGAAATATTTCAAGACAATTTATTTGATGTAATTGCAGGACTTGTGCACAAAAGTGGGGTACATGTAAAACTTCAAATGATATGATCTAAATTCTGATGGGGTTCTCAAGGTGTGTTCAACAGAAAGTGAAGTAATTTTCCACCTTGTATCATGCATGCAAGTTTAACTGCTGGACAGTTTGTGTTTATTCGCCCCAAACAGCCATGGTATCAACTGTACAGACGTTGGCTGTAAGCTAGCTGCTAAGCTGTCTGTGGCAGTGGGCCTGTGTGTTTGTGTTCAGCTTAGCCTCTGACTGAGCCCAGAACTCACCAGAAACTCTGGTTATTTCCCTCCAGTCTCTCTCCTCTGTCCTCATGTCGATGTACGCTTATGAAGCTTCAGAAAGCCTCAGGTTCCACAATTTTTCGCTCAAGTTGAAAGATTTTTCAGAAAAATCGCCTCTGGGTTCTCTGTGGAACATTGGAGACACGGCTCTTTTCACTTTTTGCATTCACTTGGATGTCGCAGTATCATCTGTTAAAGTCATATTGTTTCTGCTTTCAGCTTAGCACTGAACCTCATCAAGGAAGCCTTGAAGCACAAGTCAGATCTTTGACTTTCTTTTCATTAAACATTTTCAACAAATTAAGAGCCATTTGTATAAAACAATTCTTTCACAGTGCTAACAAAAATCCACTTTGCATCAAGTGTCAGAGTATAGAGACACATTTAACTGATGCCCTCCATACTGTCTGAAGATAACGACATCACCAGTCTAATAAAAACAGGCTAATTGTATTATGTAGAATAGAAGTGAGGAATGAACATGTTTAATTTGCTTTTGCATTAGACTCATACGAACTCATCAAATGTGAATTAGCATCTTAGTTTGATTAAATTGTCGGTAAGTAAGCATTAGGAAGAAGACAACTTACATGCACATTTCCTAATCTAATTACAGAATTACAGAGAACAATTATTATACTTTTTAGCAACAGGAGATGTTGCCATTGAATTAAATGTGCACCTCCAGAGGCTGAGTGGGTTTTTTTGATAAAATACAAGCACTTAACCTTGAAACCAAGGGCAGAAAAGCTCTTTTTGTACTTGTACTTTTTTCCCAGGATGTGTGTCTGGAGAGCTTATACTGGCATGTGCAGTAATATAGCATGCTTATATTGTTGTATTTTCTAGGCCCTGCACTGCAACAGAGGTGCCCCTTCCCTGCAAGCAGTCCTTGGCCTTATTTGATCCAGTCCTCTGGAAAATAAGTGGCAACCTGGGTTCAGAATCTTAAGTGGGATTTGAGTGCAACTGTTTATTCGTGTTTGAGGCAAAGGTGAAGCAGCCTGCATAGAGCTGGGGAGTACGGGTGAACCTCGGTGGAGCGAGGAGGAGAAAGAAAGATGAGAACGAGCAGGAATGGGAAAAAGTGTCAGTTCTGCAGTCAGTCTAATTTGTTCAAAACTATCTGTCCATCCGTTCGTCCCAAGGCTGATACGTTAGAATTTAAGCACTGGACAGTGATTTGGATGAGTCACAGAAAGTGGCGAGGACAAGGGAGTGGGTGGTTAGGGGTGTTAATAGCAGGTTATTAATGTCCATCATCACAGAAAACAGAGGCCTGATCAGGACTCTGATCTCATCCCTGTCAGTCAGAGATGCAACCAGACGAGAAGAAGGACCACATAACTGGAAGAGACAGAATATAAATTCCCACTGACATCAACATCCATGAATGGCAGTTACAGATGTCATCACAGTGAAGACGTTGTCTCACTGGTCACACTCCAGTAGCAGCTCTTTTAGACATCATAACTCACTTGATTTCCACTTGGATTGATTTCTGTTAGTTAGTGATGACAAATAGAAAATTGTTTTGATGATTTACTCAGTACCATATCTTTCAATTGTGCTTGGTATTGTATGGCAAACTATTATTTTCTCTCTTGTCAAGGATCACAGAAGACAGTGTTTGCAATGGTAAACAATTTTCAGCTGCTTAGTGATAAAGGGCGATGTTAAGACTGACACCATTTTCTTCTCAAGACAATTAAGCAAATGACAAGTTGTATTCCAGTGTTTCCGAATGTCACTTAATTAGCCAGCTGCAGTAATAACCTAGCTTAATCCTTTCAACTGTGAGACTGGAGCTGCCTTTTACAGGCCAATGAATTTCTTTTATTCTCTGAGCTTAAATGTACATGTTATGAATGTGTTTTTAATTACACATTTTCCAGTTTAAAGCTGAATCAATATCTACTTACAATAACACTACGTGTAATGCGAAAGGTGTCGCTGAAACCCACAGAGAATTATCACCTGTGCAGTTCTGCAGAGCGTTTTATCATCTTTCAACTCACTGTTTTGGTTCACTCTCACTGGTCTTACCACAAGAGGTTCAGCCCGACTGGCAGCTATTTTCATCGCAAACGCTCTGAAAAACCTCCTGTATGCTACATGCTCACCACCAAATGGCAGACTAAGCTAGCAACTAACTGATGAGCACAGTGGAGCATTTAGCGGATAAAGTTGAAACGAAGAGTGAATATTGGACTTACAGTTGTGAGGTGGCCATGATCATGACCCTCAACAAAAGCTTATCTTGCTCTGTGTCTGCTGGATGTGCTAACACATTCCCAATATCAACTTTATAAGGTGATTAATATGTCAGTATGTCAGCGCTGTGTTTACAAATTGTTTAGCCCAAAACTCTGTGCATCGTGGCGTAGTTTGCCATAATAGATGTATTTTGAGTGTTGTTAAAGCTCCTTACGGTTTAACCAACTTGTTCGATAATGTTCGCTATTTCAATCTCCTGTTCATCATTTTACAAGCCATTGTCAGGATGCAGTAACAACTTGCCAAAAGCTACGGGGTGGCACCAATATTGTTTGCCATTCACAATAATAGTTTTTGAGAAAAGCTACAAATAACATGTTTTGTTAGAGCTCACTGTGCAGCACTGGAAAACAAATACGTTCTGATCGCCACATGCTTCATACACTCACTGTCCACATTCTCAAGTTCACCCATACAATTTATTGAGATTGTAATGTTTTGTTTTTTGTAAATGCTGTCAGAGATGTACTAATTCAACTGTATGCCTATTGTTGACGTCATAGTGAGTAGGAGTGTTGTTCTGGGCTGTATTGTATTGAAATGTGTTTGTGATATTATCCCCCCTTCATATGCATGTGAATGATGTGGGCAACGCACAAGAAACAGTCCTCAATATAATGCAGTCCAGTTCAACACCAGTGCGAGCTCCAACTTCAATAATACATATAAAGTTATAATGAATATCTCTCTGAAAGTGTCAATCAAAACTGAACGTTTCATTGGATTATGCTACATTTTATAGGGCTATCTTATAAAAGGCCACCAACTCTAAAGGATTCCCATGGAGCACTTGAAAGGAAGCCCTTGGAGATATGCCAGTGGCAGAGATGCTTGTGGATAAGCAGCCAAGTGTGGCAATTACTATTAAAAAAGAATACAGTTGTTTTTCTACCATCAGTTTATCTTTCCTGACAAGTGGGAACCAATCAGATTGCTCACAATGCAAAAATCTTCATCGTTTTACAGCATTTTATGTTAATTACTGATCCAGTAGTAGCTGCGTGGAGTGGTCAGGGAAGCCCGGACAGTCGTCTTCCTCTGGGGGCTGCCGTGCCGTTGGAGTGCAGGTCGATGCAGGTGGAGCTCTTGGTGGCAGTGCTCCAGAAATGCTGTGCTGCCCTCAGTTCCACTTCCACCTGGAAGCATCTGTCTGGCTGAAGTCCTACTCCACACGGAAAGCCCAGTCGAGCGAACACAGAGTCACTGATCCGCGATTCATTCAACATCGACCACTTTCTATGTCAGTGGAGAGATAACATAGTTCAGTGTGGAGTTTTTCTTTTGAATTGCTATTTTCTTCACTATATTTAAACTTTTTTCAGTAATGGAGCCTGCTATGACCTCTGTCCAACTCATATCTCTAAAGGAACAGTAAAAAGTTGTTAAATTAGTGTTTAAATTTGTTTGATTTATTTTGATAGATTTAGTGACATTTGTATCATCTTCCTAGTAACTGTTACTATTTGACTAATCTGTACAGTGGCCAAGATTGAAAATAAAAAAGATAAAGTATGTCTATAGAAAAAAACATGACATTATCACTTTTCACACATTTATATATTTATTAATTATTGGTCCATAAATTGTCGGTCCACCACTCCAGACTGAATTATCTTGTGAATTGACATGTTCTCCTCATGATTAATTGGAATAATTTAGGTCGTATTTTTCATTTGTCCAATGCTTTAGTTTATGGCCAGATGTGTAAAATGAATGCCTCAGCTCTCCTTCTTGAATAACATATGTTAGCGTGCCAACACACAAAGCTAAAATCATGAACATTTACCTGCTCAACATCAGCATGGTAGCATGGTCATTGTGTGCATGTTAGCATGCTAATTTTAGCATTTAGTTAAAAGCATCGCTGCAGAGCCTCACAGAGCCACTGGCATGGCTGTACATGGCACTTGCAACGCTGCAGAACTTTTCTTGCGTGCTTCCCCAGATCTGTGCCACGACACAATGCTGTCTTGCACGTCTACAGGCAATTCTCTCGACCTCATAGCTGCTTTTCACTCTGACATAAACCATCAGTTGTGAGACCTCATCGACAAGTGTCTCTTTTCTAATTATATCCAGTGAATTCACAGATGGACTCCCATCAAGTTGTACAAGCATGTCAAGGACCACTGATGGAAGTAGGGTGCACCAAAGCTCAATTGCAAGTGTCCATGAGGTTTAAATATTGATGTAAATATTTCTTTAAAAATGTATTTCAATCTTTAAAAGTCTGTTTGCTTGGTCAATGTGGAAGATTGTGTGTAGATTGAAAAAAAAAAGTCTGATGCAAAACAAAATGTGGAAAGCTTATGTTTATGTACTGTAGACGTGCCTGTGAATGTCAGCTTTAAATAACTGAATAAAATTTGCAGCTTTAAATAAACACACCACAAGTGCTGAAAGAGAGGACTTTACTTTCACTCCTTCTGATTTCATCCCCGTCTGTCCTCTGACACACCTGTCTGCCTCGCACAAGGGTTGATGTCTGCAAAGCAAACCTTCTACTGCAGCTCGCAGTGGCATCGCGACGACTCGACAGCAGAGGAAAGTGACATGGTAACAGCTGCGACTCACAGCACATGATCCCATGGGGTGTTTTGGCATTATTTTTTGCCAGTGTATGAATTCTAAAACCATCAGTCATTTTCTCTGCAAGTATTTACCACAGAAGTGACAACATCTTTGTCCAAGTGATACATAATTTAAAAGATGAAAGATGAAGTCTCTAGGGTCTGTTTAGATGCCCTGAGGTAAGTCAGTTTCACTCCGTGACTGTGTGTTTTCATTAAAGTGAGACAAAGAGAGAAAAGAAGCAAAGAAGCTGTCATAGTGCAGAGTGCTGAGATGATGTTGAAGCTGTGCCTTCACCGTAACAGGCTTCGTTTACTTGTGCAGCGCCAGTCTTTGTTATTTGCATCAAGTCGGGCTTCATCATGTTTATTTTGCTGTCTCATTAGAGCACATTCTTACACAAACATTGCATTTCTGGAAACAGTTGCCATTTGTCAGTGCCATTGTTTGTCATTTTCTCACACTTTGTGATTTTATTGTGTTTTAAGCTTCAGCTACTTTCAGAAATAGATTTTCTTTTCTTTTTTTTTTCACAGAGAAAACCAAAGTAAACAATGATAATGGCTCTGTATCAGCACCGCAACACAAGGCACTAACCTTTCTTTTCAGATATTCATTCTCCACATCTCCATCACTGCTCTGGATGTGTGGTATGGCCATAGAGATGGGAGGAAGGACTGTAATCATCATGTGAGTACGTGTATGATTGAAAATTGTATTCCTGCGTCAGTAATATGACAGTACAAACATGCAAGATTACCTCCCTCAATCACTCATTTCGACATCAAATTCTTCTTTTCAGTAAAGAAATTGTTCAACATTTTGAGAAGTGCGCACTCCGCTCCACTCTCATGTCTGTACACTAATTATGAAGCTACAGCCAGCAGGTGGTTAGCTTATCTTAGCATTAAGACGGGAAACAAACCTCTTAAGCTCACTAATTAGCATATTATGTCTCATTTGTTCAATCTGTAACAAAAAAAACAAAAAAAAAAACAAGGTGTGTTTTTAGAGAGGGTTATGTTCTGCTATGTTTCTCGGCCAGTAAATAAACAAGATATAATATGTTCATTAGGGCACTTTAGAGGACAGATTTTTTTAAACCTTTGGACTGAGCCAAGTCAGCTGTGTCCCCCTAGTCTTTGTGCTAAGCTAAACTGTAAGCTGGGTGTAGCCTCATGTTTAGCACATAGACGTGGGAAGAGTATCTTCTTGTCTATCTCTCAGTAAGAAAGCAAACAAGCACAATTCCAAAAATGCCAAACTTTTCCTGGAAACACAAACACCAGTTTTATTAAAAGTGGACTGCGGGACTTTGACATATGAATGAACGTGTGTTACATTCAAGCCCTTGCCAAATGAGGGCTTTTAAATCTGGTATCGGGCCCTGTTTCTGCTCCGGCACACTGGTAGCGATGTGTTTTACTATCTGCCAGCTCTGCGTAGAGCATCACAAGCACATCTACAGTGTTTGTGTAACCGCCCTCATTGCCAGAAGGAGGAGACTAAAGTTCTGCACTGCAGGTTTAACACCTATAGGCAACATTACAACAACACCAAACTTGGAAGTACCCATCTCTGTGGTTACCATGGTTTCTTTTCAGTAAAACACGAATGACAATTGCATTAATATTGGAACTATGGCTTATTTCTTGGCTTGATTGATTGTATATACAAGCCACATTCTCAGACAAAGGACTGGTTCTCTGTTCTTGGGGAGTTAACTACTGTTTATATTTGTCGTTCACTAGCCTGATTCACATCAACTTAAAGAAACAATGCAGTTTTGATGCAGGTTGAATTTCCACAACAAAACCAAAACCAAATACTGGGCAAAAATAAATAATCCAAATAGTATTTCTAAAGCATTTTCTCTCGCACAAGTACACTCGCTTACAAGGACTACGCATTCAGGATAACACAGGACATATCACATCATAAAAGCGCAGTAAAACTTTAATCTTATAGTTTGCGGTGATGAATGAAGTTTTAAATTAAAGACCTTGCAGGAGTTACTTCTCAAACCAAAAGACAGAACTTACTGTCAAGGGCTTTGCAATCCAGCTTCATAGAAGCACAGCAGCTTAGCTCTCACTTTAGTGTATCTCCGTTTGTATCCACTGATAAAAACTGTGCTTCCTATGCTGTCACCCTTAAATGCTTTGTGTTTCAGCAACAAGGAAAAATCAATTTAAGAGCGTCCCTTTTTTCCACACGGAAAGACTAGAGTACACTCCCCTGACATCTCAATGGCACGGTTCAATTGCTGAAGTGAACTCGTCGACTAAGGAGATTTCAGCTAAATGCATACAGAGAAATGCCATCCACACCTAAAACAACCACGTTAAATTCATTTCAGCTCACATGCAGTCAGTCAGCGCTCACCTGCGCACTCAATTCTCTGTACGTCTGATCTATCAGCAAATCTTCACATACAGTACATAAATAGTTGCAGTGACAGAGTACATTTAGAAAAAGGTGGTTGTTCAGAGTATGAGCCTCCCAACTCCTCCTCTGCAGAATGAAGCTGGTCCAATAAATTGCTTTTCAGAGGGATGAAATGTACAGTGCACCTCGCTACACCACACAAGATTGCTCACTCGTAGAATACAGTCCTGTGATTAATAACCCCACAACTTCCAGCCTGTTTCCAAGTGCCTACCAGATCAAATATGCACGACTTCCTTTTTTTTTTCCTGTTTCTTTTTACATACCTCAGGCATTTTGTTTGGAAAGACGAGAGCCATTAAACCAGACTGCTACTGTATGTCCATTAGTCTGCTCCGTACATAGATCACCATAAATTTAATAGCAAAGAGCTACACATGACGCAATGTTGCAGTTCTTAAAAAGTGACATCTCTGTGCTGGGGTAATTGGGAGGCAATGACCTAAAACCTATCACAGTTTTATCATTGCTCATGGTCCATCAAATGCTAAGTGTTCCTCGGTTTGAGGAAGACACTTGATTAAAAAGCACATGCTGCATTTCTGTGTCACACAAATCCTGATTTGTTAATTAATTTATGTTTGTTTGATATTTCTAGATTATTGTTTTATTATTCATTATTTGGTGGTGTGGTTCCAAATTAGGTTGGATGTTTTCCTTTTTTCAGCTCCATCTATGATTTTACTTACTTGCCACATTATTCACTTCCACTCTGTAGCATGTGCTAGAATAACCGTGTACTAGTATGGCCCTGTAGCAGCATCTTAATAATATTTGGAGAGAGGGAGGGTAAGTACACCAGCGCCATGGTGGAATGTAACTAAGTAATACAGCATGTTTAATGAGGTGAATGCATCCTTAATAGGCTGCTTCTGAATACATTCTATTACCACTGACAAACAAAAGCATTTCTGTCTGCAATTCTTTCCTGACTTGTAAGTTCTACGATGAGACAGTTTTAATGGTAATTCTCAGAGCTAATAATAGACTTGATGCCCATGTGCACATAACAGCTGCATGCAAACCGTGCACTAGCCATTCTGTTCCAGAAGTGAGTATATATCATTCAAAATCCTTTTGTAACTACACTAATGAATAATACCGTCTTGTTTCGCTTCATATGTTTAGATGAAGGTGGTAATTAAACTTAGCAGTCTCGTATGTATTTCACTGAATTTAATGAACATTACTCATAATATCTACACCATCGCGGCTTGACAGATGAGTCCATAGAAGTGAAATGTCAGATATGTCTGTAATAACACATTTTTCCAGAGAGTCCAGCTAAAAATTGAAAAAACAGAAGGTCGTGGAACAGAGGCTTGCCCAGATGTGATGTCATGACTTCAGCTCTCTATTGACAACACTATTGACGCTCAAAACAAGACTAAGGATTAGCAGAAACAATAATGTAGGTATTGATCTGCCCAACCCTAAAGCACAAGCTGGTGTGTTTCAGCATTGAATTTTTCACTTGCTTTCAGACAGACAGTGTGAAGTATTCTAGTGTCTCATGTGTTTTGGCAAGTGGTGCTCTTTAGCTTGTCTGTTCTTCCACTGTCACTGCTATGTCATAATGACAAACCAGATCTTCTTCTGAACCAAAAATGTAAAAAACGCTTTCAGTGTGGCAGCGAATTTTACGTAGTTGAAAATAGCAAATGTAAAATGCACATCCTCCATACACTGGAACCACTATTAGTCTGTGGCAAAAGGACGAAATAGACATTTTTGTGTGACACAAACCTATTCAGGAAAAAAAAACAAACCTGAATGCTCTGACCGGGCTGATGATAAAAACACATTTGACCCAGATGGGTCCATGTAAATGCTAGAAGGGCACTTTGAGAGCGCAGACCTCTGCCAAGGCCATTAGTCTACTCTTCTATGATCGGCAAACTTGCAAGTGCAACCACTCTATATGTCTGCATATATTTTCAAAACTATTAGAAGCTCACATTTGGATGTGAGTAAGAGGATAATTAGCTGTATGATATGTGTGTATTTACGTTTCCATAGCCACTCCTTAGTTTGAGAAGTGTGAGCAGGAGGAGTTGGTACAGTTGTGCCGATGTTATGATTGTAGCAGTTCTTCCATAAAGCCTCTGTGCTACATAACAACTGCTTTCTGTGTGAAGTTTGAGCAACTTCACGTGTGTCGTGTCAGCTATCCCGGAGAATAACTCACATTGAATAAGGACTGTGATGTGGAGTCAGTGTATTTCTACAATTGGCTATGTTTTCTCACAATTGAATTTTATTACCACCTTCTGGATTTTAGGATGTATTGCATTTATTCTGCTTCGGTCAAATGTCCTTTCTCGCAACTTTAATGAAAGTGATAAATTATTTGTATATTCACTCCTTCTCCTTTATTATAGATCCACAACAAAATGTAATGGGTTCATCCTTGGCCCATGCTACACCCTTCCAAAATGTTTCACGGTAATCGACTCAGTAGTTCTTCCATCATCATGCTGACAAACAAACAAACTGAAACTGGAAAAATAACCTCCTTGGTGGAGGTAAAAATGGCAAATAAAAGTCCCCAACAACAGGTGTTGCTGGTGACACTTCATCATGTAATCGCACTTAACACACAGCAATTCTCTTCCACTGGCCTGACAGCTTTCTCTTCTGGGAAATGTTGTTGCTAGGTGCCTTCCTCCTGCAGATAACCAGAGCCCTGTCATAGTGGTCATCCTGACAAGCATGTGATCCTTCTGTGGTGTACCATAGTCCAGGGTAGTATTTAGAATACATTTTGCCCACTGCATCTACACCCTCCAAACTCATATATTGATATAAAAAATATAAACATAAAAAATTGCCATACTACTACGACAGGCAACCATGAGTTACCAATCAAAATAATCATTAGCAAATGTGATCAGAACTAAACAAACTTTTACAAAGCTATCACCGTGTGTCCCAAACACAACACTTACCTTCGAGGCACACAAACCTAAGGGAAATAAAAAAAAGTGTTGAATGTCCCTCTTATTTGTTGTCATATACAGCATAAAGAGAAGGACCACAAATCTGAGACACACATTCCTTTTACCTGAAATGTTTGAATAAAAACAGCAATTGGAGCACAACAAAAGTTTTAGGACGCATCATAGTCAAACAGAAACAATAAGTCTACAGCCATGCAAGTGGCTCTAAATGCTGATGTCAGCAGGCTGATGTGGTCACAGTGACTATGCCAGTCAGGATAATATGTCTGCTTTCCCAGTTCTCACCACAAGAACAATTCTGCCTGCACAGTTCATTCGCCAGGAGAAAGGCTCATTCAAAGGAAGGATCCTTTACTGAGTTACCAGGTTATTACTTGCACCTGCACAATGAATGAACCCTTTGTGTGTGTCTTTATATATGTTTTTCAAGTTGGCCCAGAGAGGAGATAATTAGATGTAGGAATGGCAAAGTTGGTCAGTTGGTCCACCACTTTGGTTCAGACTGGAATGTCTCAACAACCATGAGATTGATTGTCATGAAATTTTGTTCAGACATGAAGATTTTAGTGATTCCCTGACTTTTCCTGTTGCTCTATAAATAAATGTTTGAACAACTACTGGATGTATTACCATTAGATTTTGAACAGACCGTCATGTTCCTCTCAGGATGAATTGTAATCTATCTTGTGATCCCTTAACTTTTCATTCCGTACCATCATCACGTCAAAGTTTCCATTTGTACAGCTTATCACATTGGCATCAGCTGTAGTCTGTGTTTAGTGCTAATTCACAAATGTTAGCATGCTAACCCAGCTAAACTAAGATGGTGAACATGGTAAACATTATACCTGCTAAACATTAGCATGTTAGCATTGTCATTGTGAGCATGACATATGTCAGCAGGCTGAAGTTAGCATTTAAAGCAAAGGTTTGTGGGACTGATTTGAGGTTTTTGCTAAGTGTGCTTCTAGATTATGGTGTCTGGACTAAAGATATTCTTGGAGAGAGTTTACATAGTTGCATAAAGTTCAACATTAAAAGTAGTGAGTAACAAAACTAGGACTTAAAATAATAAGTTGGGGAAAGATGTGTGCCCTGTTTCATCTTAACAACCTGCATTCAAATTAGATTTTTTTAGGATTCCCCCCCAAAAGTCCTGACACACCTGAGCATTCAGCAGATTGAAACCTGATATGTCAGCCAAAGACGCAATAAGATATCCACAGCTGTGAGAAGAAAATGGGGAGGCTGTAACCTTATTTCCTCCACACACTGCCATGATGAAATCCTGCAGACTGATGTGCCAATCGCTTCAAAACCCTCAGATGAGCCTTTAATATTGACAGAAGGGAGTTTAATCTCCTCTCCAAGGGAAAAACACTCACGCTGCCCCAAGATTCACCTCTCCGTGAATAAGTGAACTCTAATTTTTTCATTTGAAGAAAGCTCTTAACAGATCGACTATTAACAGTTGAAGTGAAACGTGAAAAATCCTCAGTTATTACAAATGTTATTCTTAGCTTCAACTCTTGTTTCCTTTGGGCATGAATTTCCATTTCATTTTCTTCTTTATTAGAAGAGTTGGGTGAATGGTACAATAAGAACATTTGCTGCCAGAAGTGTCAGATACTGTACTTTTCTTTTACAGAATTTCAAACGACTTTTCTGCTGTAATTTCAGTAACAATAACGTAAGAACATACAAGCAAATCACCAGTTGTACACACGTTTACTTCAGTTAGAAGCTTACTCAAGTAAAAAGGCAAAGAAGTGCATACAAGCAATATTTAAACAACACAATAAATGGTTAAAGAAAGAAAACACCAGAAATATAGTTAGAGTGGAGTTCAGTAAAGGGAGAGCAGAGAAATTAATTAATCAAAGGTGCAGGAGAACAGAGTTTTTAATTCAAATACTTAAAATTTCTAATTAAAATAATTTTTAAAGTTGCTAACGTTTGGGTGCACATAAGATAATCAGGAACTGGTTCCATCTATATGCAGGATAATGAAAGGCAGCTCCACTCCGTTGAGCTAACTGCTCTCTAACAACCTCACCAGATTTATTTTCTTCAAGATCAGAGTTTCATTTCAGCCCAGAGTTTGGTCCCCATTATCTGCTAATATCGTGAGAGCCTGAATAAATTTGGGTTTTCATACTTTAAACTGTCCCAGACAAACATAAATCACTTAATTCTCAGGATATCCTTTCAGTGGTCCCTGCTTTGGACAGTCATGAGTACTGAGAAACAGGTGTTAACATTTTGGAGATACAGTAGCAGCAGCCTCCCAGAGAGATCAGCAGCTTGTCAGAGTGACTAGTGAAGGACATTTCACTCACCACTGCCCAAAACAGTCATGTCCTCAAAATGTGACACACCCCTCTGATGACAGAGAGCTGCATATGGTGGACTAGATGGAGACAGATGCAGCTATGAATCCTGTATGGCTCACACGGCTAAATGAGCTGGCCAACGTTGGAATAAATCCTGCAATGAGGGGTGGATCAGGTTTACAGATCTGACAGGGACAGTGCAAGCTTCAGATATCAGAAAAGAAATTGCATCTGCTGTTTTGAGTGAGATTTTCATGGTTAGCAAGGGGATACACAATGACAATTCAAAAAATGTGCCAGATCTCATTGTCTATAAATGTAAAGCATTTGGTTTCCGTGGTAAGAAACAAGCTGGGTCTGACCTCAAATTTTGTATTTCATTTGTTTTTTGAGGGATTACAGCCTTTCACCATGCACATTCATTGTATTACATTGTAAACACAGTAACCCTAGAACAATAGTAGATCAGCTGATTATATTTATGCAGTGGAGGCAATCAGTGGTGGACTAAAGCTGTGTGAGGGACAGAAAAATAAATTGGAAGGGCACCAGCTGCACGTGGTATGGCACCAAAGCTCAGAAAGTCATGATGCATTCATGTGAACAGTTCCAAACCCTTAACATTAAAACTGTTTTTTTATGTAACTCAGACATAACATGTAACTACTACACCTCTGTAATAAAAACACACAGGGCACTATTAACTATTTAAACATTTACAGGCACATAGAGGTCAGCTGGTTTTCTAGCATGTAGAGCAGTATATATATTTGGAAGGACACCCTCTGGGTGCACACTGGGCCACCATAGTGGCACAGCAGCCCAGAATGGACTAACCAAACACTGGGTCGAGAGAGAGCATTTCACTGTATTCGCTAGTTTTGCAGCCAATGCAGGCTACATGTGGGTAGTGCAGCACCAAGTGAGGGTCATAACAAGACTGAAGTTGGCACCTCTGGGCACCATTCCAAGGCACTGTGGGGGTACTAGGGATCTGGTGGGGGTCAGCCTATATGCTTTGAGAGACAGGGGTGAGGTGAAGGGTATTCATTTGGTTGATGCTACACCACTATATCCTACACACTGGTCCTTAAAATGATGACCTTATTTGCATATGTGGTTATTTGTGATATATCACTGTGATTATGGCAGCACAAGTGGCTCTTGCTGAACACTTGCTGTATGTAGCATGCTCACCACTGCGGTCCATCAGAAGTGAATTAGGTATAATGCGTGATCCAGGGAACTTTCACACTCCAGTCAAATACACTGCGTGAGAGCCTTGTCTAAAAAACTGTACATCAAACACCTATGACCTGCTGTCTGGCACTAAATGCGGCTCCCTGAGGCAGCTATTATCCATGGTTCACTGTCTGCAGAGCTCACATGGAGATAAAGTACTAAATCGTCCTATTGTCCTAGCGATGTTGGATGTCACTTTAATGGATGTCCCTCAATGAATCTTTCCTGATCTCCTTTGAAGGAAACCAAGTGCCATACTTAGTCTGTATGGGTGACATTGTCCTTTTAACGCCGCAGTAGGTTGGATGTGAAAGATATAAAGTAAATATGTAGATTCTTGGAGAGTACATAGTGCCGGCTCCTTTTTGATCTTGTCTGTCAGCAGCCCCTGCCGCCTATTTTGTTCAGTTGAAGTAGCCATGTGTGCTCTTTATTTTTGAGAGGAAGACTGACAGCTTCAGCCCAGACCTGACTGTGAATACTCCACACAATTGTCAGTCTCCGGCTCTCTGTGACACAAAATCCTCTGAAAAAGTACCACCTGTCAAAACAGTCAATCTGCCTCTTAAGAGTGTGAGGGCAGAAGGTGAGAGGAAATCCCTGCCACTATCACTTTAGGTCATGTCAGTGACAGGGAGTTACGCTATCTGGTTACACAGCTGGTCGCTATGTCGTTCACATACTAAAGAGACACCTCAACTATGCACCAACCCTTTGCAGTGACACCTCTCTGCACACTTTACAGATTAATTTCATCATGAATAAAACTCTTTTTGAAGGCTTCCAAATAAAACTTGCATGCACAAATAAGCATATAAACACAGAGAGATAAAATTGTTACTCCAATGATAAAACAATAACAAGAGTGAGCACACATATCCCCCACATGGTTTTATTTCTCTGTATCACAGAGCTCCCTCTAGGAAACCATGTGTACGCCTGGACTGAATTAAGTGTGTGAGGTGAGCATATTCTCACCGCTTTATTTGTTAATTTGTGTGTGGGATGTGCAATCCAGTACTCACACAAGAACCTTGATGTTCTGCAAAAGCCTGTATTACTTTTAATGACTTTTTTTTAATGTCCAGTGCCAAAGTTTTTCTTCCTTTCTACAATATCTACAATATCATGTGGGTGGTTATAATTTTTTTATTTTTTTATTTTGATACTATATTTTAATATGTTTTCTTTTTTTTCCACTATGATACTGGTATTTTATTTTGGGATTATGGAAGATTTTGTTACTGGTTACCTTATGGGAAGTCATACATTTGTACTGATAAGGCAGCCTGAAACCTTTGCACCTTGTATGAATAATTTAAGTAAAATAAAGAAATAATAACAGTAATACTTTCAAAAGCTTAACGGTGCAGATATGAAGTACCGTTGCTGAGTTTATCTTGTATTCCAGTGGTGATGGAGCCTGCTGGGCAGGTGGCAAAGAGCTGAGGCTTTACCAGTTGATAAGGCAGTGGAGAGGGTCTGTGTGTGGACACTGACGCTCATTATCCAGCTCAGCAGATGATGACAGTAAACAAGGAAGGAGAGGGCATACAAGCAACAAGGATGAAACAGAGAATCAACACCCCAGAGCCACCCAACACCAGAGGAACAAGCAATGCCAAGACTCAGCGTAATTACTTTCCTGAAACTATTCCACTGCTCTTCTTTATACCATTGTCTAGAAATCGCAGTGCCATTGAATGACAGGGGCCATTTCATAAGTAATGTTTATAGTTTAACTGTTTAAAGTAATGCAGTAAAACTCTATGGCCACAGAATCTGCTGCATTCAAAATGGATTTAAGAGAGAGAAAGTTGTGTTTATCAGAAATGTAACAAAAAGTTAAATTATGTCTTATATGAAATTGAAATGAAATGAAAAAAGTAAAAAAGCAATAATTACTGGCAAAGGAGCCGATCTCCAGAACAAGTCTAAAATGTAGAGATATGAAAACCATCACAACTTTAATGACTTCTAACTCACTTATAAAATCGCATTCAAGGACTGACACTTTTTCACTCTGAACATCTAAAAAAGTCTGGAACATGAGTGACAAAACCGAATTTGACTATCCAGCAAGCCTGGCAGGAAGCTTAGTCTCACACTGGCTAATAGAGTTGTAAAAAATTAATTTGTACTTAGCTCAGCGTGGAGCTATAGCATAATTGTCCCTTAAAAATCATACCTTCATTATAACAGTCAGTTTTTATGCCATTATCTTGCAGTGAGAAGGGAACACATGGAGCTTTACAGTAATCCATGTTTCCTAATGATAAATGATGGAACATGACTTATTTGCAGCATTTTTAAATAATAGACCAGGTGTTCATAGTGGTTGGTAAGTTGTTCTGTGGTGCACAAGCTGTTCCAAAGAGATGTTTTTGTCCTGTTGAACTGACATATTCTGCTCACAATATCATTTGTCTTGTTCACACACCAGCTTTATTTGAGTTATGTCAAATTCATGATGGTGGGAATTAAACACAAGATTGCAAAGGATGTAAGCATGGGTGGATTTTGTTTTCACTGTCTTTATTTACAGGCTTTTTAGCACTCATTACATGTTGACAGTACATAAACTAGGCAAGCCGTGTATTGTTTATTTCAGATTAAGCTTGGCTACTCAGAAATGCTACAAGTTGGCATGTGAGTTGTACTATGTTCTGGAATACTTTATAATAAGAAAGCTTTATTAATTTTGCAACTGTTTTCCCCTGTATGTCTAGGAGGGCTAATTTCTGTATGACTGTCTCTATAGATAGAGGAGAACATCAGTGTTACAGGGATATAAAAACATGGTGATGAGAAATCCATGGATATAATAACTCATTTGGTTTTCATCTTTCTTTCTTTCTTTCTTTCTTTAGAAGAACAGGCTTACTATGTTGGTATAGGTTTTGGTTCTTGCAAACAGTCACTAAGTTAGCTGTGAGTCTGGACTCACACTCACTCTGGACTCGACTTCCTGAGTCGTATGTCATCATCCCATCAGTACCTGAAGCAACACGCCCCCACAACCTCAGCTTCTTTCATTGTTGTAATGCAATTTTGATTTGAACACCAGCTACAAATGATGACTGTACTCTGGACCAAAGGAGGATGGAGCATGAGTTTATAGAGCCACAAGGTTTGCAGAAGGTGGAGGTAGGGGCTGTTTGATGGGTAAACATAATGTTGGATTTGAGACAGGACACCACTGATTTCTTCTGATTATTATGGTTTTATCCATAGTTACCTTAATCAAGTATCTTGTACTTTGTATTGTATGAAGGACTGGTACACACCACTCCTTCATACAATACAGTGTCAGTGTGCTGCACAGTTGATAAATGTCATTGATCCGAGTTTACTGAGTGTCCCTCTACTTTGTTAGATGTCAAACAGACATTTCATGGTATCAGACATGGAATTGGACATTGAAATAGATCAACATGTCCAAGTTTAATCCTCCACAGGAGTTAAAGTTTGCATACCCGAGAGAATGGACGGAGTGGAAGCAAAGATTGTTGCACTTCAGGACAGCCACCAACCTGGCAGCAAAGCTGAAAAGACATTCAGCTAGTCAAAGTTTGAATAGGAGGAACCTAAGAAATACTACAACACTATTTTGAAGAAATTCTGCTTCATAAGGAGTTGTCCCAGAAGTTGAAGCTCACCACAGACTTGACACTAGCACAAGTTATCCAGCAAGTTCACCAGTTCGAGATCAGAGACCACACAGCCACAGACCCCCAGGTCTGGGTAGTGAGGCAGTTCATCCAGTCAGACTGGCCAGCTTATGAAAGGAAAATACCTGAGACTTCTTCAAGGTGAGAGGAAAGCTGACAGAGGAAGAAGATTTAGTGGTCAGAGGTAAATGCATTGTGATTCCCACCTCTATGAGAACAAAGATTATAGGAAGGATTCACAACAGTCAAAAAAGGTTAGTGAAAGCACAGAGAGAATCAACTACCCAGTGTGGTGGCAAAGTATTTCACAGGACTTCTCAGTCCTATAACAGACCTTGCATAGTTTTACGGGAGTTCAGACAGTACAATGAGAAATAGGATTTTATTCATGTAACATCTAGTGCGCATTATGTTTAGAGTAATGGACGGGTGGAGAGGGCTGTACAAGAAGCAAAAGGGATTCTTTGGCAGGAAGATCCCTTCCTGGCTCTGATGATATACAGGGTCACACCTTCTTCCTCCACTGGTGCTGATGGGGAAGAACATTCAGAGAAAATTACCCACCCTGTCTAAGAACTTCGACCCAAACTGACCAGACAAGAAAAGAATCAGGACAAGCAGATGCATCCGCCAAGCAGAGACAAGCATACCACATCCGCAGAGAAGGGGTGAGAAATCTACCTTTGCTGAACCCAGGAGACAGTGTTATTATGAAACTGGACCATGAAAAACAATGGACAACTCCAGGTGTGGCCCACGAGCCAGATCCATGCCTAGATCTTATGTGGTGAACACGGCTCAAGGGGGACAGTACAGGCTAAACCGACGTCATCTGTTTGGTGCACCCACAGTACCGACACACACACTGACATTACTATGGAGAAATACAGCGTTGTCTTGACCTAATGTTGTTTCTCCAAAAGGTTGTGTATAACATCTGTGTCCTCAGCAAACCAAGATGCCAAACTCACTTTTTTCTTGGGTATGATACAAATTCAAGTCACTCTCACCCCCCGTCTCGTACCTCACAGTGACGACAAGAGTCTAGCCACAATAGCTGGCACGGCACGCACAAGTTTACAGTGCTCAGTAAAGGCATTATCCTCCTCATGCCTGTGCCTCTTATTGAAATGCTATATTTCTACCAAAAAAGATAAAGAATATCTACTTTATTTATTCTCTTTTGCAGTGTTGGATAGATGCAGCAACCCAAGCAGCCTGCCTTTCTGGTGTTAGCCCACAGATATGCACACTTTCTGCAACACCCACTGTGCATGTGTTTTCATTGTAAACAAATAACAGTTTAATTCACATTCAGCATTTCTCACCAAAATGCATTGTATCCTTAAAACCTAACAAATCTGTTTAATGCATTTCTTAACGCATAAAACATCCCTTCATCTGGTTACAGTACATTTGTTTGCAGTGTTTTTCCTCGCCTGATTTATTGGCACATTATACATTTTATGGCATATAACCAACAATACATTAATATGCATTGCTGCCAACTGCACTATTAGAAATGTGTAGTGTTTGTGATTGGGCTAGTAAAGCATCAGATACAGAATAACACACAGATCTGTGCATGAAAATGCTGTTCTCCAATGCCAGTAGTGGTCAAAAAGACAGGCACTTTTATGCTTTTTTAAATTTCTTTATTGTCAAATAGCCTGTGTGTGAATGAAATACGGTGAAAGAGTCAATTCTAGATTGTATTTTTTGATGTATGTAGTATTTTGTTGCATCCTGAGTAAAACAAAGCAGAGATTTTTACCAAGAAAGTAAAGGAAAGGAAAACAAAAAGAAAAAGGACGGGCAAAGTTTTTCATTGGCCGACAAAATGTTGAAAACTGTTCAGTTTTGCTGCAGAGTCAAAACCTTTCCCGCTCGAACAAGCTGCAGTAATTGCAAACTAATGCCTCTTGGTAGAATTAGAGCACATTTTACGGCAACACACAGATTAGTGCTTAAAGAAGATTTTAGCATGACCAATTTCATTTATTTTGAACTGTGACATTACAGGAATCACACTTCACAAGCAACTGCTGAATGTTCTCCTCAAGCTCTTTTAGAAAGCGTCTGCACTTACATTGATGAAAATGAATCATTTTCTGCCATTACTGCTGCTCCACTGTGCACCTTTATCAGCTGTGGCATTTGACTGAATGGAAAAATGGCAGTTCCTATATTGAAAGGCTGCATAAAAAGACAATAATTGAAGCTAAATGACATGTGTTCAGATACTTTTTTTTTTGACAGAAACTGCACAGAAGCTTAATGCTTTTTTTCTTACATGCATATACACTAGTCTGCACATTCACATCAGCAGCAGCAATGTTTACAGGACAAGTTTGGTTTATTAAATGTCTTCCACTGTTGCTGGTTACAGAGAATGAAAAGTAGTCCAAGTCCAAACCATCGTCCAGTTGAGCCGATGCCCCAAAATGACCGTTCTTTCATCATATGGGATATCATATGGGTTTATTATAGGATTACTGTCAACACTACACACCTTGTGGGATATCTTTATGCCACCCTAATGAAACAACATGAATACGGAGAGGAAGAGATGAAAGCTGCTTCTGAAAACTCCAATTAAAATATGTATGCCTTTGAAAATGTGCTTGCCTTTCATCACGTCTGATTCATTAAAACAACGTATGTGCTTGTGTCTGGACTCGCTTTCTTTCAACCTCTGACCAATTATTCAGTATTTTTCTCACTCCCTTCCTCTTTCCCCATTTTTTTCAACAAATTTACTGTAGAAAAGGGAAGACATTTTCCCCATAGAATCATGCTATAGCTTACATTTAAGTTCTATTTTCTTAAGAAGATTATTTTAGAAATGGATATCAGCTTTATGAAATGTATCTTCAGGTTCTGCTCTTGGTGAGGCTCTGTGATCCTCTTTGATGCTTTGATTTCAGTTCAAGGCCTTTTTCTTTGATTGCCATGGAAATGCTTCGGTGACCTGATAAAACCAGATTCATTTCAGCTGAGAGATTTGAAACATTTGAAGCACTTCCCTCCCAATTTTCAGCGCAGCTTTCATTAGCTGTATCAAATTTCAAAACCCTGCAGTCCAGGTCTTTGGAAAGATTCAATAATGTTTAATATCTGCTGCTCAGTCAGTCAGACGCACTGGAATCTGAGCTGAAGAGCTCCACTGCTGCTCATATTGAAGGAGTTTAGGATTTGTTCATTGACTCATTGCCCATTGTGGACTGTTGATAACAAATAAAGGAAATACTCTTCTTTTTTTTTCCTCAGTCAGCTTCATTTCCTTCCTGATGTGTTTTTCCGTGGGGATAAGAGGCCATGAATATACTAAGTATCCTTGAGGATATGTGAGCAGAAAGCATGGAGTCGATCCAGTTTTAAGCATGAGTGGTTACTTTGCTGTTTTGCTGTGTGTGTGTGAGCGGTGTCGAAAATGAGGCGCCAAACAATGGCACTGCAGTTTTCATCAGTGAACTGAGGAGAAGAAGAAGAAGAAGAAGAGGAAGAAGAAGAAGAAGAAGAAAATAAAACTTTCGACCTACTCGAGGTCTATCATCACAAGCACTTAAGATGAGGGAGCCCTGACTCACAGACATTACTAGGATGTAAAATCATGACTAAATGGCACAATAATGTTTAGTCTGTACCATTTAGAAGGAGCCATTCGGCTCTGCTCAATAGTGGTTTAAAAAATATGAATACTTTATTCCGATATGGAAAGACATGAACCGCATGCAAACTTTTGCAGTAATATTCGTTCTTTTAGAAAACCTGACTGATGTTATTTTTGCCTCACAGTCAGTGAGCCCCTTTGTGTGACTGAAGCGTTGATGAGCTGAAGTCAGGGGCCGTATCAAAAGTCAAAACACTCATGATAGCTCTTCAAATCTGTCAAGCACTTCAATTTCTTCATCTGGACCTCTACATATTTTGTACACAAACTCCAGTATCTATCATGCGTTAAGGCTCAGTGCAATTCTGGCATGTATTTTCCCACCGTTAAAGCCATTATTCCATTATTTAATATTAAAATACTATTTATACCATCCCTTAACAGTTGCGCTGCTTTTATCTGAACTCTTTTTTGAAGATGGGGTTAAAATATAATTCATGTTTTAATGGTTAATTAATATATTTACATGGTCAGAACATTATGTAAGAAATTATTTTGTATATTTTTTGTGGACAGCTAAGTTTAGACACAGAGTAAATAAAAAATAAATAAAGTAATCACACGAGGAATGAAGCAGCATAGATTTCTAAAACCCTTAAGTATAAGCTTTGCACAAACGGACATTTTTGTGAAATGAACAGACAAGGACACAGTTTTGTGTCACATCCCTACTCCAACAGATGTCTGGCAGAATTCAGTAGCTTTAGTTTTTAGAAGGAAATGGCATGTTATTTTCTAAGCTTTGCATTAGCGTGACAAGAGATGATGCCACAGGTCCATTCTCACAACACCCCATAATTCAGCAGCTTAGCTAGGGCGTAGCACACATCACCCAATTGTGCTTCCAAATCTGTGCTTGTCAGAGATGCGTAGGTGGCTCCACCTGACCTTACAAAGCCTCTTCTGGCCTTGATAAAAGACTGGCTATTGGCAGAAAATATGTTATCAAACATGATTCTCTGGGGAATTTCCATGCAGCTTTTCCTGCTATTAAACTGCTCCAAAATCTTCAGGCTTCGTAGGAGGATGTAGAAAATGGGAAGGAAAAAAAAAAAAAAAAAAAGATGAGGAACACAGGGCTAAAAATGCATTCCTTTAACACAAGCATTTAGCATGTTGAACTAGATTTTAATCCTTCATGGGGAGTTCACAAAAAAAGCTCTCCATTTGCCAGCAAAACACTTAGCAAGATTAAAAAGCCTCCTCTAACAGCCTCGTTATGAGTCAGCTCTGCCTGTATTAATGTCCTTGCAGATTAGGCACAGCGTGGGGGCACGCTAGGGGTCAGTGCTAGACGCAGGTAGTACAAGTAGATTTTTGCCCCCACCCACTTCTGGCCAGCAGCTGGCTTTACAGCGCACCGCTGCCCCTGCTGATTAGATGAAGTACCTCAGTTTATTGCATCTACTCCCTCAACCCTGACCAGGATGCTCAGGAAACATGTTTATGCTCCTGCCAAGACACAGTCTGCAGTGAATGAAGCCTCCATAAAGATACAACTGCAGATTCACTGTACCCTTTGCCCTGAAAGCTCACACATCCCAGTTCATCTCAGGACATACAAGACTGGAAAAAGGCAGAGGAAATATGGATAGAAGGGAAGAGCGACACAGAGACAGGGACCAAGACAGAGAATAAACAACAAGGAGGTAAAATGTATGGGGTCGCTGCTGCCATTCTCCGTGTTGCCCCAGGCTTGATGTCTCAGAAATGTTGCATTGAAACCAAACAGGGATAACTAATTGTACATTTCAAATGCAAAGCCTGCCTACAGGGTAGTTTGGCAGGATTGCATGTAAAAGGATTTATACGTGTCTGCTCCACAGAGAGAAGCCAATGGATGTGCATGCCAAACTGCATGCCTCCTCTGAGTTAAACAGAAGCAAAACAAAACAATCAAATGAGAAGCATTATATTTTCCTCTCAAAGGCATTGCTAGGTTTGACAAGGGCTAAGTGGCGCTGCTGTGAGCGTCAACATCACGTTAAGGAATCTCCGGAATTCTTCTCAGAGATGTCACAGCCAAGAAGTAACAACAAATCAGAGCATTGTGGTGTGAGCGTGGAGTTTTTGACATTGTACTGCACTCATGGCACTGTTATTTCATTCTTAAAGAGGTGATGTTTGAGTGTTATTTCCTACTGGCAGCTACAAGGAAATACAAGACTGGCAATCAAGTAATAAGAGAGTATAATAAGAGAGATCCAAACCAAGCAAAACACATTTTGTGTTTCTGACAAAAATACTTTTTGTAGGTCTGTCCTCCATAGCTGAGCAGTTGAAGATAGAGGCAATAGAGAGGATGTATTTGCTGTGTAGTAAATTATATTACATAACTGTCTCACAGGTAAATCTATCACACACTAAGCTGCAGGCCATAAAAACAAAGTGATGACTTGAAAGATGACTTGGTGAACTTGGTAGGTGCTGCAGAATCAGGTGATGATTCTCTGTGGATTCGTCACTATGAGCAGCACCCTTCACGTTACACGCTGTTGTTTGATCCATTATTAATGTTAAAATATGATTAGAGCACTTTTAAAAACTGGAAAATGTCAGTGAAGATGAAGATTTGTGTTCATCATTTGGTATGAAATTCAACTTACTGAGCCTGAGATATACTGTGGCCATTTTGAACAATTTAGCTCCTTTCTCCAAACGCACCTATGTAGGATTACCTCCATGCAATAAGCTACACTCCAAATTTCCAGATAATAGATTTTGCTTAAATATTATGAAAATAGCCTATGCTATGTTCTGTGAAGTACAAGAAATGAAGAAATACAATATAAGAAAGAAAAGGGGAATGAAGAATGAAAGGAAAAATAGAGAGAGGGGTATAAAAAATCCAGAAATTCAGTCTACAAGCACCAGCAGAATTCAAACAGATAACCTCCATTTCAAAGCCAATGGAAATTGATTAATCTATTCTCTTTGAAGACTGGTAACCTGGCCAATTTGTGCCAAGGTTTACTTTTAGATACAAACCTGAACCATAAAAACATCATCATGCAGATGGAGTGAGCAAGGATGCACTCAGCACATGCCATGGCATCAAATAACTGGAGGGCAAGAACGAAGCATATGTCCATGTGCTTTATATGAGCTAAAAATATACAGTAGCACAAGTAAAATAATAGAATGAGAAGCACTATATATGAAAAGCAGAAGGTGCATTTCTCTGGTATGAAGAAGATCCGCTGAGCCTCTTGAGGCTGAGTGATCAGATGTCAGCTCCATATGGGGAATCAGTACTTTAGGAGGTGTCTCTGAGGTGTGTACCACAGAGACAAATTAAGACTGCCTGAAAAGTGGAGCAGTTGTGGTCGTGGTTGAAGACTGTGTAATGAATAATCGCTGGTGTTAACTGTGTGTGCGGGAGGTGTGGGGTTCTAGGTTCAACCAAGGTGCTGATGAGCATTATGCTTCGATGGGATTCAGCATATCATTTTCTTTCTTGATATTGTAGCGTAATGCACATTTAACCAGATTAAAATGTATTTAATTAGCAGTGACTTTTCCATTTTCATTAATGTTGATCATTTTTGCACAGTTTTTATATATCTTGCTGATCAGGTGTGATGGAGGTTAGGGCTAGTTTGTCTGAGTCAAAAGCCTTGGGCCACTCTGTCCATTAGAATAGACACAGCCTTTGACATGTTTTGATGAAGATAGATAAACACAAAGAATTTAAGTTCAATTCAAGATCACACACCTGGGGCTTGCTTCTCAATTGCGATTTGCGTGTTGATTGCAAATTGTCGCACTGTCATGTTTCACAAAAGTTGCTAAGCCCCTCCACCGTTAGCTATTGTTGCCATACTTCTGTAAATGCTTGATTAATACTGTAGTGTTACAAGGTTTAGAAAGGCTTAAAGGTACAGAGTGTAGAATTTAGGGGGATCTATTTGCAGATATTTCATATAATATTCATAATTATGTTTTCATTAGTGTATAAACACTTTACTACTACAGCGCCATGCACACTTCTTCAACCTGAGGCGAAATTGAAAAGCTTGTCCTGCTATGCTTAGTCACTGTTGCTAATCTGTGATTGGACAATCACTATTTGGGGGAGGGACTTAGTGCAATGGCCAACTGCAGGTAAAACTGCCATTTCTATAGGGCTCTTGCATGCTCGTGCATGGGTTGCGTTAAAGCATTTGTTTTGATTAGTAAAAAGTACGAGAGAAAATGATCTCAGGTGGCAGCTTGAATGTTGAAAAATCGAAATAGGCCCCTGGCACGTATAGGTGTCTTAAAACATCAAAAAGCAAACATGATGTCTTATATAATATTGGTCAAACAAGCTGTTTTTGAAAATGAACAGCATTGGATTATACTGTACAGTTGGCTCGTATAGTTCTTTCATGCTTTGTGAATATCAAGGCTGGACTTCGTGCAACTCTCAATAATGGAGTAAAATTGATTGAAACTGTGTAGCTTCAACAATCATAATAAATGGGCTAATAATGATGCTGTGACACACATATTCACCGGAGCTGTCACTGTAAGAAAAATGTCATTTGCTTTGCACTACAGGCTAAATAGCAGCTGCAGCATTTGAAGCATGGGAAACCTAATAAGTCTCATATAAAGCTTTTCTTTCTGCCAATTGAAAGCATGAACCAAACTTCATCTATCCTTTACAGATGGCCATCATATCATTTTGAACAAAAAAAACAAAAACCTTTCTTCTGTGAATTATGCTTTCTCCCACCTTTCTCTGTGATAATTCACAAAGCTCATAATGAATGTAGTCAGTGATTTGGCACTAGTCATGAGATGAGATCATAAGACCATCTCCAAAAGGCCCTCCATCCCATTTGTCCATGGCCAGGGTTATTTCATTGTGGGTGAGTGTATGATGAGGCAGTGGGGCTGCTCGTGTGTGAATACACCTCTGACGGTAGTCACAATTCAGACGCTTTTGAAAACCGCCCATAAACAACAGTGGAGGGCAAAAGATGCTTACAGAGGCAGTAAGTGTAGTTGAAGTAAAGCACAAATGTTGGGTGGAGAAGGCAGCGGCCCAGTCAGGAGAGTCCCGGGCTTTATGTTGATTCATTACTCTATTAGGCCTCGTGACAGAGATAAGGACCAGCATGTTTCAAAGTGATAGCTGACCTCTGCGTTTTATCCATCCCACCGCCAACAGGCCCACAGCGGCCGCCGTTTTTCAAACACATGCTCACTTACACACAGGCGAGCAAACACTGGTAAATGTAACACCCACACCAACACATGCATGTGCACGACAACAACAACACCAAAAAAAAAAAAAAAACCTGAAAAGAACACATTGACAAAGAGACCCACAAGCACAGCCACAGTGTCCATGCCCCTGCACGTTAACGCACACGCACAAAACAGGCATAGGCTAGCACACGCATCTGTGCTTGTGTTGCAAAGAAAGAAGCAGCCCACATGCATAAAATACAGATTTTCCACTGTATTGCCTCAACTAAAAGCCTAAACTAAAATGAGCAACAAAGTAAAACAGGAAGTGATGAAAGCAAGGTCAAGCAAGAGTATTGCTTGTATTTGTATTTGTATTTGTACTTCAAGTCAGAGGAGTGTGAAGTTTATTGACTGTAAAATTTGTAGGTGAAGAAGTCAATTTACTGTCAAACAGTTCAAATTTAAACTGCTATCTCTTGCTTCTCACCAAAGTGCAAAACTTCCTTGTGCAGCTTTGACAGCAATAATGAAGTAGTAACTCAGTCAAGGTTGTATCATATTTCCATTAAAGAAGGGAATTAGAGATAAGGTGCCAGGCAAAATATCACAAACAAAGTAGTGGGGTTATGACATGAATTAATCACAAATGCTTTGATGGCCGCATGCTCAGAATATGAGTACTAATGCGTTCTGGATGAGACAAGAGGAGCCTGCACGTCCTTCGAACGAAGTCTTTTATATTTACAATGCAAACTACATCAAAACCTTCTGGAACAAGATAACAAACACAAAGAGACATACAGTATTTAGTCAAGATCCCTGCTCTGATCTTGTACTTCAAGTCAATGCAGTTGTGTTCCAATGAAAGCTTGTTATTGTCAAGTGAGACGATTTCTCTGTTCCTTGGCTAGTCACAAAATTAAGTCGACCCGGCTGTCATTTCAGCTCTTGATACTGAAAACTGTATGTGTCCAATCAGGCCTGCATACCAATCCTGTGTGTTATTTTATCAGATCTTGCACTGCCACATATAGCTATGGATCATGGTGTAGACTTCAGGAGAAAGTTTGGGCCACTTGCGACCCTTGAGAAAAGAGCTGTGACGAGCAGACACACACATTACAGATGTCTTTGAATTGATAGAAGTTCCACCATAAAGACATTTCCCCTAAAAAATTGTGCAGCATAACTTTGCTTTTTACTAATCATCTCACAACCTCCGAGTGTGATGTATTATGCACTTCAAACGAGGACTCAAAGGCAGGACACCAGGCAGACAGGTAGAAGAAACAAAAGGCAAGCTTTAATAGGCAAGCAACAAAGACAGGGGGAGCAGGCTGAGGCAATGCAAAAACACAGGGAAAATACAAAAGATGAGCTAAGAACAAACGGGGAATACACGAGGAGCACAAGACCACCTGACGTCTGAGAGAGGGGAAACACATGGACTAAATACACAAGAGGCTAATTAACTAGTGTAACGTGTGACAGAGAAAACAGGCAGGAAAATACTCGAAGATGGGAAGTAAAACAAAACATGACACCTTAGGAGAGTAACTTTCAACATAAAACACCCTGCTGTGTGTAGAGCAACTGAAACGAGCTCCACCAGCTTCAGTAATAAAATGATGACACATCGATGCATCAGTAACTATCTAATCATGTAATAAGGTCTCAGTCACTGGAGCTCTTTTTTTTTCTTTTTTTTTTTAACAAGTACTTTTACTTTGGCACTTTAAATGCATTTTGCTGTAATTCTGTAGTTTAAGAAATATTTCAAATGCAGAATGTATACTTTAATGCAGTTTTTTCTATATTGTGGTATTTATACTTTCACTTAAGTGACAGATCTAAGTACTTCTTCCACTGCTGCTGAACTTCAGTGATGAAGAGTCAGTGCTAGTCAGTATTATCATCAACCACTGACTTTTATAGGGTCAATATTTAGGCAAATTCGTACAAAAAAAAAAAAAAAAGCTAACAACATATTTTCTAACAAGATTGTTCTGAGCAATGGTGATGGAGATTTTGGGGTGAACTGACCCTTTAAGCATGACTATTTTCACAGTTAAAGTGAAAACTGCAGTTAAAGAAGAAATATAGAAATATTTGACAGTTAAAGGGAAAAAAGAAAGTTTGGAATAGAAAAGTCTGGAGCAGTGATTGAGCCCAGTCCATTCTCAGTAGTGTTTACATTATCAGAAATATACAGGTGCACACTGCATCTGGCTGGATGCTTCCATCTCCACTATCCCTGAAGATCTGTGGAGGCTATCTCTCCAAACCAGCCCCACACTGTCAGCTGAACACCTTTTGGTGTTATAAACATTTAAGCAGAATTGCACTAATCGAGAAAACTCAGTGACTGATCTTTTTTTTCTGCCCAGTGTCTGGTGCTGTAGGTCAGACATTCAGCTGAATCATGGCACAGTTTTGGTTCACTGACTGGCCTCGGACCTGAAAGAACCCCAGGGTCATGAGTAGACAAAATGTCCTTCATCTCCCAAATGGTCTGTTTAGAATATGCTACAAAGATAACAGCCTTTATACAGTGGAAAAAATGTTTTCTGATTGGCAGGCCGGTTCCATTCAAAACAGGTCATTTTTGAATATAGTTCCCTTCAGCATTTTAACCACCATTTCAAATGAGTGCACAAATAAAACTGCAGGTATCCCTAACAGCATAAGGTTGTGTGCAGTTGTAGGTGCTACTTATAGCAGTTAAGCTAATGCTTAATATTAACTCACCTTTTAGCTTTGTTCAACTAGCTAGTCACTTTGAGTGTTGTTTGGCGTTGGGTGGGTCGTGTGTACAGTGGGTGTTTACAGATAAAGTATCTTAATGGTTATCCATTAGCATAACACTCACTGCTCTCAGTGTTTTTACAGAATGATGGTCGTCAATGAAAGGTCCTGAACTGATTGCAGTAACAATCATATCATAAGAGAAACTGATGACTATAACACTTTAATAACAATCTACACTGATAACAATCACTTTAATTGTTTATGAAGAACATTCTCAGGGTTGCAGGTGATAATAAAAATAATTCCACAATTCCACGATCAGTGTCTTGGCTGAGGGCATTTCTTCCAGGTGGCCCACACGCAACCTAAAAGCCTTGCTGTGTGATTGATGGACAGCCTCTGCAGCTACTCCACCTTTCTGCCTTCCTTCTACATGCTATGTCTCTTTAAAGTGTACTAATAAACAACTAATTGGATAACGGTATAGCAAATAGTACAACCTGAGTTATATAATGGATTCCATCTATTTTTAAGAGCCAATTAAGCAACTTAACTTTTTACCTTATTAATAGTATGTAATAGCCTACAACATGTAACAGGACATGAAGTCTGTAATGGATTGGGCTGGGATTAAACGTTTTGTCGGGAAAAGATTCAGTGGTTTACTTGACGAAACAAATTGGATGTGATTAAGTGGAATGTGTGTCAAAAATAATAATTCATGCTGAATAAGTGGCCTAGAGACTACACCCGTAAAACGTTTCAGCAGCAGCTCTGGTTAGTTTGGACATTTCACATTTTAAGATTATGTTCCTGATAATGACAACAAAGTCTGTTTTAGCTGCTTTCCTTCTCCATGCTTTATTTTTCATGTATCTACAGCAATGATGAATTAAAAACAGGGGCATTATATATATATACACATACATATTTGTTTTAAGAGGTAGTGTCACAGTATATTCAGTATATTACCTGCTGCACTTGGTTCCTCATCTGCTCACTGGTGCTGTCAGTACTTTTCCACTCGCAGCCACGCCCACCTGACTGATCACCTGAGAGACTCTAAGGGCTCTATTTTCGTTTCCGCCACCGGCGCGGCGCAAAGTCAGGTGTGCTTCGCTGATGGGGTGTGGCGGCACAGACTTTGGTATTTTTGTGCACTGCGCTGCGGGCACAAACACTCGCCCTTCTCATCTCAGTCACACCCAGTGGCGCAATTCGGAAGGAGGGAGGGGAGAAAGCGTGGAGTGGGTTTGACACTGCCGAGTCCAAACTTCACCAATCGCACCAGCTCCTCGCCTCACCTTTAAAAATGTCTCTGGCGAGGTGCATGGCGAGTTTTGAGGATGACTGAGCCATCCCCTCATCCAGAGGCGTGTCCCCCTGACAGACTGTAGGGATGCTAGAATTCACCAGGATGAATGAATCATGTATCGACTGAAATTGGCATACACGTTTGTCACCAGGCAATTTGAGTCACAGATCACCTGGATATTGATGGAATGGACCCCCCTTTGGTTCACATAAATGTGGGCCTGGGTCTCTGGGGTGCGCAACTGCACATGAGTGCATTCGATTGCTCCCAGGACCCCGGGAATCCAAATTTCAACAAGAACCCTTGCTTAGTTTCCAGTTGGCTCTCAGGTGTTGCAGGGAAAATGATGTGCTCATTTGCATGTCGGACTAGACTGGAGGAAACTGCATGTATAGCCGAGCAGACAGCGGACTGACTCAGAGGCCACGGTATGTTGAAAAGACCTGGTGGTGAAGGAGGTCAGAGCTGCTGTCACCCTTACCACGACCGGGAAAGCAAAGCCGGGGTGCGCATCGGAGGCCACGATGCGCACTACCACGTCGACGACCTCCCTTGGCAGATTTCTGTGACATGCAAAAGAGTAGATGATTAAAGAAAATTGCATAGCCTACAGTGTTGAAGGCGTTATTCTCATGGCCCACCTGCACTCCTGCTCACTCATGTCTAAAAATGAGGTCCTTCGATGGTAAAATCCTCGGCCTCATCCTCCTCATCCTCCTGAAAGCAATGATGTACTCCATCTTTGTAGATAACGTTAAGCATTACAATGATAACGTTTGGATTTGGAATGAAATGACGTGAGTAATAGCGGACAACGATCACCACTTACTTTTTTCCGTGTGTCTGTCTCTCTCTGTCTCTCGAGTCCTCTGAGATAGATGCAGTATATTATAAATTTACGAAAGTCCACTTGCACAGCGTCACGCCAATGGCGCACAGAGTTGACCAGGTCTGGGGTGGCGAGCTTTCAGCGCACTTTTATGCCGCCGGCGTGGACCGAAATGGACCGAAAATCCAAATCCGCCAGCTGATCCTGCTGACACCTCCCCCTGCTGCACCGCAACGCCCATCCTGGTGTACCTCTGCGCGCCTCAGTTCACCAAAATACCAAGTGCCCTGGGTGCCCGCCTGCACTGCACGAAAATAGCACTGCGCGGGGTGCGCACCCTGCGCTCCGCCAGCGGCGGGGACAAAGATAGAGCCCTCAGACTTTGTATTCTGCATGTCCAAAGTCTTTGCCTGCCTGTGACTGCTGGATGTTTTATTCCCTGCACAATAATAGAGACTGTACTTGTTGCTGCTAATCTGGTCCTGCCAATTTAAGATTAAGAGGTTGATAAAATTTTTACCTGTGTTGTGGTGGTTCTGCACTTGGGCCTGAAACCCACTTTGTGACAGTACAGTCATGGACCCAGCAGATTCCACCTCATCATCAGACCACATTGAAAGGGTTGAGGGCGTCCTCCAACACCATGAGGCTCAGATGATGTCCACAGTTTCTGCCATTGAAGGACAATATGCAGTATTAGCAGCACAAATCCAGAAGTTAATCAACGCTAAGACCCAGCAGGTGGCTTCGGGGCCACCTCCAGCCCGGCCTCTGCTGGCTTTCCTGATAATGACAACAAAGTCTGTTTTAGCTGCTTTCCTTCTCCATGCTTTATTTTTCTTGTATCTACAGCAATGATGAATTAAAAACAGGAGCATTATATTGTCTTAAGAGGTAGTGTCACAGTATATTCAGTATATTACCTGCTGCACTTGGTCCCTCATCTGCTCACTGGTGCTGTCAGTACTTTTCCACTCGCAGCCACGCCCACCTGACTGATCACCTGGGGTGTGGCGGCACAGACTTTGGTATTTGTGCACTGCGCTGCGGGCGCAAATACTCGCCCTTCTCATCTCAGTCACACCCAGTGGCGCAATTCGGAAGGAGGGAGGGGAGAAAGCGTGGAGTGGGTTTGACACTGCCGAGTCCAAACTTCACCAATCGCACCAGCTCCTCGCCTCACCTTTAAAAATGTCTCTGGCGAGGTGCATGGCGAGTTTTGAGGATGACTGAGCCATCCCCTCATCCAGAGGCGTGTCCCCCTGACAGACTGTAGGGATGCTAGAATTCACCAGGATGAACGAATCATGTACCGACCCGGGGAAATTGGCATACACATTTGTCACCAGGCAATTTGAGTCACAGATCACCTGGATATTGATGGAATGGACCCCCCTTTGGTTCACATAAATGTGGGCCTGGGTCTCTGGGGTGCGCAACTGCACATGAGTGCATTCGATTGCTCCCAGGACCCCGGGAATCCAAATTTCAACAAGAACCCTTGCTTAGTTTCCAGTTGGCTCTCAGGTGTTGCAGGGAAAATGATGTGCTCATTTGCATGTCGGACTAGACTGGAGGAAACTGCATGTATAGCCGAGCAGACAGCGGACTGACTCAGAGGCCACGGTATGTTGAAAAGACCTGGTGGTGAAGGAGGTCAGAGCTGCTGTCACCCTTACCACGACCGGGAAAGCACAGCCGGGGTGCGCATCGGAGGCCACGATGCGCGCTGCCACGTCGACGACCTCCCTTGGCAGATTTCTGTGACATGCAAAAGAGTAGATGATTAAAGAAAATTGCATAGCCTACAGTGTTGAAGGCGTTATTCTCATGGCCCACCTGCACTCCTGCTCACTCATGTCTAAAAATGAGGTCCTTCGATGGTAAAATCCTCGGCCTCATCCTCCTCCTCCTCATCAAAGCAATGATGTACTCCATCTTTGTAGATAATGTTCAGCATTACAATGATAACGTTTGGATTTGGAATGAAATGACGTGAGTAATAGCGGACAACGATCACCACTTACGTTTTTCCGTGTGTCTGTCTCTCTCTGTCTCTCGAGTCCTCTGAGATAGATGCAGTATATTATAAATTTACGAAAGTCCACTTGCACAGCGTCACGCCAATGGCGCACAGAGTTGACCAGGTCTGGGGTGGCGAGCTTTCAGCGCACTTTTATGCCGCCGGCGTGGACCGAAATGGACCGAAAATCCAAATCCGCCAGCTGATCCTGCTGACACCTCCCCCTGCTGCACCGCAACGCCCATCCTGGTGTTCCTCTGCGCGCCTCAGTTCACCAAAATACCAAGTGCCCTGGGTGCCCGCCTGCACTGCACGAAAATAGCACTGCGCGGGGTGCGCACCCTGCGCTCCGCCAGCGGCGGGGACAAAGATAGAGCCCTCAGACTTTGTATTCTGCATGTCCAAAGTCTTTGCCTGCCTGTGACTGCTGGATGTTTTATTCCCTGCACAATAATAGAGACTGTACTTGTTGCTGCTAATCTGGTCCTGCCAATTTAAGATTAAGAGGTTGATAAAATTTTTACCTGTGTTGTGGTGGTTCTGCACTTGGGCCCGAAACCCACTTTGTGACAGTACAGTCTGGCCAGTCATAGACCCAGCAGATTCCACCTCATCATCAGACCACATTGAAAGGGTTGAGGGCGTCCTCCAACACCATGAGGCCCAGATGATGTCCACAGTTTCTGCCATTGAAGGACAATATGCAGTATTAGCAGCACAAATCCAGAAGTTAATCAACGCTAAGACCCAGCAGGTGGCTTCGGGGCCTGCTCCTGGTCTCCGGGCGGCGACCCGGCCAACACCAGCTCCTGTTTCCCTATTGGTGGTCCGGCTGACACTCACACCAGAGCAGCAGCTACTCACCAAACCAGAACCAGAGCCACAGCCACCCACTGAGCCACAGCCAGAACCAGAGCCACAGCCACTCACCGAGCAGATCCGCAGCCAGAACCAGAGCCACAGCCACAGCCGCAGCCATCCATCGAGCCAGAGCCGCAGCTGCAGCCACCCACTGAGCCAGAGCTAGAGCCGCAGCCACCTCCTGCTCCAGATGCCACGTCGTCGGCTCCCAGCCCAGTGGTCCTCTCGCCTGCCTCCAGTCCGGCAGGGGCCTGCCTTCTCCGCCAGCTTCCATAAGAGTTTCGCCCACACTGACGGCCTCCAGAGTGGTTCCCCCTTTGCTGCCACCCTCCAGAGGGGTATCCCTTTCACCGCCGTCCTCCAGAGGGGTATCCCCTTCGCCGCCATCCTCCAGAGGGGCTTGGCCTTCGCTGACATCTCCCAGAGGGGTGTCGTTTTCGCCGACGGCTGCCAGAGGGGCTTTGCCTTCACCAACGGCCTCCAGAGGGACTTGCCTTCTACCGAAGGATTCCGCCTTCACCGACAGCCTACAGAGGGGCTTCACCTTCGCCAAGGGGCTTCCCCTTCACCGAGGGGCCAACCCCTAGACCTCTTGTGGTCTGGGGGTTGGGACAAGAAAGTCCAATAGCCCCCTATATTCAGTTCTTACCTGCGGCAATTGTTCCCTCATCTGCTGTCGGTACTTTTCCACTCTCAGCCACGCCCACGTGCCTGCTCACCTGATCATACACCTGAGACTCATAGCAATCAGGGCAGTATATAAGCTGCTCTGCCACACTCACTCTTTGCCAGACTGTCATGGTTCTCATGCAAGGCTCTCCAGCTAAATTTCATGGACTGATTTCCCGTTGCCAACCCTGCCTGTTTCTAACCACACCTGTTCTCCTGTTCCCCGGTAACTACCTTAGCCTTTTGTCCCTGACCCCAAGTCTTGCTTTTTGTTTCCTGGATATTGTTTGCCTGGGTGTTTGGTGTTTGCCACACCAAACACTTACAGAGACTCTAAGACTTTGTATTCTGCATGTCCCAAGTCTTTGCCTGCCTGTGACTGCTGGATGTTTTATTTCCTGCACAATACCAGAGACTGTACATGTTGCTGCTAATCTGATCCTGCCACTTTAAGATTAAAAGGTTGATGAAATATTTACCTGTGTTGTGGTGGTTCTGCACTTGGGCCCGAAACCCGCTTCGTGACAAGAAGCCTCTGTTTTTTAATCTTTCGTGTAAATTGGCTATTTGTCGTGTCAATATGGTTCTTGATCGTTGCTTACAAAGACTGATAATTCTGAGATTACATCACAGTATTCTCTTGTACTAAAAGGAATGTAATGCCTCCCTTGTAACTGATCACATGACATCCTGCTTTCACCTCTAGTTCTTCTTGTTTAAATTGTTCATTTGTACACTGTGGCTGGATGTCAGACTGTCTGACCACATCTATATCTAGCAGTGATGAGCAAACAGATCTGGCTTTTTTTTTTTGCCCGGGCTATGACAAGTGTCTTGTGTCCAGATGTGTCTGGATTTGGTTGAGATGGATTAACACATGGAATTAAAATCTGTTGCCTGTACACAGCCTGAAATCAGATTTCTCTTTCCTTTGAAGATGCACATGCATGTGTGCTAGCTCTCATTATTCTGTCTCTATATATTGACAGTAAACACTGCGCCGCTTGTTGCCCATCTGCAAGAATCCAGACAATCCATTTTGACAGGCATGCTACTATCCAAACTGCCTGCCAACTGTTTGGACTGCATGCATTTCTGATTGGATCTGCTCAGGAAAACATATTTACATATGCATCTGACATGCATTATATTTTCATAAATGTTGCCAAATGCATATCTAATGACATTTCAGGCATTTCTCATGATTCCTCCTGTGTGCCATACAGTGTGTGTGACTTCTCACAACATGCACACATGTAATTAATATGTGCTGGTTGCAGGTACAAAGGCAGTCCCTATCAGCAAAATAATGTTAGTGTGTCCTGTTATCATTTAAATGATGAAAGTCACATTTAAACCACTAAGATTGTGATTAAGTCAATGAATACTTAATGCATTATAAGATGCCCTCTTCTATGACAGAACTGACCTCTGTTTTTGTCCATTGTACAGAGGTCTGAGTCTGAGTGAAGGCAAAGATATTCACAGAGACATCCCTGCCTGCACTTGAGGCTCTGCCACAGGATATTGCAACTGCACTCTTTAAGAGAAGCAATAACAGCTCGCATTTCATCTGAGACTGCATTTCTTAAAAGGCATAGCATTGAGATAACCAACCTTTCCTTCCTCCAGCAGCGTCTGAGAGAAAAAGAGAAAGGGACGTACGAACAACCGGAGGAAAATATGCAATAGAAAGAATTAGAACAAAGAAATAAACAATTGACATATCAAATGGGTAAACTCGCAATGTGACTAGGTAGATATAACTGCATTATTTGCCTTGACAGTTGGCATTTCTTTTCAGAACTTGCCAATATGGCGAATTGACCATGACTGAAAGCATAGAAATTAGAAATTATTCAAATGTGAAAGGGTTTCCAGGTTGCTATGCAAATACTGGACCATTTGCGTTTGAACTTATTGCTTTGCAGAGAAAGGGAACTGTGCTATACTGTCATACTTTTTCACTTTTTAGAAGTGTGTCTGAAACATAAAATAAAGAAAGAAAGAAATGTGGTCTCTGTCTTTATTTGCTTTTTCACAGCAGTCACATTTTGTGAATAGCACCTCACTCTGTGCCAAAGCACAAACATGCTTTTATTGACTTCTCACTTCAAGGCACGGGTGTTTAAAGTTTGTGAGATAAAAGGAGATCAAATAACAGAGGCTGCAATCCGGTTTAAAAAAAAAAAAATAAAACAAAAAAAAATTCAGCGGAATCATTATGAAATTTAAGGAAAGTAATAAGTTTATGGGTTCGCGTGCATGTGTATTTTGTCTTCTGTGCATGAGGACATCTGTGTGTATGTGTATGTGTCTGTGTGCAGGAGACTGGGTTTCTCTGAGCTACAGCGGGAGCGGCAGACGTTGTGTTCCAAGACACTCCCAGAGCACCAGCAATTAATGATGACAATTTAAATTTTGATACGCAGGTCTTTGCCGAGGCAGCCAAGCTCGACAAGTTGAGGAAGTCACCTATCTAATAGATGCCACATGATATTAATGTACAGAGGTGCACTCCCTCTAACCTGGCAGCCACGGGAAATCAATCACCTCCCCGGCATTACATTCTTTTGACAAATATGCTCTCACTGGCCAAGTAGCAGAGCTAATGGCCTCCAAAGTATATCTGTCAAAGACACAGCTCCTATTAATTATTCAGTCACCTGTGCTCCTATGCTGTGGTGCCACCTTACAATATTTACAGTGTTGCAAGAGGCTGCTCTCCCACTGGCTTACTGTCCCTGAAGTGGCGAGCTGCTTTTGCATGAGCCATAATTCCATCTGCTCCACTTCTGTTGAGAGAGGGAAAGAGACAAGCTGCTTTCATCGCCTATCAAGAAACACGCTGGTCTCTGGAGGTGCATGAGTGTATATATGACTGAAGGCTGATAAAGGGTTTGCATTGTGTATAAGTCATTAATGAGGCAGGTAGGGTTTCATCATCATGCTGTTGTGGAGGGAGAGAGTCAGTGCTGTCAATGACCTCAAGCATGTTTTTTTTGTGTGTCAGTCTTGATGTAAAAGCTAAATATAGTTGCTAATGTGTGCATAATGATGCATCAGTAATGTAGCAAACAGGGCAAAAGATGTGTTGTAAAATGGTAATGTCCAGTGAGAAACATTGGAGGCAGTGTTAAACAAAGAGCACAATGGAGGCAAATCCAGCTGTTACCAGACAACCACTGGCCACCATGCTCTTACGGAGTTAAATCCCCTTTTTTTTTCTGCCCACAGAGGGGGAGCAGGGCGGTTGGATTGGGAGGAGGGATGAGGAGGGAAAAGACTGAGTGATGCTGCATTCATGCAAATCCTGGAAAAGCAGGAGGAATGATTTTCCCATTTCAAAATACCATCCACATGAGCTTTTAGGTGGGAGACACTGCTTGCAAATGTCTTATGTTTTGTAATGGAGCGTGATAGCTCCGCTGAATTCTAACATTTTCATCTCTAATCTGCAGATGTTTGGCTCATCAACCCATCCACTGTGACTAAAAGAAATTTTTCATCACATCCACAAAAGTATGCCAAAAATGTAGTTATTCAAATTTGCAGAATCTCTTTGTTTTGTTCGGTGCACCAAAGGAAGAAGCAATATGCACAATAAAGCTGGACAATTTGCACTTATAAGATACTGCTGCTCAGTGATGAATATTAACATATTAATCCAATACAAGTTCTTTTTTTAACTTGTTTTATTCCCACTTTTCCCCTAAATATCACTTAATATGACAATTAATAATCAATAATCAATTAGTAAGTCAGGAATTAGTTTGCTTGGACGTACAGTTTTAATTACATACATGGATGAGTGGCCAAAGGTATGTAGACACTCAAACATCACACCAGTATGTGTTTGTTATTGGGTGTTAATCTGCTACTTTACAGCCTCTGCTTTTCTTTTACCAGATTTTGGCAACTGGACCTTCAAACAGCAGCTACAGTTGGCAGCTGTTAACAGGTACTTTAGAAACAAGTAGCTTGTCCATCAGGAAACTTTGTAAATCACTAAGGCACTGTAACATTACTAGCTTTTGTCAAACTGGTCTCTTGTGTTGGAGGCTGTGTGTGGTCCTGATCGTGTTCACTGGCAGGCTGCTAGTTAGCAGTAATTAGAGAAATGAGAAAAGCTCTTTTTCCAGAAATGTGGTAGAGCAGTCAGGACATCAGAAGTAAAAACAGAAACTGATTTCTCCATAAGATATGATCCAGTTTCACCCAAAGTTAATAAAGTAATAAAGTTGTGTTTTGTACAATAATGCTTGAGGCATGGCCCCGAGAAATGCTCAGCAACAGCGGCATCCTTCTCTTTGTACATTCATGGTGGTGTCATAAAAATTCAGAAAGTGTTTCATTGGACATAAAATTAGTACATGTCCCCAAGTGCAGGATGAGTCAGAATCGGATGAGTTTTTCTTTTTTTCACTGGGAGAAACAAATTTCCTCAGGTGGCTTTTTTTCATGTTTAAACAAGTAACATACAAACTGTTTCATGAAGGTGTGTTTTATATTTGAGACATTTTATTATAATGTAAAAACTTGAAACTCATTCGTCACAAAACACAGTGAACTAAGACACATGACATTAAAAAATCTCAAGATCGAATTTTTTTTTACGTTAAATGCCGTTTCAAAATGTAGGCCTGGATGAGCATATATCTCTACAATAAGTTTTAGAATATACTGTAACTTTTGTGTTGTCTTATCCAAATCAATGCTTGGAGCTGCCAGTCACAATGACAATAAACACTAATAAAATGTACCTCTGAATGATTATGAATGAATATTAATATCAAATCAGTAATAATATGGACTGTACCTTCAGTAAGTTTCAACTATAGCAGGTATGTTGGAACATATTTTAAGCTGGGGCGTGTTTATGTGTGTGTGTGTGAGAGAGAGAGAGAGTGTGTGTGTGTGTGTGTGTGTGTGTGTGTGTGTGTTGAGGGGAATTTTTCACCCATACCCTATGAACGCAACATGAGCGTCTAACTGGGTCACGTGAGATGCTCCGTTTATAAGCAGTGACGTGGTGGGGTTCTATTAGTGTAGCGGTGTCAGATAGGCAGCTTGTTCGGGGAAGCGTCCGCCTCGCCGGGTTGGGAAATTCGACAGGGGTCGGTCCAAGACGGAGAGTCGAAAAGATCCAGGAGAAGAACAAGGAGACGGAGCAGACTGACAAGGGAGGTGAAGACAGACGACCAGTTGTTTTTGTTTATCCTTCAGGACTCGTGGAACATGTTTGGGCAGTGACTGGACTCAGAGGTGGGTGAGGATAGTATTTTTTGACTGTTTTTCTCTGTCGCTTTCACTGCGCTGATACTGTACATTTGCCTGCCGAGCATCGTGAAGGAGCAGCCGCACTCCTGCTGCTCTGCTGCCGCTGCGCTCCCCTCCTGCCAGCGGAAGGGCTCCGGATAAACGAGTGTGGATGCTGTGGTGTTTTCTCTTTCATCGTACCTTAAATAACGTCTCCGGAGAGGGGTATAAACTAGGATAACAACAGAAAGAGCGAACAAAATATTAAGTAGAGAAGTAGAGGGACGCTGTGGTGTATAACGAACACAAGGAGCAGGAGAGAGAGAGAGGAGGGGTCGCAGCAGGAGGAGAACCAAAAACCTGCAGGTTTGTTGAGCCTGTGGGCATGAGGACGTGGAGGGACGGAACACATCCGAGGTGTTAGTGTGATTAGATGAGGGGGAGCTGGAAGAGGCCGGCCATTAAAGCACAGATTGTTTCCAGTCCAAGGAGGCGGTGATGGCGGGCAAAGGCAGCGGGGTCCACACACTCTGTCAGCCGACCGCAGCCCTGTCAGAAGACGCAGCAGCATGAGGAGGAGGAGGTACGCAGCACTACACGTCTCATCAGTCCTTCTCATCCTCATTATTCATTTAGCCTTCTCCGCCCTCCTCTCCCCTCCATTACATCCAGCCATCCACCCTTCCCAGCCGCCTTGACTAATATCCATCCATCCGTCCATCTATGCCTTTCCTCTCTGTCCCAACATCATGCATCTCCTCTACATTAGGCACTTTTTGGACCCCCAGCAGCTTCTTAAAATGTTGTAGTGACACTCAGGAGGCCCTCAGGCAGGTGTTCAAGGCAGGTGTACCACTGGAAAATTAGGAATATTTAGATTTCACTGTTACTTCACTCCCTAAGGGTGAATGTTGATGATAGTTCGTTCCAGGCTCCTGCACACCAAGACCCCAAAGGCAGCTTGAGCTCCTATCCTCATGCCATCAGACTGGACAAGTGCCCTCTTGGCTCACCTGGTTATTTGTATTAGGTTGTTATTGTTATTTTTCAGTCACTGTAATGAGGGTAAAGTATCGACACAAATATAGACACATTATTAAAACCAGGCTACTCCACTCAGAAATCAGAAAATCAGAATCAGAAATAAAAGTTGATTCTCTGCTGGGATAGATGCAAGATTTTACCAGCATCTGTCCTCCACAGCTGCCTGTAGGATGTGTGACAGCCTTCTCTTAGAGTTGATTACATTTCTCCAGGCATCTGAAGGCAGCAGAAACAGTTATGTTCCTCTGTCACTCTGCGCAATTAAGTATGCCTTCATTTCAGTTCGTATGCCACCAGCACCAGGCTCTCACAGGTTCTATAGCTCCATACACATCAAACCGGTTGGCCATACGTTCAAAACATCATTAGTCATCACTGCATCTTCATCCAGAAACTGCCTGCGTCCCCTCCCTCTTAACAACTCTCCTAAAAGTAGTTCTTGAGGCACTGTGTTTTTTTTTGTTTTTGTTTTTTCTCTGACAGAAATAAAATCAATCAGACTCTTATGCATACTGAAAATCTGTTTGCATGCCACTAAATTGCGTCCTTGTTGCTATTCCTTTCTGGAAGAAACCATTGATCTAATGTGATCTACACTACTGATCAGTGAATGAATTTCATGAAAACATGTCAATTTTGTGGTTCTTTAAGTGATGATGTGCTGTGTCAGTATGAATGACCGTTTAGCAACACTGGGGAGGGAATAGAAAGAATTTGTGGGTGGGGTGAGTGCCCCTTTTTTTTTTGCTTGAGCCTCTGCCCCCCAAAATGCGTGTGCATGTCCTTGGTTGATTCCTCCATCCCCAGAGCAGTCGTTTTTCTTACAATCACTGTCATTAAATGGGGGTCAGCAATCCATTTTGTATTTGTTTACATAGATTCAAGTTTAGGAAAGCCCTTCTTGGACCTGCCAAGAGTCTAGGCCAGGGAGTTCCCATTGATCCAGTTCAATTAACAGGGCTTTTTATCCACTTCATCACACACATCACAGCTGCCTGAACTATTTGGCACTGAAGCCTGCGCATACTTAGAGATATCTGCAAACTGATGAGATGCACATTGAAACACAAAACAAACCCAAAAAAAACCAAAAAAAAAACCCAGCAGCTAAGCTTACCATCTGGATATTCACATTACCCGCTAGACAATTAAACTTTAATGGGGTCTAATTTTCAAACCACCTCATAATTTATTGCTGTGGTGCCTGAACTGACATCCCTGAAAAGAGTGGAGGCAAGCAGAATAAGGAAGTAAAACAGAAAGAGTGCTTGAATTTAATACAGTGGTGACCGTTAACAGCAGCACAATGGGAAGGGCTGGTCATCGGTCATATTGAGCAGAAGAAAATCGCTGTCATATAATATTTGCTATAGCAACAGCAGTTCCAAGTCCACTTTATCATGGCCGCTTGATTCTTTTTAACAGTCATATATAAATGTCAGATGACTCCACTGCACTGTAAGCCTGCATTATGTGGCTTTGACTTGCGAGTTAAAGGGTCACTTCATACAAAATCTGGAAATCATTTTCTCACTAGTTTTGGCCTCATTTGATAAAGTTTTGAGACTCCACCCCATTACAGTTGTAGGTTAAAGGGATTACTTTTGTGGTGCTCCCAAAATGGAAATGTTGCATGTAAAAAAAAAAAAAAAAAAAAAAAAATTGAATAATCTTTTTTTTCCATTTTTGATTATTCTCCCTTTTTAAAATAAAATCAATGTATTGTTTTGTCAAAAAATGTAAGAAAAAAAAAAGAAATTGAATTGTATTTTACTGTTTCCTACAACCAAAGGTGGCATCTTCAGGTAGCTTTTTTTGTCCAACCAAAAGTCCAACCCCAAAGATATTCAGTTTACTGTCACACACACATCCTCATACCTGAAACAATGATAAGGAAGATTGCCAGAATGACAGACCTTTGTCCTCAAGATATGAAAGTAATGACATGATTGCAGTTTGTTTAGGTAGAAGCACCAAAACTAATTGGTTGGGTTAAGGAAAAGGTCAGAGGTAAGTGAGAAAATGTGGTGCGTTTTTATTTTTTATTTTTTTCTCATTTGGTTGAACTGACCCTTTAAGGAGCAGATATGGCTGTGCTGTGTGACAGTGGGCTCCAGTGGCCTGGCCCAGATCTGACCAGCCTCTAGTGACGAAGGGTTAAAAAAAAAAAAAACACAGCTGGCCATCCAGTGTCACTCATCTGCTCTGCAACACTTAACAAGAACGCAACCCTCCCTCTCCCAACGGTCCTATCCTAGTTGAGTCACATATACACCAAACAGCATTTTCAGAGGGGTTACACAAACCACAAGAAGTCTGTGAGAAAGCTTAGAGGGTTTTTTTTTTTTTTGAGTGAATTCTCAGATCTCTCACCACAGAAAGGAATGAATCACTGGACAGTGCCACCTATTGTCCAGTAGTTTAATAAAAAAAATGGGGGGAAATACAATGCAGTGTTCATAAATACAGAATTTCAAATAAAAATGTGCAATGTAGCCATTTTTTTTTACATTTGTATCTGACGCACATCTCCCATACCAGTATTTTCCAACCCTGCAGTTGCCAGGGGCGTCGTGGAAATAACATGGATGTACGCTGTTAAATCATATTGTTGCATAAGCTATAACACCTGAAACATAATAAGTAATAAGTCATTTAACAACAAAATAAGTAAAGCAGAGTAAAAGGGACAACGGTCGAACGTAGCACATAGGCCACGTTGATATTTAGTGTACACTGATATCACACATGAGGCAATTTGTCAGTTGAGGTGTGTGAGGTCTACTGTGAGCAGTGTTGATTGTAAAGTCTGACAGCAGCAGAAGGGAAGGAGCTGCAGTGTCTCTCCTTCACACACTGTGGCTGAAGCAGCCTGTCACTGAAGGAGCTGCCCCGTGCTGTCAGAGTGTCCTGCTGTAGGATGTGTTCGCCATCAGGGATGGTAGCTTAACCATCATCATCATCACCATCATTTCTCCTACTGTACCTACCTGTCTCCTACTGAAGGGGGCATCCCTGGACAGAGCTGCAGCTCCTGTCCCAGCAGGCCACTCCATAAAAGATGGCTGATGCCACCACAGAGTCAATAACAGAGACCAGAGTCTCCTCAGCAGATACCAGAAGTGGCCGATAAATAGAAGAAGTAGTAGACGAACAGTACAAACAGGTAGCTAATGGAAGACTGCAAGACAGTTAGCTGACAGTAATTAATGGTTGGAAGTGGCAAAAAAATAACGGCTAGTGGTTGAAATGTCTCATTTCTTCCAGTGGCTGTACAATTGCAGACTTGACCAAACCAACCTAAACGCTGACAAAACATGTAACAATGTCCACTTGTTGTGTTAAATAACATCCAGTTTAAAATAAATTCAAATGAACACATTTGGAACGTGATGACTGGTGTTGGATAGATGGTTAGTTTAGTTCATCCAATAGGGCTGCAGGGATGTGGAAAAAAAAAAAAAAACAGTGGGGAACTCTCTGATACGATACCATGTTTTATCAATCATTGCAATTTGCTCAAATCGTGAAAAGCCCATACTTCACTTTTGTAAAGGAGAATTGGGACTACCAGCTTGTCAAATAACCCACACTGAAATCAGCCAGAGAGAGTGAAAGTTAGGAAGACCAACAACCACAAAACCCCTCACCTCTATTTCACTTGTTTTCCTGGCAGTCTTTGTGAACTCTTCACTGCAATCAGATGGTAAACAAGAGTCAGAAAATGACAGATTGTTGAGAAAGAGTGCGGCTGAACAGAGGTGAGGAAAGCGACCAGGACGAGGGGGGATTAAGATGAGACCACAGCAGCACCGGGGGGGGGGGGGGGGGGGGTGGACTCACCAGCACTTTCAAGTGACCGCTCTGAACAAAGCCTGGGATTGGAAGATTCTTTTTAAGATGAGCCCAGCATGGCCCTGAGAGAACAAAAGCAGATATGGAATTCTTTAAAGTCATTGCTGGGCAGCGTGCAGACTGACCCACAACGGCAGTGAAGCTAGTTCACATGTTTCTTGGCAACATAAGCAGTAATACTTGAGATACAAGCTCGACCCGTAATGTCGGCTGGTTGGAGTGGGCTTTTTTCCCTGCGACAGACGCCTTTGTAGCGTGTGGTTGTGTGCCAGCGTCACTGTGTGCAAAGTGAGTTTAGCCAAGTGATAATGCAGTTGGTTATGCAGGTTTGGAAGTTCAGATGTTAACTGGTACTGGATGAATCAACCGGATCATTTTAACTACATGAACACAGATACACATTGATTTAATTGATTCATTTCAATGTGACATGTGACATGTGACAATGTGACAACACCCACAAGGTGCTGTGTTGTATTGCCTCTAGAACAATGAGGTATTTATGTGAATTATTTTAAACCTTTTTTACACAGGTTATGGTTTTTTACCTTTTGGAAGGCTGCGTAGCTGGGAAAAAAAAAAAAAATAGACCAGCCACATAAAAACAGAGATGAGCGGTGCGATGGTTGCGCAGGTATGCAAGGCTTCTGCGGTCAGTGTAGCAGCTTCAGTTGCCGCACCGTGTTGGAGGCATCCTGCGGCAGATGTGTCACGTCACGCTCGTGCCTCATGTATTTTAGCTGTGAGAAAGCAATGAGAAGTCTCACCAGAGAAGCTGTTTTGAAGACAAAGGCATTTCTTGAGACTCAAGATGTGGTTTTTGACTCCCAGTGGGAATGCTAACAATGAACACTGAGGCCCAAGAGCAGAGTTTCAGATTAAACAGCAACGAAACAATGGATGTTTTCCTCATCCAGTTTATTGGGCAACTGTATTCTCACCAGACAACAAGAAGGCGTTAAATAGACAAACTTAATGACGAGTATGAGCTGAGCTTGGAGTGCAGTACTCCAGGTTTTTGCTACAGAATTAAGGCTAAATGGAACAGGAATAGCCCAGTTTTCATTTCCTAGAAAACAACTGCGTGTCGAATAGACAGTGACAGTACAATCTTCCTGCATCAAGATCGAAAACCTTAGTAAGCAGAGAGCAATGTAGTAAGTATCAACAGTGCTCATGCAGTAAAATGGCCTCCATGATTATTATTATATGTTATTGTTACTGATGTATTATAATGTATGTGTGAATAGCTAATAGTGAAGTTAAGTGTTGTAGTTAGCCAAGGTGGAGCTGCTTCTAACTTTATACAGTTGAGTAGTATGTCCTTGAGCAGTTCATCAAATATGTGGATATTAAGTTAATTTGCCATTAAAATCTTAACTGTACTCATGTGTAACACTACAACTACATGTGTGTGTGTGTGTGTGTGTGTGTGTGTACTTATGTTTCTTGGCAACATAAGCAGTAATACTTGCGATACAAGCTCGACCCGTAATGTTGGCTGGTTGGAGTGGGCTTTTTTCCCTGCGACAGACGCCTTTGTAGCGTGTGGTTGTGTGCCAGCGTCACTGTGAGCAAAGTGAGTTTAGCCAAGTGATAATGCAGTTGGTTATGCAGGTTTGGAAGTTCAGATGTTAACTGGTACTGGATGAATCAACCGGATCATTTTAACTACATGAACACAGATACACATTGATTTAATTGATTCATTTCAATGTGACATGTGACAATGTGACAACACCCACAAGGTGCTGTGTTGTATTGCCTCTAGAACAATGAGGTATTTATGTGAATTATTTTAAACCTTTTTTACACAGGTTATGGTTTTTTACCTGTTGGAAGGCTGCGTAGCTGAAAAAAAGAAAAAAATAGACAGCCACATAAAAACAGAGGTACTGTACTGTACTGTACTTAAGTGTAATACTACAACTAAATGTGGAAAAACATAAGTGAGCACACTAATTGATGTTCTGGTGCTTTATTCCAACATTTCCGTGTCGTTGAATTGTAGTGCTTTGAAGCAAGTACAGCTGAAACCAGCTGTTGATTAATTGATAGAAAATTCTACAACTAGTTGCTGGCTTTTTTTCTTTCTTTGTCTTTGTATGATAGTAAACTGAATAGACTGTTTTTATGTTATTTTGAGCTTTGGGAAATTATAATGAGCATTTTTCACCATTTTTCACACCTAATAGACAAAACAACATGTTAGTAGAAAACAGCTGAGAAAATTGTCAGCAGGTTAATGAGTAATGATAGTTGGAACTGTAGGAGTGATGTTCCTCATTCAGCCACAGCTATCATGAGTACTTTGTTAATGGAGTTTTTTGTCATGTGGCCTTCATCAGTGACTTTTTTTTAAGAAGCTAGACATTTCTTTGGCCTGATGAAGGCCATGTGCTACAACCCTACTTTAACATTGAAATAAGTCATAAATGTAGTGGTGAAATGAGGACTGTTGCTTCAAGGGAGTGTTATTAGACGGAACGAGAACCTTAGTCAGCCACATAATCAGCAGGGCCTCTTCCAATAAAGCAGAATTTAACCTCTAACTTCAGTGAACAGCCACTCTAAATGGCTCACAAATGGGAGCTGTATTTTTCTTGAGGAAAATGTGTCACTATCAGAAAGTGCAATGTTTTACTGAATGAAGGTCATATCCTCATTGACATCAACAGAGCTTGTTTTGCATGCATTACACACATTGTGGAGCCAAAAATGGGCTAGCCTGTTTATGTAGGTGTGGAAACAATGAAAGCAATCTGTGAAGAATGGTGCTCATACCTGGCTGTCGAAGGCTTTTCCTCCGTTTGCTCTGTTTTGTTTTGTTTTTTTTCCTCTAGGTTTGATGCTGGTGCCGCGACAGAGACAACACTATAATGTATGCCTAGTATGTCACTGTGTCACTCCCCCAGCCTTCGTTCTTATTATTGACCGCTGCAGAATCGCTGGGGCTTTAATTAGTGCTAGTGTAACTAATTGGCTTGCATAGAAGTGACATTGATGGGAGGCAAGAAAATGAATTAATGAGGAGAGGCATTGGCAGATAAAGTGGAACTGCTAAAAAGTGAAAATGGATGTCTGATCGGCCAGTGAAATTGGTATTTACATTGGAAACAAAAAAAAATACACAGTCATACACTCAACCAGTCATGGTTGTCTGCGTGTGAGCGTGTGGGTGGGTTGATGTGGGTGTGTGTGGGCACCCATTAAGTGTGTGTACCTCTGTGTTCCATGTGTATTTATGTGTATGCGTGCCCCTCTGTACACTGCACACTTCATCAGAGCTCACGTAACTAGATGTTCATTTAGTTGACAGGAGAAATCTCTCAAGCGCTGGATATGCCTCGATGTAAAGTGTGTTAACCTTTAAAACAAAGCCGGCCCTGGCCCCTCTCATTCTCCTGTAATTGCTTGCGCTGGGTAAGCACACTCGCCTGAAAAGGTTATCGTGTTCCTTGCCAGTTGTCATGATGAATGAGCAAACATAGCAGGAAATGAAAATTGGAAGTTTAGAAAATCTGCCTCACACTAAGCGGCATGTAGCATTTGCACCAAATAATGCTGTGTTGTTCAGTGTCCGCAGATTATTACAGAGCAAGTATGCAAACAAATAAACAGAGACAACACAGGTACAGTACATTAACACACTCAGGGAGGACGGATGGATTCGAGACAACACTGCTGCGACATTAATATTCACTAGAGTCTAGGACAACCTGCGAGTCTCTGCTGGCATATTCTGTTTTCTCTGGTGATGTGTGTGTGTGTGTGTGTGTGTTTGTGCGTGTTTGTGCGTGTGTGTCCATAATTGTGTGTGATGTGCACATCTTTTGTGTGAGTCTATAGATACAGGAGTGATTATGTGTGCAGTATGTTTGTTTTGTATATCAATCAGTCTGGTCTGCATTAGATTTTATGTTAGTGGGTCTGGGAACACAAAAAATGATAATGTGTGCAGTATTTGGTGTGTATATGATTATGTGCAATGCACTGTAAATTTTGTGCTTGTGCAAACTGATTGTTCCCCTTAGTGAGTAAGAGAATCAGAGTCTGCATACGTGATCGCTTTGATGCCTCCCTCGGTGCACAACTCCCTGTGGGCAACAGATGCAATCACTCATGTCACATTTTTTTCTCTGTTGTTGCATGTTTGCATGTGTGCATTTATTTGCATGTTTCCTTGCATGTCCTGTATATATGCCCAGAGGATCGAGCAGCCTGGGTGGTCTCAGCTAGGAAGTAGACAGCATTGATAAGCTGAAGGTGGAAGGTGAATGGCGGGTGAAGGCTGTTATCACCAGAGGCTGGCTCAGGCTTCGGCACCACTGCCTGCTGGACCCTGAAAACTCATTTTGACAGATGCATCTCCTCCCTAGCTGTCGACACGCAGTGGGGGGCTGATGACACTCGCTCGCCCAAGCAGCTCAGAGTAGCGTTAGCCGGCACCACGTTGAGCAAACCTGCAATTTATACTTGTGCCCCAGGCATTAAGCTGAATAATGACATGCAAGAGGCAACCACCATCTCACCGTGCCCAGCACCAGAAATCCAGCGCATAATTTAGAAGTTTATGGAGTATTTTCTATCTTTCACTATTTTTAGAAGGTCTTCACTGTGAGATGAGTTTTTGATGATCTTATTTTCTGTCATTGTGTAGACTGACAGGAAAATGTGCTTATTTAGTCAGCCGTGTTTACTGTGATATTGATTCATTCTGAAAATGTGTGTTATGCTGTACCTCAACAACTAGCTACACATCTGGGTGAGCCTTTTTTTCAACCACACAGATGCACTTTATGCAAAGTCATTTTTACAGCAGCGGTCTTCTCTTCTGCCACTGACCTGCTCTCAACAGCATTCTCTAAATTTTCCAATTTCTTTCCTCAGAAAAACACATCCCCAAAGCCTTCTGTGTTCTACGTTCCTGTCCAATCAAAGATGCTACAATGCTGTCATATTGATTCAGCTTCTTCCTTTCAAAATGTTAAGTCAGCCTACCAAAAGTGCCATTTACCATAGTCGGCACGGCATCCATAGAAAGCTCTAATTGGGGTTTTGCATTTGGGACAAATAACTTTAGAATTACCCTGAGTGTGTCAAAACAAACTGTAAATAAAATGAGTAAGTAACAAGCTTGGTTGTCCCCACAAGTAGAATAAAATACATCGGCAACTGAGACAAATGACATGGAGTTCAGTGCAGTGAATAGGAAATGCTTTTCGGACAACTGTCAAGACTGTTTTCTCTGTTTCTTTTTCCTTTTTTCAGATTAGAGAGAGCAAACACAGAGGAGGTGACCCTTATCATATCCTGAAGGAGACGAGACATAGAGCATGATCTTGTGTTTGTCTACAGTGCCAAAGAAGTGCCAGGGAGAAGCCTCCATGGCTAAAGATTCAGCGCCATCCTAGCTCCATCAGGAGCCCTTTTAACCCTTCTCCAAGCTGCACTGAGGGGCTCAAACGTTCCCCTGACTCCACCAGGAGGCTCACTCCAACCCATCTGCCAGCTCAGATAACCCTCTGACTGTTGGCAACCACATGTTTGAGGTGACTGTATCTGACTGCCGCCGCCGCCCATTCTCGAGCAGCAGCAGCCTCCTGCGACCCCGATCTGCATCATGCAGTGGAGACGGCGGCACTGCTGTCCCATCAAGATGACCTGGACCATCAAGCGTTCGCTCTTCCGAACCCATGTGGCCGGCCTCTTCTCACTGGCTCTGCTCCTCACTCTTTTCTTATTTTTCAGCCACCAGGACTGGCTGCCGGGACGCAGTGGGCCCCGGGAAAACCCGCTCACCTACACCGTCAGGGGCTTCCGCAGCCCCAAGGGAGAAACCAACCAAAGCAGCTCCCTGAGGAGCCTGTGGAGGGAGACGGGGTATGTAGCCCCAAAGCCACTGCTCAACCTCAGCTCTCAGCCGGCGGATGGGGCAGCAGGAGAGGCAGCAGGCGGAGGAGGGGGGGGGGAAGGAGCCAGGATGGGTGTCATGGGGCTTGGTGACTCCATGAGCACTAACAACAGTTTACAGATGGAGATGGGTGTGGGAGGGAGACTCAGCGCTCAGCCCTACCGCTACATCCTAAATGAGCCCTTCAAGTGTAGGGACAGCACTCCCTTCCTCATCCTTCTAATTGCTGTAGAACTCCACCAGGCCGATGCCCGCAATGCCATCCGTCAGACGTGGGGGAATGAGAGCACAGCAATGGGTCTGCGGTTTGTCCGTCTTTTCCTGCTTGGCACAGGACAGAGCTCAGACACCATTCAGCAGAGCAGCATAGAGGACGAGAGCCGTGTTTACCATGACATCATCCAACAGGACTATCAGGACACCTATTACAACCTGACCATCAAAACGCTGATGGGCATGAACTGGGTGGCCACCTATTGTCCACATGCCTCCTATGTGATGAAGACAGACAGCGACATGTTTGTCAATACTGAGTATCTCATTCAAAAGCTGCTGAAGCCAGATCTGCCGCCCAAGCAGAGGTACTTCACTGGCTACATGATGAGGGGCTATTCACCAAACCGAAACAAGGACAGCAAGTGGTATATGCCTCCCGAGCTGTACCCAAGCGAGCGCTACCCGATATTTTGCTCGGGCACGGGGTATGTGTTCTCAGGGGACTTGGCTGGGTTGATCTACCAGGCATCACTCAGCATACGCAGGCTGCACCTGGAGGATGTTTATGTGGGGATCTGCCTGGCGAAGCTGCGCATTGACCCAGTGCCCCCTCCCAATGAGTTCCTCTTCAACCATTGGCGGGTATCTTACTCCAGTTGTAAGTACAGCCACCTGATCACATCCCATCAGTTCCAACCTAATGAACTCATCAAGTACTGGAACCACTTGCAGAGCAACAAGCACAATGCCTGTATCAGCATGGCCAAGGAAAAGAACGGCAGGTACAGACACCGCAAGTTTCATGGAGAGAGGCCTCCTTGATGCATCCTGTGATGACCACCTGCATCAAACAAGGGAGATGGGTGTACTATAACTACAGCTGGTGGACATATTGAACTCAGCACTATACACTATATGGGCAAAAGCACATTGTTTTTGGTATTGTGTACAGTTGATGATTCAAACTATTTTTTTAATTTGAGAAAAAAATGTTAAGTATTGTAAACCTGTTGAGCTATTTCTGAAAGGGAGATTGAAGGATGTGCGTTATGGAGCATGCAAAAAAAAGTGCTGCTGCTCAGGACTGGTGTTTCTGATGATTCAGGTGCCAACAGAAAGATGGTAATTCAAGCTACTGTTAACGTGAGGGCTCTCCTCTAATGGGTAGTACAGTATGTCGCACTCTACAACTCTAAAAAAAAAAAAAAAACAAAACAAACAAAAAAAAATTTAGACACAATTTGTGTTTACACAGACAAAGGGAAATGCACATGTATTATGTCGACAGTTACACTACCTAAATATGAATGAAAGTATCTTTGACGTTGACCAGTTATGCTGCCCTGTTTCTCAGTGTTTACTTTACAGATTTATCAAAGAATACAACTCTAAAAAGATGGTTTATCTGTCATATACTGTATTTTATTTTAAAAAATCAACATTAATGCACTCAGAATCATGTCAGAGATGACTGAGATTGTATTTTTTAAAGCTTTACATTGAGTATGACTCTGCACTTGAGCAAATGTGCAATTAATCAATTAACAATTAAATGTACTGAATTCATTTTGTCTACAGTTGTGTGTGTGATTTATCTGGGGCTGATTCACAAATGCAAGCACATTTAGTAACATACATACCATGGGCAAAAAATATAGGGCTGGGACATAATTCAATATTACCATTAATTGACAGCAGCAGGACAGAGACAGGAAATGGGGGATGACACGCAGCAGGAATTCTAGCCAGGCCACTTCGGTGAGGACACAACCTTAGTACATGGGCCCTCTACCAGGTGAGCTTTAGGGGCACCCCTTAAATCAATGATTTTGAGCTGAATTTTAATTATGATCTAAGAAAACAAGTTGTAGAAGCTTTGGATCCAAGTAATTGGATCAAGTTGCATTGAACATCAATCACAAAACAAATACTTTCATCCATGTTGTGATTATTAGCAGCAAAAGCTAATTTGGAATCCAGGAACTTGTTGCAGCTGCTGAATCCAAGCTTAGTTTTAACATGTTCATTAAGTGGAGATTAAAAACTTAAAATGGGTCGCACCACACAAACTAGCTGTCATGCAGTTTTTCTGAAACATTTACACCCAGTGACGCCAGGTTTAACTTGCATAGCTAACTAAACTAGTTGCTGACTAAAGAAGCTGTTACCTTGCTAAAATTAACCCATTTTGATTGGAGAGTAAACAGCAGTGTGGAATGGTCAATATGTCTGACCTGACACTTGGTCAAAAGGTTGTTAAACAACAATGTAAACCTGGAATATTTGAAATTACATTTCACAAAATATAATTCAAATTACAGAACATTATGCCAGCTTTAGCTTGTGTTGCTGCAGTGACCTTCTGTTTACATAGTTAACTGTGTTTGATCTGATGGCGCAATATATGGTTCCAGTTTACACTTATGTCAAACAACCTTAGTGATGGATTGATGAATAGTCGCTTCAACCTCGTCCAAGATCCTTTACATTTGGGTGTGATCCAAAGCATTCTCAGTCACAGCACTTTATTTTTAGTGCCCAATCTTCTGACCTTTTTTCTTCTTTTTTTTTCTCCTCTTATATGACTAGTGGTACCATTGTTACTGAACAGTCATGCCATCTGAAAACAGAATTCTGAACGAACCAGGCAAATAATGTGCAATTTCTACAAGTATAACAACTGATTGTTAATAAAAGGTAATATTGCATTCAGTGGACCTTGGAGAAACCCATTAACTTCCAAATAGAAAAGTAAAACATTCAGAGAAGTTCAGGTCAGCTAGAAACAATGTGAAGACAAGCAATCTCAAGGCTCACTGATGAAAAATGAATTAAACATTGAACTCAAGAGTGTCCCCGGGGAATATGAAATATTCCGCAGGAAAACACCCAAGTTTAGATTTTAATTAAAAATGAATATATGATTTTGAAAAGCTGCCAGTGTTACTCCAGATGGAACTGAACTTTCAGCCTACGAAAGTGTGTGTGTGTGTGTGCGCGTGTGTGTGTGTATTTTCAAATGTGTGTGAGTGTTGGGGGGAAAGGAGGCAATAAATAACTACACACTCCAGTGCTCAGGGCCACCAACAAAAAGAGCATATATAATTGGATGATGACTTTAAATAGCCTGTATCAGATATGAAGGTAATCCAAATAAACTAATGGAGAGGGGCCTGTGCACTTCCACAGACTTCACCACACATCTGTCAGTCTCGTTTTAATCACCTGTACGATTGAGTGACTCTCTTTAGGGTAGTTCACACCATGGTATATTTAAAACCACTAATCACCAAGCAGAAGCATCTTAAGGGAGGAGGAAGTTGTAAGGTAAAGACAGCGGAGGGAGAGGATATCAGTATGCTCATCTTAGATAAAGTGCACAGCGCACAGAATATGAATTTGATTCTGGAGCCACAGGCAACGAAACAACAGCTTCATTTGTTATGTGTGTGCAGCCATGTAAGAGTTTATACCATCATATCAGCCTCAGTCTAACAGCTATCTACAGTTGGAGAAGATTTTTAGGGAGACATCACATCATTATCTCGAAACAGTTTCAAGATGCAAACTGTAAGCTGTATCTGTTGTGTGAGGTATGCAAACAATCTTTAAATATAACTCTGGAAATATACATCAATACTCACTATCAGTGACATGATCTTTAGCATCTCTCGACTGTTGTGGCAAGAATTTTACAGTCAGAAATGTCATTAAAGTGATACCTATAGTATTTAGTGTTTAGTTAGAGGTGTGAGACTCCAACAGAAGCACACTGTTGTACTGAAATGTAGATTGCTCACAGATGGACCTTTAAGCATATACCTTTTGATCTATTATGTTGGTGCAAAGTAGATTCTGACCGTATAATGTACAATTTTGTTCCAGTTTAACAGGACTTAAAGGCATAAGTTAAAGCGTCCTGATGGTTCAGCAAAACAGGAAGTGACACGATGTAGCTGGCAGAAACAAGAAAGGAAGGAGAAAGTCTGTAGTGAACTACATAGACTGGAAGCACTATCAGTTGTTCACAAAAATCTGGGACAAACTTTAAGCTTATGTCATATCATTGTGCTTGTACTCTTTTCAAATGTTCTGCATTTATACTGCGCCTCCATGGTGCACCGACCACTCAAAGTGTTTTACAACACATGCCACATCTATTCATTCATACACTGATGCCACAGCCATCTGGTGCAATTTGGGGTTCAGTATCTTGCCTCAGGACCCCTCAACATGCAGAATGGAGGAGCAAGGAAACAAACCGACCTTCTGATTGTACTAACTAGCTAATGTAAATACTTCGGTTACCTGAAGTTCGGTTTGACATTGATGAATTTCAGAAGTACGTTCATGTAAAAAAGAACCACAGGGAGTAGACAGCAGAGTCTGCTATACCGTTTTCAGAACACACAGTTCCATCACTCAGAAAATGTTTTATGCCACACCACCTGTTCCAGGGCACAGGGCATCATTCAACAACCTGAACATAATGTCCTACCAAACACAGATTCCCTTTTCTCTCTGTGGGACACTCAAATTATGAGCACTCTGTAGTACCAATAAGTAAACTACTGAAATCTAACAAAGCTATATGGCTAAAGCTACAATCATTGGGTCAATAAGGATTTGAATTTTTGTGGTTTTTGAATGACAAAATACACATCTAGCCTCATGTAGTCTTTGTTGTGCATCTTTTTCAATAACGGTAAGACAGTCTTTGGATCATACAGCAGGAGGCATGTTGAAGCTTTCACCTGAGGACACACAAATGGGCGGTACCCCTGCTTTGCATTGCCCAATCATAATTAACATTGCTCATTAGATACTTGTACATGCCCAGTTTCCTACAGATGATTCTAACAAATATAATCTGCTCCATTTATGAAATGTCCTTATCCTTTATTCATTGTGGCTTTCATTGTGGCAGAAAGTCATATCTAAAGCTGGTTCATTGTTATGCCATTTTGAGACTGAATGACCAGAGTACAATATACCATGGTGGTAGAAGGCTTCACCAAATTATAAATAGCTTTGCTTTACTGACATGGCTGTGCTATCAACTGAGGGATTTCAGTGTGTATATGAAGGGTTTCCTCTGCTGCTTTAAATCACAAGTAAGTCATAAAAATATTCAGGTGTCACTAATAATACACCGACCAGCCTTTAGGTCTTACATTAAACTGAAACTTGCAGTCACCATATAGGGAAACAGGGAAATCCAATTTCTATCTCAAAGTTTATGTCATTCTAGGACAATGCAATTTATGAAATGCTCAGCTGGTACCAGGTAATCATCACTCTCCATTAGTAATGATTAAAGTCATGACTCAAAGCGAGAGGATTTTGGGAACAAGGTTTGGAATCATTCATGCATGTCCTATGCAATCAGAGCGCCAGATTACCAGCATCCGGCCGCAGTCAGCCTTTCAACAAATGATGAAAACGAGAAAGGGTGGGGGGAAGGCAGAGGGAGGGGGGAAAGATGAGGGAAGGCTAAAAGAGGTGATAGGAAAAGCCGAGGCAGAGATAGATAGACTGGTCTGCTACTGGAGAGAGGAAGAATCATTGTAGGAAAGCAGGGAGTGATGGCAGGCGACTATAAAAGAGAAAAGGATGAGGAGAAAAGAGAAAAATAGCAGGAAGGAGGTAGTGATGAATGAAGGAGAAAGGAGCAGTGACTGATCGGTATTGAAAACCTGTGCTGTTGTAAACGTGGTATAAAAGGCTAACTGTGGAAACGGATTGAGATGTCTGCCATGATGGAGTGGAGGCTGTGGCCCGGCTTTAACATCACAGCTCACTGTTCCTCTGAAACCAGAGAAGAGAAAATACACTTGAGGAAGAGACAAATCTCCTGACCTTTCCATAACAACCAGGTCTGGAACCCGACTAATACCTCTCTGTGGGCATGACTGATGACTCCCACTGGAAGTTTTAGGTGAAGAATAAATGAATTTGACAAAGAAAATGAAAAGCGTCACCTCCTGCAACTGAAAAACCATTAGCTCATTTCCGTAGCAGAGAAATAAAACGTTTTAAAGGACAGAAAATGGCTTTGTGTTACAATGACTGCTGCCTTACAGAGCAAAAATGTAACAATTGGAATATATAGTTAGACAAATCTTAAAACTAAGCCAGAGCTCTGTAACTGCACTCTGGCACTGTAACGCAAGAGAGCATAGGTAAAAGCTAGCTGCAATAACCATGACTAGCCTTGGCTAAAACCTACTGTTTCCTGTCATTGAACATTTTTAATTTTGATGAATTCACATCTTGGTAATTTAGTTTATTACGACGCAGCCAACACCTGCTAAACTAGCTCAAAGGAAACAATAGCATAGCAGAGTAAAAGTAGGCCTAACCACCATGGCCTAGAAGAACAACTGTGACAATATGGATTCATTAATTGCTTTGTATTTCAGTGGTAGACAGAGGAACAGATTTAAGTAACACCCACCAAACTAGTCCTGCTAAAGGTAACTATGATAATAAGAATAATAATAATGATGAACTTTATTTATATAATACAATTTGTGCATAAATGCAACACATAGTGCTTAACATAACAGAAAATAATAACATGTGTGATAAAACAATGACAGCAAGAGGGGGAAATAAATAAATAAATGAGCGTTACAGTAGTCCAGCCTGCTGAAGAAAAGGGCATGTATTCATTTTTCCATGTCTGCCTGCAAGACTAACGGTCTGATTCTGGTAATATTCCTGAAGTGATAGAAGGACAATTTAGTCATATTTCTAATATGATGTTCCAAAATTGAGGTCTAAGTCAATAATAACACCAAGGTTTTTGACCTGTTCCTTGGAGTTTAGTGTGAGTAGATTCAGGTGTTCAGGCAGTTTCTCTCTCAGCTTTTGCTCCAATAAGAAGGATCTCAGTTTTGTCTTGATTTAGCTGTGGGAAGTTCTGAGTCATCCACAAGCTGATGTCTGAGATACATGTAATTAAGCTGATGATAGAACTGTAGTCATTTGAGCTTACAGAGATGTATAGCTGGGTATCATCTGCATAATTATGAAAATTGATGTTACGATCTGTAATAATATTAAGTGGTAACATATAGAGACTGAAAAGAACTGGACCTAATTAGAGCCCTGAACACCACATGTCAGGTCTACTTCATGAGAGGAGGAATCATTCAATCAGCCAGTGTTCAAGTCTGTTGTGATCTACAGTATGGAATGCAGCACTGACATCTAATGGGACCAGCACAGACGAGCTTTTTCTCATCACTGTTCATCCTGAGGTCATTCACAACTTTGACTAAAGCTGTTTCTATACTGTGCTGGGCCCAAAAACCAGACTGGGACTTTTCAAACACACAGAGGAAATCGTTCAGCTGATTAAAAACAATGTTTTCTAAACTGTTACTCAGAAAAGGCAGGTTGGAGATTGGTCTGTAGTTAGAGATGACAGCCCAATCTAAATTGTCTTTTTTAAGCAGGGGTTTAATTAGAGCAGTTTTAAGAGCTGTAGGAAAGGTGCCTGTGAACAGTGAGTGATTAATTAGTGTTAAAACCTCATTTCCAAGTCCATTGCTGTAAAGCAGTGCATGGTACTTTTTTTTTTTTTTTTTTGGAGTAATACTGTGTGGTTCATCCATCCTTTTCTAGTAATGCTCGTTCTGATGTCTGTGATCTTATCTGTGAAACAGGCAGAAAATTCATTGCATTTTTCCATCACTTAGGTGATCTGAATAGTAGTCACAAAGAATTCTTGGATTGTTAAAACTTTTATTCATAAGTTTGGAGAAATATGATTGTCTGGCATTTCTGACAGCTGTTTTGTATTCTGTTAGTTCTTTAAAGACGCTGGTGGTGGAGTATGGGATGAGTTCCTACCTCATTTCTTGTCACCTTGGACGATAATTCAAGGTTCCAAAGGCGCAGTCTGACTCAACAAGTCCAGCTAAAGGTAACTAGCCTAGCTTAGCACAGTTACAACTGCCATGTCAGCCTTAAGGAATGAATATGATTTATGCAAGCTAAGCCTACTTCTAAACCATGTAGTAATACTGAATTGTAATCTCAATATAGCCCTAAATAGGCTCTTAAAAAAGAACAGATGCATTCTGAAACAGAATTTTTTTCACCGTCAGCTCTGATCCAGAGATAATAAAGCTAATTTTCTTAAACAAACTGGAAAAGACAAGAAAGCTGAAACAACACATTTTGGTTGTTATTTCCTCTGATGGTTATCCAAAAGCAGAGTGCAGTATCTGCACTTTCAGGTAGGCCTATCATATGTACTGTATAATTAATAATCTAAATCTAAATCTAAATCACTTATTATACAGTTTGCCTATCGAGCCTAATCCTCGACCTTTTGTAGGGCAAATCCACCTATTTAAAGCAGCCTCCAAACAAATCCTGGGCAGTCATTTCTACAGGACACAGGCAACATCTGCTATGTTCCATCAGCTGAGGCAGATCTCTCAAATGCTTTCAGGCATATGGCAAATTCCAGCCAGGACTCCAGGACTTGATAATGGGGTGGTGCCAGCATTGAGCCAAAATCTATTTATAAATGTAATTTGACAGTGACACTCCACATTGCAGGAGAACTGCTGGACATCCAACCTGCCAGGGCACAGATAAACAAATCCAACCCTGTTAGCGCTTTGAAGAGCCCTCTGAAGACGTATGGTGCTGTTTGTATGGCACTGTGGCCATTAGCCGCACAAAGCAGTTGCAAGGGAAGGGCAGTCTCACCAGGAAAGTGTGGTGGAGGAAGCACTCAGATCCTTTACTTAAGGGAAGCTACTAATACCATATTAACTAGCTAATTAATGGCTAATTTTGATTTTGGATTGATCTGCTGATTATTCTCTGTTAATCTATCGATTCTTGGAGTTGTATTTCATAAACTCTTGATATGTTTCGTATGTAAAATCTTAATTTGCAAAGTATCCAAAGCTGTCACATAAACATACTCAAGTGAGAAGTACAATATTTCCCTCTGAACTGTGGAGAGTAGATGCACTTACTGCATTTGGCATCTAATATAAACTATGACTTCAATTGCTATTATATAATCTTTACAAATGTAAAGAAATCTATGTTGATGCAGTCTTGATTTTAGCCCATTAACATCAGTGACCACGGGTCTGATCTATATGGGAGGACAGGGGATAGGAATCTATGTAAATACTGCACATAGAACTTTTAGGGTTTTAAATGCGTTTTTCCAGTTATTTTGGTTCTATAAAATAGGGGTTAACATGAGTGTAAACTCACTATACTTCTTCAATTTTCTATCTGATTTGGATGCAAACAATCAAATTAAAGCTTCAAGTCAGCACTTTAACTATACAGTCACTGTTTAGTTTTAAACCTAATATCCTGGACTGCAGAGCAACCACAATAAAACATTTATTGCTCCTCTAATGCTTAGAAACCAAACTGTATAATATATCCTGTATCCCCCTGTAGAAAGCAATCTGGTAAGTCTCGTAGATCTGTGAGTAATTCTCCAGTCTGCGTGCAGTGAAGAGATTTATGTTTCCCATTTGTTCAGAATAAACAGAAGTATAACTGTAGCAGGAAAAGAGCACCAGCTGCAAAGAGAGAAACTTCATCAACTGTGAAAATCCAAGAAAGGAGACTTCAGAGTAGCACCCACACTGATTGACAGGTGATCTCTGACTGCCAGGAGCAGTGCAGAAACACCACAGCAATGAGTGATTCGCACCACAGATGGTGACAAGAGAAAAAAAAAAGCAGCTAAAATACAGCATTACCACAGTAATACCATACAGACTCATCCATTTACGTATCTGAGCTTCCAAATGCATCTGAAAAATTGAGTGACTGCGTTCATACTTTATTATATCTATGCAGGAAATTCCATTTGTTGGCCATTGGAAAGTATGCCTTTCACTATTTGGTACTGGATATTAATGCTTGAAAAATGTGAAACTGTGTGCCATTACGAGTGCGCAAAAATAGAATCAAGGCTTTTTTAAAAGTACATTAATCTACACAAATCAATGAAGGGGGCACTAATTATCCCTCCTCAGGTCTGGCCACCCTCTCCCCAATGGGAGGTTGTGGAGGGCAGCGGCCGATGCAGCTCCTCCACCTCTGCCAGGCTCATGTTTCAGCGCGGTGTTTACCCTTGCACTTTCTACACTGACAAACGAGAACAAATCTCAGGCCAAGAGTGCATTAGTAGGGTTATTGGGTTATGTGCCGGTAAAAAATACGCCTGACAAGATACTTTTTCCTGGAGAATCTCAGGGTGTCATACGGCAAAGTGTAAAACAGAGCTCCTGCTATGTATCACTCCTTCTTAGTGCTTTAGGCAAATTTCTGGTGATACGCCTCTGGAAACTGTGGCATGGTGCCCATTTTAATTAGGAGAATTAAAAGCTGTTTTCTCACATGAATTGCGCACATGAATTCCATCATGTAGCTCACAACGGGAGATGTGTTCTCTGCTGGAAATACACCATTTGGTTTAGGTGAGGGGTGGCGCCTGAGTAGAGCATGCAGGATGTAGGACATGATGCAAAAAGTAAACTGCAGAGTTCATGGGAGAAAATGGCTAAAGACTGGTTAGAATAACAAGGCAAAGATTTCTTAAATTTGATGCATTATTGAGTGTGCTTTGGAGGAGAAATTCTTTTATTTTCCAAATTTCACACTGCCAGCTAGAGTCAAAAGTCATAGTTTGGTTGTCATCTGATGCACAAACATTAGTTTCTGTAGGTGTGGCAAACTACACTGACTTCTTGTAGAGGTTTTAACTGCCAAAACATTTACAGATGAATGTGGAGTTCATACTTTATGGGATAGAACTTGGACACAGCTGCAGTGTCACAAGGGGATCCAATGTCAAAGAAAGTATTAGCTGTAGTGGGTCAATTCATCATTTGCAGTGACCTTCCACATAGATTAACAATTGATTGTTGTAATTCCTTGGTTCTAGTGTATAATACTTTAATTAACTCACACAAGTCTGTCTCTTCCATTGTATCAAATCTGTGCAGCATGCCCCAAAATGTACAGTGTAACCTGTTTTTCTGTAGACATTCAACTCATTTTGCTGACCCTGTGCCACATTATTCTTTGTTAAGCATCACTTAACATTCAGATTGCATCAGACAGGTGTTAGAAATTTCTTTCTAAATAATTTACTTCAGTAGTAAAACACAACTTAAAACACTCAAATTGAAAGCAAAAGTCCTGGATTCATAATTTTATCTCAGTTTGCATGAACTGACTTTTGGTCACTCGGAGGTGATGGAAACAGGCTACAAACACACCGTTGCCCTATTATTATCCTATCAAGTTAATGAAGCAAATTTTGCAATTCAGAGCAACATGGGGGCTCATTTCAGGCTTGTCACTACAAGCAACCATCTTCACAAATATCGGGCATTGCCGGGCAACTTCACAGTGACCACAAGGCTTCTGGAAATCACTGCTCTGGACCATGTGAACATTGAAATGGAGCTTTAGAGGTACTGGTTGGCTGATGACGTTACCTTCAGATGGAGCCAGGCTAGCTGTTCCCCTTTTTCCAGTCTTTATGCTAAGCTAAGATCACCATTTTGGCTCCAAATTCATATTTAACAGACAGATTTGAGAGTGATATGAAGGAAATGAATAGGTGTGTTTCCTAAAATGCTGAGTTATTGCTTTAAATGGCGTTTCAACATATGCACATATTCATTCATTCATTCATTCATCTTCTATACCCGCGTATCCCTTTCGGGGTTGCAGGGGGCTGGAGCCTATTCCAGCTAGGAATGGGCGGGGTACACCCTGAACCGGTAGACAGACATAGACAGACAAACAACCATTCACACTCACACTCACACCTATGGACAATTTAGAGTCACCAATTAACCTAATGAGCATGTTTTTGGTCTGTGGGAGGAAGCCGGAGTGTCCCCAGAGAGAACCCATGCATGCACGGGAAGAACATGCAAACTTCACACAGAAAGGCCCTGCCCGACCCGGGGATCAAACCAGCGACCTCCTTGCTGTGAGGCACGCGCACCACCTGCTGCGCCACCGTATGCACATATTATCCAGCAATAAATAAATGAATCAAAAATGTGTCACCTGTGACATTTCCATCACAATACAACTTATTTTGCGTCAAATTCAGTGATCAGAAGTGTTGGCACTCAACTCTGCCAATAGCTGCTAGATTAAGTCTTAACGCTGACATCAGCTTGGCAGCGATTCGTTCATCTCTCTGTGCACACACACAAGAACACACACAGATACACACCTCAGTCCTCCCTTCTCTCACACACTTTTAATCCGCAGACCCTACTCTAGAACTGCAGCTGTCTCCTTCATGAGACCTTCAGGAGACCTTGTTGGTGGATACAGGCGGCTGGATGTAACACAGTCCAGGATACAGCCATTTGCAGGAGGGCCAGATATATGGCTGAGAGAAGAGATTGTGACAAGGCTCTTTGCAGATGGCAGACAGGTCTGATAATGTCACATTGTGCTCGTGTCTCCTATCTGCTCAGTGGCCTTGGTTAACAGTAGCAACAAAGAAAAGGAAGAAAACAGAAGAGATGCATATGAGTGCTGAATGAAAAATTACAATAGAAATTATGACAACACCCAGACAAACAAATACAGCATCTCCAACATCTGAAAAAGTGTGTGAAGAAACTATGAAGCAGCAGATACATATGCAAAATAAGTGAATATAGGACATCAAGATTTAGAGCATCTTTAAGTTGAGTTTATTTTAAAGGAACCTCTGTGCAGCCTCAAACGACACGCACAGAGGAATAAAGGATGCACGCACTATAACCGAAGCTCCCTCTTGCCTAATTGAGGTGATTGATGCTGTGCACTAACTCGTAGCATCCAAAGTTTCAGCCAAACGAAATGCAGGAATCAAGATAACGGCACAGGGGGCCTAAATAAAAGTGGCAGCCTTGAAATTGGAGCAGCTTTAAGTCCCAGTTCTCACTTAACTCTTAAAATGGACAATTTGAGACAAACTATTTATTGAAGGCTTTTCTCACTTTCTGTTGCTCGATAGTTTGGTATCATCTGGCAGAGTTTTGAGTGGGAAATAAAGTTGAATACAGTACAGTAGATTGTTGGCACTGACAGATAGAACAAATCAGCTCTCACATATCACACGTCTATCACACCTTCAGTCTATAACCACATCACTGTCAGGTAAACCAGTGGCTGCAACATAAATCTGAGGAGGCTGCGATATTTCTGCTGCATTTTTCCAAGCTTTTCAGGGAAAGGGGAACAGTTCGTAAATACAAAAAAAAAAAAAAAAAAAAAAAAAAAAAAAAAAGCAACTCAGAAATAAAAAAAAAGAAAGAAAGAAAGAAAAGAAAAATCAGCAGTTACTGTTTTCTAATGCTACACGAATCTAGCCCAATTTTGAGACGATTTTGTGGAGGCCGACCAATTACCAGCATTGTGGCCGATCGTGAATGACAATCGCAGCCGCGTACCGGCGTTGTGTGACAAGCGAAACGACCTGTCGTGCGGCGTCTGGGAGCCCAACGACTCGCAGACGAAAAGAATTTATTTATCTTGGCACGTTTAGTGTGACATCTCCGTCAACATGTTCCGAGCATTTACCAATCAGCTGCTCTCTCCAGAGCGCAGTCACGTAACCACGGTGAAGAGGAGGAGGAGGAGGGATGCTGAGGTTGCTGCTGTCAGGTGGCACAACGAAAGAGGAAAAGTTCGATGAGCTGTGGCAGCAGTACGCCCTGCCTATGTGACGTTTCCTCGAGGGAGGAGGACCTGCCATGAGGTAAATAAATAAAAATAATAATGATTAAATACTAAAGAGTACGACGGAGGATTAGGGCCACATTAAGGGGGAAAAAAAAAAAATTATTTACGAGAAAAAAGTCATTATTAACGAGAAAAAAGTCATTATTAACGAGATTAAACTCATTGTTAACGAGAAAAAAGTCATTATTTACGAGATTAAACTCATTATTAACGAGAAAAAAGTCATTATTAACGAGATTAAACTCATTATTAACGAGAAAAAAGTCATTATTAACGAGAATAAAGTAATTATTTATGAGAATAAAGTCATAATATTCAAACCTGCTACTTTTGGAGACACTTGGCAAAATGAGGGCTACAGAGGATTTGTTGATTTCTATTTTAGGATAGGTTTCACAAACAAGGTGTCATATTTTACATTCCGACTCATAAATTTACGGGAGAAGTCGATGGGAGAAAACGCCAGAGACGGGTGAGGATGGTTGATGTACTACACAGGGCTCTCAAGTCTCACGCATTGAGCGTGACAGTCGGTCTTTTGTCACGCACTCCCACCACACATTGTATTTCTCACGCTGAGAAAAAATACTGGTTAATTTCTCTGGTGCACCGTTGCTATGGAACCGGGGGGAATCAAGCACGTCTGCTTTGGAGTCGAGCCTGTCACTTACATGTCAATCAAAAAGTAAAGGGGCGGGCTAAAATAACGCAACAACGAATAAAAAAGAGCATTATTATCACGTGATTCTGCTACAGCGGAAACTGATCAATACTGGCCCATTGATCAGAGCATGGAAATCTAGTTAATAATGACTTTTTTCTCGTTAATAATGAGTTTAATCTCGTTAATAATGACTTTTTTTCTCGTTAATAATGACTTTTTTCTCGTTAATAATGAGTTTAATCTCGTTAATAATGAGTTTAATCTCGTAAATAATGACTTTTTTCTCGTTAATAATGAGTTTAATCTCGTAAATAATGACTTTTTTCTCGATAATAATGAGTTTAATCTCGTAAATAATGACTTTTTTCTCGTTAATAATGAGTTTAATCTCGTTAATAATGACTTTTTTCTCGTTAATAATGAGTTTAATCTCGTTAATAATGACTTTTTTCTCGTAAATAATTATTTTTTTTTCCCTTAATGTGGCCCTAATCCTCCGTCGTAAAAGAGAAAATTGTAGACTAACAACATTTTTCCAGATGGTCCACATGCACTTAGCGGTTATGTTGTTGTCAAGCCAGTGTGCCTGAGTTAGTTTGCAGGCACAGTAATGAAAAAGGCCAATCTCAAGCAGCATTACAGCTTGAAACATGTGAAACTGGATGATTTGCAAGGACAAAAGCGCTTGGACAAAGTTAATGTTTTCAGCAGAGTTTGAATGCTCATCAAGCAGCTCTCAAAAGACCACTGACAGACAGTGTTATGCAGGCAAGTTTTAAGGTGAGCAAGCTAATAGCTAAGAAGAATTTGTAAAGTGCCTTGTTGCCACTGTAGAACTGCTAGAACTAGACACAGTAAAGCTGATCCAATGTGTCAGTTTGTCTCAGAGTATTCATGGAGATGAAGAAAAACAATGACATGGAACTCAGTGATAGCAAGTGATTTGCATAGCTGTCAACACTGCGATTTGAAAATAATTTTGAATTATCATTTAAATACCTTTCTGGCACATGGCCTAGCAGTGCTGACCAAATGTGAACTAACCAGTAGTCTGCCATTGCTATTGTTTCAGATGAATGCTCATAACACAAATCAATAATGGGCAAATGCAAAAGGCAACAACATGCCAAACGCTGCTTTTTTCCAACAAAGTTTCATTTTACATAAGTGGAAAAAAAAAACAAAAACAAATGCTCAAGCACACGGAAAAAACTAGGACCAAACTTGCATCTTATTTAAAACCAATGAGCATTCATCTTTAAGTAGAACGAAGCATGTTTTTTCTGTAGTACTGAAAGTCATGTCAAGAGTGACTGACTGTTTGCAAAAAATCCAAACAAAGACCGAGGAAAGGAGCTTTGGTGCATACTTTTTCTACCGTGACAGACCAACATCCTCATAATATTCAAGGTCAAGGACGCCTGCTATAACTAGATGGTGCTGTAAAAGGGTGATGGAGTGATAAAGTGTCACCTTAAATATTTGCAGGAGACACAAATTTTGATTCTGTTTGAAAGTGTTTAATTAGGCAATGGACTTGACATTTGACAGTAAAGGTAACTTTGTTTGCTTAAGTCAAATAGCTATTTTCTTGTTTTACCCCTTCACTGTTCCAACTTGTGTGTCACCAGATGGAATTACCAGATTTTAACGGGCAAATGATTTACTTTTTTTTCCCCTCTGGCACAATAGTCGATTTTGAGTTTTGAAGAGTGTAAGCTCTGTTTTGCACTGAGCAGCTGTTACATTAGAGTAATGTTTCCTAAGAATTTGGATAAAAAGGAGATGCACAGAGTTAAATGCACAGTTGAATAACTGCTCAGATGAATAATTTAGTAATTGCGCAGAGATGATAAAACAGTTGAATAATTGCAAAAGAAATCTGAGAATAAATAAAATAAATGCATAATGTAAAAGCTAATGGTCTGAACATAACATTTTCTTGGCAGTTGTATTGTCTGGAACATAAAGTAGCCTACAATTCAACATATTTTGAAGTCAAGATATTTTTCTGCATATGCACGTTCTAAGCAGCAATGCTGGACATAAATGATCAGGAAAAGACTACTACTACTATTAGTATGGCCAATAATAATAATAAAACCAAAAAAGAGAAAAAGAATAGAATAATTGAAAGAATCTGGATAAATCCTGTTTGTTTAGGGCTGGTGGTGGTAACCCTATTTGCCAGCTGGTTCACTGAGTTGCTAGCCTCGGCTTATCACTCACCAGTTTGAGAAGGCTGATGATGAAACTTCTTTCTAAGGCCACCATGAGGTTCATCCTTCTGATTTTCAATTCATTAGATTGTCACAAAATGTGGTCCAAACATTCATGTTCCTCTCAGGATTAATTGTAACAGATTCCATGACTTTTCATCTAGTGCCACCATCAGGTTAAAATGATCATTGTTCAGTGCTTGATTTGTGACTTAATACCTGCAAAACCGATGACATCCCCATCAGCCTCAGCTTTACATTGAGTTTAGTGCAAAGAAACAGAAGTTGCACACCTTTAAGTTACCAAACAGATTCAAATAGTATGTAATTACAAGTATGTATTCATACACACATACATATAGTACATAGTTGTGCTAGATCCAAATATACCCACACATCATACAATACAGTATGACATAAGTGATATGTGATATTTAATACGTCATATCCTAACTGTGTTACATGTGTATCTATGCATGCAGGTACACACATACACATACCCATACATTCAAAATGCAGCACCTGCAGTCAGCTAAGAAATGCCTGGCTCTTAGCCAATTGCAACAGAAGTTATTTTGTATTTCAGGCTGTCAGTTTCTTTAGTTGTTTTACAGGAGCAATATATGATGGCAATTCTATGCACCTGTCCTGCAAAGCAGATCTCTTTTTCCTGTTATAGTAGAGATATTTCTGGTCTCCACAGTGTACAGGACTTCACTCTGTAAGTATTAATAAGACTTGCAAATGCTGCGGCTCTTCTATAAGGGTCAGATGCACTGACATTCAGTGGTAATATTCTAAATCTGTGCAGGAACATGTAAAATGTATTACATGAAACTAAAGGCTACAAGTTAACTGAAAAGGCCAGAAGAGCCAAAACCAAGCTAAAAACCAAATTGTAACACAAAGAATGTGGGTCTTTTGTGTTGAGGCATAAAAAAACTTTGTGAAGTACTGCTTTTCATTTCCTTGTAATTGCACAATGAAATAATTCATAACAAAGCCAATAAAACTTTACCACAACATATGTTCCAGGGTGCTGGTATTGTGCAGACTTGCTCACATTTCGATCCAACTGGGTTTTTTTGTTTGTTTGTTTTCTTGTTTTTTTGTTTTTAACATTTTCAATTTGCACACCAAATAATAATGAAAGTTCTATTCTCTGACCAAGTCTTAATCACATCAAGGCGAAATTCTCAGGAGATAATCAACTTGATTAGGTTCAAGCTGGGCCAGATGGAGGTCAAACCACTCACACAAACAAACTTTTAAAAATGGTTTGGGGAATGCAGCATATAAATAAATGTGAAACCTGACTGAGCCAGTGGACCATTGTGTATTGAGCAAATAAACACGTTTGGACAAGCTGTTAGATTAGTTAACCCCATGGGACCTGTTGGGGAAGAGGAAGAGGTACTTGTGCATTCAAAGGGTTTAAATACATGAACAAACACTGATTATACCACAAAGAGCTGGAACAAGCCCACTGAAAATGGGTCAATAAAAGTGAAAAAGCCAGTAAACAAACCCCGTCATTCAGCAGTGTTACTTTTTTGGAAGGCAGTTCTGTTTGGTTTTCAGAGGTTAAAATTTAGTCTACCTTATAATGATTATGGATACTTTTAACTATTTTGTTGTATTACTGCTGTTTTTGCTTTTTCTGAAATTCCACAAGAAGGTCTTTTCTCACAGACATTGATAATAAAAGTCAAAATTCACACTGTTCATGTGCACTGAGCACTGAGACTTTCTTCCCACAACATTCCTTAAATTTACACTTGAAAAGTACCACATGAGAAACGGCACCTACACAGAACACACTGCCTGGGGCCAAACTCGGGTTGCCGTTGTGTTGCTCACCCTGTCAGTCAGGCTGGTAAACCTCAGTTTGTCCCTTGATAACCACGTTTTTGCCAAACAAACCCAGCTGTTCCTTGTATGGGTGTTCTTAAAGGAACACTGTGCAGGATTTTGTGGCATCTCGCGGTGAGATTGCAGATTGCGACCAAATATACATCAGTCCCCTACAGTGGCTGCTAAAAATGCAAAAAAATGACGCTCCCCTGAGCTAGTGCTTGGTTTGTCTGTTCTGGGCTACTGTAGAAACATGCCGATGCAACATTGCAGACTCCATGGAAGAGCACCTGCGGATATAAAGAACTCATTCTAAGGTAAGGAAAACACAGAGATTCTTGTTTTCAGGTTCACAGTAATGAAAATATAATTAGGAATATTCTGCCAATAGATCCTGCTAAATCCTACACATTGAACCATTTTATTGATTCTTCCACTACAAACAGACCGTTCTCTGTCTAACACACGGGTGATCAAGAAAGGAGTTGAGCTGCAATGAAGATTGCAAAAGATCACTTCAGTACAGAGCCTGCATTTTATTGTCACACACAGGGATCAGTCTACATCTTGACTTGTTTGACACAGAGACCTGGTGATCGCTAATGAGGGGATGAGTCATGTCTGTTGTAGTTTGCAAGGCTGTTGCAGTGGTCTGGCAGTGTTAAAAACATGCAGCCCAAAGGGGGGCGTTGGTTTATGTTTGAGAACTCAGTTAATTGGACCTTGCTGTAATAGCCACTGTAAGAGATTCTGCGTTAGTGATATGAATAGCAGACATTTGTTCTCAACTGTCTCAGGATTCCATTAAAAATGTTTAAATGAACATCTGCATTTTGAGCATTTTCTTCTAGATTAACGGCCACATTCGACAATAAAAGCAACCATCGTTGAGAAAATTCTCAAAATGTTTATTGATTCCACAACAATCACTACGAAGCTGTGGAACATTCTTCTGTGGTCAAATCAATAAAAGCAAAAACCACAACAGCACATCACAAGATGGAACATCAAAAAGACATCAGGATACATAAGATGTCCTCTAAAAGTGTGCTGATGGTAAGTAATACTCTCGCAGACTTTGTCAAGGAGCCATTGTCCTCGCCTGGCCAGCAGGAAGCTTCCTTTCCTGTGTTTTCCATGTAGACTACTGCCAATGCAGTTTCAACATCCTCCTTCACACTGATTCAGTGACTCAAATGCATCAAGACTTGCTGCATTAAGAGTTTGCAGTATGTGCATCTTGCATTATATTTATACCAAATGATGTAAGTACCTTGTAAATATTCATGGGAGCTGTAGTTTTTTGGATGCTCATAAAGTAATTGCTGCTTAGCCATTAAAATAACAAGAGCTTCGATTTCTAATAGCAAGTGCTGTCGCTGTTTTGTCATGTAAATCCCCGGAACACACTTCATTCATCATGACATCATGACTTCAGCTCTCTGTAGATTCACCTACACAGATATTTGTCTTTGCTAGCATGTACTTAAAGTTAAATCTTTTTCCCAGGTTAGTTTCCACCTCCCTGACTTGGTTTTACTGTCATTATTCTCTCTGAAACACTGGAACATAAGTTAAAAGACCAATTACCATTCAGCTGCTTATGCTATAAGGCTAAAAATGCCGCTTCAGCACAGATCACAGAGCATGCAAGACAAGCAGTGGAGTGCATTCCTCTCTGAAATGTATTAGAGTAGAAGTATGAAGTAGCATGAAATAGAAATAAAACAGTAAAGTATCTCAAATACACTGCAACAACTCAGCTCTCAAAAACAAATAGCAATAGGAAAATATGACTTAAATTGAACAAAATCATCTGTCAACGGAACAGGAAAATTTCCCTTACCAACATTTTTAAAACCAGTAAAAAGTTTTGAGTATCTGACTGTGATTCCTTAAAATGGCAGCTGTAAATCCTGATGCAGTTTTTTTTTTCCTGTACTCTCTCTTCCCTGTGGCTGCTCATATCAAATTCAAAACCCTGGTGCTAATGGAAGTGTAACCTTGTATTGTCCAGGCGTCGGTCAAGCCTGACACACCACCCCTCTTCCCTCTGTTATAACTGGCAGCTTTCCCTTCCCAATGGTAGCTCCGAACCTATTCTTCCTGGTCCCCCAATGGTCGAGTGACCTTCCTACTCCAGGCAGGACTGCAAAGTCACTCCCTGTTTTCCACGAGATGCCCAAAGTAAGGCTGCATTTGAGAAAAGCGTTCCATGTTGTCTCATTAAGCCGGTATGCATAAGCCAGTTCTGAGCACAGTCATAGCAGAAAATGGGATCTTCACGTAATCATGCTTATGTTATCCTTTATCATCAAGCATCACAAACCAGCTGTGATGGTAATTATCTGTGTGCTGTGTGCAGTTTACTGACGTTACCTCACATAATTTCTAGGTAATGAGGATGAAAATTTCTTAACAGCTTCCCCTTAATGCTGTTTTGCATTGCAAATTGCCTAACGCGGCTATAATCTTTAAATTCATGAAATACTACAGTCTACTCCTCGGCCTTGTGCAGCTAAATGGAGTTAAGCTTGGTTTATAGCTCACACAAGAGATTAATGACAGTTTTTGGATTTTTTTGTTCAGTGTCACATTTCATCCACTGATAGGATCACTGCAACTATGCAGTGAGATTGACAGAGTCGACACTCTTTCATGTTGTAAGATTAAGCGACGGTGGGCTCCTGTCGTCATTATAGAACTGGAGTTACATCCAGGTAACTTCTACCTGGCCTTACTGAATAGGAGGTTACCGCCGTGTAGTCGCTATGTTTAAGTTCTTTCATTCACTTTGATACAGAGCGGCAATCAGTGGGAGCAGTGGTGGATGTGTCTTTGTAAGAAGTGTGTTACAGAACAGATTTTTGAGTCTTTTTTTTTTTAACTCTGTCTTCACTCTCAGTCATGTTCAGTGGCATCAGAAACTTTCCGTGAGAAAAGCTGACCAGTTTTTGCTGTTTCCACATTTGCAACTATAGCTCCAACATGTAGCTACACTTTTGAGGAGATGCATTTAGCTATGTGCATAGGTTTTAAATCTTGGCTCTAACCCCTTAACACTCAGCTATAAATCCACCTTTGCATGTGGTCAAGGCATCTGACTTGAACCTCCTTACTGCTGATGGTTTGGTGTTGTACATTTAGGACCCTGATGAATCACTTAAATCATTTATCAAACAGCACTACCCAACCATTCTCTGGCTATAGCTTCTCAAATGTAAGGATCTGTTGATTCTCTTAGTCTTACTTCATTGTAATTTGAGCATCCTTGAGTTTTGGACAGGTAGTCGCACAAAAGGACAAGCATTTGATGCCAGGGTGACAATGAGTTTTCACATTTCCTGGCATTTTCTTGGTGATTGATCCAATTATTGAAAGAAAGAAAGAAAAACACAACAGAATAATCAGTAATGAAAATAATTACAAGTTAGAGCCCTAATTTACGAATATGAGCATTCTTTCTTAATTTGCTCATTTAACCTGTAGCTAAAGCCATAAAAAATGTAAAAACCTGTAATCATTATACTTAATCTTTCACATGCTTTCATAAAACCCTGAACAGAAAAAAATATACCCTTTGCACATCACTTCTCCTTATAATATTAACTTGGTATTCATACAAGCCCTAGATACACTATAGCTATGATCTATATCTGCCACTTTCTGATCTCAAGAAATGACTTGAAGAAGTCCTGTTATCTTGATGCCAGTGGAGAGAGCTGCACTACTTAGAGACACAGGCACTTATTTCAAGGAAATTCTCTAAATAGGTCAAAAAGCATTAGAACACATGAAATTATTTCACTCCATCAGCAGATGTTTTTCCACTTGCTCGAAGTAACAAATTACATAGCAAACTAAATACAAATCCTGATGGCCTTGCCAGAAAGTACTGTTTACCAAAGTGTATTTAAGTCTATATTGTGGAAGAGCTTTGCATGTTGAGATTTGCAGAAATAATAGACATGTAACGTTTGGGTAAACAGACTCAACACTTCATCGGCTGAGAGTTTTGAGAGATTTTGATGTGTAGCAGAACAGCCTGTTCAACCTCTAAAGACTCTTTATTCAGTACATCCTTCACTGGCTATCCATCCATTGAAACATTTTATGAAGTGCAACTGCAGCAGCTGCTGCTACAGCAAAGGCACAACTTTCAGAAGTGATGCAGGAATTCAAGGTTGGCTGGTTCCTGGTCTGGGCGATATTACCCTCTGGAGGGAGGGGGCATCAATCGCACTTGTCTGGAGGAACAAAAGCCTGCGTCTGCAGCCGGGGAGTTTTTTGTTTTTATTTATTTATTTATTTATATTTCCTCTCTTTTTTTTAATTCCTTTTCCCCAAACCTCCTTCCCCGATTTTCATTAAGAACTCAGAAGGATTCTCCAAAGCTCCATATTATATCAAAAAGAATACGTCTTCAGACAAAATGTGAAACAAAATCAGAATGCTGCCTTTGATGGAAGACGTTATGTGTGTATGTGTGTTTGCTTTTGTCATGTTATTTTTGGGGAGGCTGTGGGACATTAATTCCTCTTCTTTCAATCCTCTGTTGACCACAAATTCTGAAAAATGCATTCTTTCAGCAGACGATGAATAAATGATGGCAGAACCACAGGCATCAAGAAGTGAATTAATGTGATTTTAATCTCTGATTTATCTACCAATAAGATGCTTCATGTGGTCCATTTTTTAAAATGAAGTTAATTGACCCAAAGATGTGGAAAGATTAAGTTGGGTCATGCTGCAGATTTCACTCACAGTTTTCCACTTTTGTTTTCAGTCATATCACTTCCTGGTGTTACTTTGTATTTGGCTGGTATTTCTTAGACTCTTCTTCCTCCTCTGACATCCCTCTGACTCGATGACCACACTCCTCGGGCGCTCCCTGCAATTACAAATCATGATTAATTTACTTGGAACCCGGTTGGTGTAGTGCATCCTGAGGCCTGATGAACACGATGCAGTCTGTCTCTGCCAGCCCCTTTATCTCTCATTGTACACTCATTCTCATTACCATACACAGAAACCTTTCTTTCACAAGGTCAACTTTTGCATGTGATGGTCAACAAACTCAACTGTTTGCAAAAGCGTGCACCATCATCCCTGGTTTACTGTAATTATCCAGTCTGCCTTTCAATAAATTCACTGGATCTGTCATGGCTGGGAAAGTTAAAAGGGGAAAAGCAGAGAAATCAAGGAGCTGAGCAGGACAGAAAGAGAAGTGGGGGGAGGGGGGCTGCAGGAAGTGACAAAGCGAGCAGGAAAAAGCATGTGGGAGGGGAGAGATAAGTAAAGGTGTGAAATCTGGAGGAAGACATGGCAAGGGGAGGAGAGCAAGTTGAGAGAAGGGATGAAAGAGACAGAGAGGATGATGAAAACACTGAATACTTTGACAGTCATACTGCTCCTAAAATGCATCAGTTCAGCTGGAAAATAGATTATTCTCTCATCATTCTCTCAAAACAACCTGGCCACACAGGGGCTGTGTGATTATTAGCTCAGTACCTTTGGGAGAGAGATTAATAACCTCCAAGCTGCTTTTTGTAGTGTTCAACCTAAATTCTACATATTGAAAGAACCGCAGCGGTCCTCCCATTGCGCTTCCTTCAAAATGTAGTTTTATGATGACAGGCTCCTCGACTGCAGACCTTCTTTTATTCAAGCCCTGTTAACATTTTAGAGATATTTCAATAAATAGCCTTCACACAAAGAGTGCCTTTAACTGGAAAGAAACAAAACAAGCCTGACAGCACTGTGTGTATTTTTTCTCCTTTTGAATTTGGTCATTATTCTGCACAGAGCTGAGAGGAGGCCAAGTGTGGCAGGTGAGAGCATCTCGACGAGACAGCTGTCAAAGCCACTCTGAATGCAAGGGCAGTGCAGGAGAGCAGCATCACCGGCGGAGGCCTCACCGCTCTGACTGGCGGAGAGGCAGGTACAGTCAGTGTACAGCAAATACACAAACATACACACACTGGGGGAGTCACGCTAACACGCACACCTGCATGGGTGGTTTCATCGCCATGGCAACCGGTGATTGATCCCCTGAGTGAGAGGAAGAATATTAATGATGGAGAAGAAGAAGAAGCGGCGAAGGATGGAAAGTGACGGCATGGTGGGTGAGAAAACAGCTCATATACACACAGAGAGGCACACGCTAATACGCCGAGGGAAGGATCAAAGAAAACAGCATGTAGAATGATTTGTGCTTGGACATGTCTGAAAGGCGACACTGTCACACTGCAGGCTTTCATGCCTTCTTTCAAAATGCTGCTCACTGCCGAGTGTGTGGTTGACTGTTGGTGCTGGATGAACTGTTAACCGACGTCTGCATGTGCTGACTTTAAAATCCACAACTTAAAATTGCATCTCTGGTACAAGACGTCTTTCTCGTTTTTTGTTAAAGGGACACTTCACAGATTTTAACATCAAGCTCTGGTTGCACATCATGAAGACTCTCTGGTTGCTCTGGAGGATCTTTGTTAAGTCTGAAAGCATTAACGTAGTGATGCCTGCAGTTAGGCTCCACCCTGGAAGTGCTTTTCCAGTCACTAGAGGCAAAATGATGCCCCTTGGAGATAGTTATTGTCTGGGTACATGTCCAATATCTCTTCTAGTTGCTCTACTTAAAAGAGGCTCTCTGGTAGGGGAGTGCCAGTACAATACCATAGCCTCTGTGATTTATCACACTTAATGTAACTGTTCATCAGCCCTGAATATCTTAGATCACTATAACAGAGGTGCAGATTTTTCAAAACCCCGCGTGGACATATAAAACTGGGCATTTGGGAAACTACGATGTAAACACCTCAGTTCATGCAAGATTATTGTTGCTCTGTGTAATGAGCTTGTGCCTGAAACAACAAAAGCAATGGCAGACTACCAGTATGTGTACGATTGGTTAGCATTGCTCGGTCTAGGCGTTTGTGAAGGGTCTCTAGCGCTACCAGCAGTTAAGTGCAAGATGCACAAACTGAGGCTACAGTTAGCTTGGCTGTTTAAACTTTGCATGACAGCTGCTACCACGGTTGGAAGGGTCAATGTAAATAGTAGATCTTGGAGCCCTGACAGTGCCATAACAGGCAGTAGAGAATTCCTCTTCACTGAAAACTGCTCTAATCTGAGCAG